>NC_142133.1:85191566-85500441 GCF_024610735.1 Ursus americanus | reverse complement strand
GGTGGCTGATGATGCTGGCGGTTGTTTCACGCTCCTCACGTGATTCGCCATCTGCACGTCTTCCTCAGGGAGACGTTTCTTCGCGTATTTTGGTCATTGTCTAATTGGGTGTTTTTTCACTGCTGATTTTGGAGAGTTCCTTCTATGTGGTAGACGCTAGTCCTTGTGGAAAACGTGATCTGCAGGCATTTTCTGTTATTCCGTGTCTTGTCTTTTCACCAGCTCAGCAGGGTCTACCACAGAACAAAACATTTGGGTTTTGACGGAGTCCAGTGGATTCATTTTTGTGAATTATGCTCTTGGTGTTGAGAATCTCCTTGCCTAGCTCTGGGTCCTGAACACTTTCTCCAATGTTATTTTTTACTTTTTGCAGCAAGTCCACGGTCCTCACCTCTCATTGCTTCCCTAACCCACCCCCCACAGAGGATGTAATCTTCCCAAACGCGTCCTCTGCACGTGTTCTGAGCCGCGTCAAACCGCACGATGTTCATCCAATGTTCAGCCCTAATTCGGGAAATTCAAGAAGAGAGGGAAAGCGCACCGAGTTTGCCACACTTCTGCTCTTGCTTCCTGATGACTGGATCCCTCCTCCATCAGACCCCTCTGCTGGGACATCCGCTCTCTCCCGCCGCGCAGATCCGGTCCTGGCCTCCCTCTGCGCCCAGCCCGCTGCAGAGCCGGCTCACGGAGCTTTCGGCTGACCTCCTGTGGGTTTCAGCTCCAGCGTCTTGCTGCTTCTTCACGTCTTCATCCCGCACGTCTGGAAGGTCCGGCAACCGGGAGAGGGGGTCTCAGCTCCCACCCAGCCTTGGTGCTGGGGCTGTACCCCTGTGGGTGTGGGTCCCTGTGCTTCTGGTCGGAAGAGCAGCTGCCTAGCAATTTCTGTCTGCCTGTGCAGCCCCTCCCCTGTACCTTTGGCCAAGGGCGGTAACAGAAGCAGGGGTCTCACCACCACTTGTTCCTGGAGCCCCAACTCGCACTGGCTAGCTTACTCCCCCTTTCAGCCCCTCAGACTCTGTGATCTGCAGTGACCTGGGCTTTGGGTGGACTCATAGGAAGCGGACAGGAGACATCTGTCCAGCTCCCAGAGGCAGAGTTCCCCTCCCGATCTCCTCCTATGTAATCTGTTCTTGCTGATTTCTCCAAAATGATACCTGTAATTTGAAAAAATTAAGTAAGTGTAAAATGAAAATATGTGATCCATTTAGTGACTATCATCAAGCATTCTGAGCTAATCAAAAGTGTGGGTATTTTCTTCTCTTTTTTGAATTATTATCAACCATCAGAAATCTTGACACGTTGCAATACTTTACAATATTTTTCTAAAAGAATGAACAAACAATGTCAAGCACATGCATACACAACACCTAGGTCCTGTCAGGTAACACGCAAATATTCCCTCGTACTATTCACACATTTTCAGAATCTGACCCAGTTTCAAGCCCACCCAGTAATGCAAATGTAAGAAGCTACGGGGTCTCTGACCAGTGTAAGTGCAGCTTTCCACCCAAATGACACGTGTGCTCGGGAGTAAGAACCAGGGAAAGGGAATCAGATGCAGATCTCTGCCACTAGGAACTTGAAGCAGTGAAGTGAGGATTCTACACTGATAGGAATTGATGTGTGCTTTTTCTTCTTCCTCTTTTTTTTAATAGTGAGTGTTTCTAATTGCTAACGTACTGCAAATAACTTTGCAAGGAGACAGCTAGATTTTCCCGGGTGCCCTGCTATGAGAACTGTAAGCATTTCCGAGCAGTATCGACTGATAAATGGCCCTGCACGCTCCTGTCTTTGTTTCCTGGGGTTAGGTGCGGCCCCTCCTCCCTGGGAGTCCTTACATGGAGAGCCACTCAGGCTCAGGTCGAGGCTCACGGTCCCTTCCCCTCACTTTCTGGGCATCTGAGAGCTCAAGGTCAGAAATTTGAGCAGCTAGTGAGGACAGGAGGAAGCAGAGAGGGAGCCAAGCAGGCTCTCGGTTATGACAGAAGATGGCGGAGAGCAGGTGTGGATCCCGTTTGGAAACGTCTTCGTGACTTTGGATGGGTGCCTGAACGTGCAGGGTAATCTGACCCTGGGAGAGTTGTTTGTCGGGTGCTCCATGTTCCAAGAAGTGTGCGGTTCGCACTTACAAACCTAAGGAGTCAATGCAGGAGCCTTGCCCAAATAGTTGTGCTTGTTCACAGGGAAGAACACGCCATCCCGTGTTTTCTGAAGGAGCACCGTGATCCATCCAGCTTCCAGCGTGCCAGTACTGCTGGCCCAGGACCCCAAGCGCCTCTGAGCTGGGCTAACGGAAAATCAGAAACACCAAAGGGAAAACCAACAAACCAACACGAGGAAACAGAACGGATGCTAGAAACCGAGGGAGAAAGGGAGGAATCCACGCCTAGTGATCAACACACGTGTGTGCATTCCTTCGTCCCTTGCTTTACACACACTCACTGACTGAGCACACGCTCAGCATACGGCTCTTGTGATGAGATGCTGAGGAATCTGTCAACCCCACCATCCCTGAGAACTTTCTTAAACCCAGAGTGAAGGGCTTAGGAGAACCAAGGCAGGGAAGAGTTGCATTTGTGCAAAACACTGGTATATGCACAATCTTAGAGCCTTGCCAGGACTAAGAATCCTTACTCGAATCTCTCACTTCTGATGGGTTGTCAGAAATACAAGGTAATGAAGAGAAGCCAGGAGAACCCGGAGCGGTTGACTGGTCTGTGAAGCGTGGCGGTGGCAGGGCCCCTGCGTGGTGCTCAGTAGCGCCCAGAGGACAGCTTCGGCCAGGGGCACGTCCCTGGTGCTGACGCTGCTCTCCCACACAGCTGGCCCTCCATGGTTTAAAGTTTCAAATCATCCTTAGAACCACCATGGAGTCTTTAAATGATGTAATTAGTATGCCTGCCCGGTGGCCTTTCTTCTTCTTGTTTGAAAGTATCTGGAAACACTAACTATCCGTCGCCATGCGCCCACCGTCTCTGTCCCCGGACCTCACGCTCACCTGGTGTGGAGGCTGCCCTCACATTTCAAGCTCTTCCTCTCTTGCTACTTTGCCCTTTCCAGTTTTATTATGTTTCTGACTGAAGAAGCAGCACCCGTGTACTTGTTATTTACTGAAGGGAGAAAAGCAGATGGGGAAAACTGAACAGCTTTGTTATGTGAAAAACCAGCATATGTTATTGATTTTAAATCATTGATCCTTTTTACTGCTATCTATTTGAAATATTGAATAACCTCAAAGCAATAATACTTCTTTATTCAATTGCCTTAAATTTTCTGGCTTAAAACACCCAGGCAATGATGAATAATGATGTTAGGGCAGAAAATTAGTACCTTAGTTTCCCCTTAGGGGCATCTTTATTTCTATCATCTTTACAGATAAAGGGGAATAAGTGGGTTTGTTCCCAGCGGACCTGCTCTGTGGGAATAAAGGGAGTGATAACGGAAAGAACTGGAGCATCAGGAATAGAGAAATAACAGAGAGGAAAATATGTGGACACACATGACAGACTGCTGTTTTGAATATTTGTTAGACTGACAATGTTGTCAATACATGAATGGTCACATGACAGTCGACTCCATCATAAAGCAGGGAGAACGCAGGGAGCTGACTGGTAGCAGGGCTTCCAATGCCACATGAAGGGGTACCTTTCTGTGCTAGCAGACATGATCCATCACATGTGTGTGCTGTGATTCCAGGAGTGAAGGAACATACACTAGCAGATATACTCAGGAACACCAGGGATAAACTCAACTGAAATAGTAAAAACACTTACGTAATTCACGGAAAAGCAGGAAAGGGGAAAGAGGCCATGATTAGAAGATGAATAACTGAGAGACACACTAACTCTTAGTGAGTCAATAATAGTGTTAAATATAAATGGTTGAGACCCACCAATTGAAAGACAGATTTTTTTTTAAGATTTTATTTATTTATTTGACAGAGGGAGACAGCCAGTGAGAGAGGGAACACAAGCAGGGGGAGTGGGAGAGGAAGAAGCAGGCTCCCAGCGGAGAAGCCTGATGTGGGGCTCGATCCCAGAACGCCAGGTTCACACCCTGAGCCGAAGGCAGACACTTAACGACTGAGCCACCCAGGCGCCCCAAAAGGCAGAGATTTTTATCACAAAATGAAAGAAAAAAGTGACCCAATTATACGCTGTCAACAAGAAACTTACTTCAATTATAACAATTTGTGTAAGTAAAATGTAACAAGTTTGGAAAACGTGCGCCATCACAAGAATGTCGAGTGGCTTTATTAACGACGGAAAGTTGCACTTAACTTCCTGGCCATCCCTCACCTGAGTCATCGTACCTGTGCTTGGTGACCCTTCTTTTATCTGCAACTGCCTCATATTTTATTTCAGTTTTTGGGTGTCTCCATCTTCCATAGAGAAGTTGTGCCTCCCAATTCTCTGTCCCCGTAAGATCTCTGCACGGACCTGGGCCAGTGCCCGTAATTGTTGTCCTGTGTGTTGTCACATACTCCTGGTCAGGGTTTCTTAAGTGATCACGGGATAGTCTTTTCTAGATTAGTTTGGTGCAGAAAGCCACTTAAAGTTTTTAGACACAAATTTATTTAAGCAAGAGTGGCTCCAATAATTCTCAAAATCTCTCTTGGCAAGACACCAGGTCAATAAGGGAGAATATGGAGTCCTCCCACTGCCTGGAAAGCAGGGTCTAAGTAACACAATTACTAAGCTGACTCAGGTTATATCACTTGAACTTGGACAGTGAGGGTCCATTAGTGGTAGGGTCTCTGAACGAGGGCACTTACAAACTGAACAAAATTGAATCCCCATCTTGTTTTAGCTTTAAAGATGAAATTGCCCCTTCTCGACACCTCATTCTCTGGGAACTCAGGGAGTTACAGAGTTTCCTTGACTCTGCTTCCCTGTGGTCTCTGCCAGGTTAGCATTTTATAGCTTCTGAGAGTCTCAGCCCGTGAAAATGCAGCTACTACTATTAATGATAATTATAAAATTATAAACAACTAGTATTTCTTGAGTGCCAGCTTTGGACAGGCGAAGGGCTATGTTGGGTACTTTCTGTATTTTACCTTCAATTATTTAAACCACACTAATGGGGCACCTGGGTAGCTCAGATGGTTAAGCGTCTGCCTTCAGGTCAGAGCATGATCCCAGGGTTCTGGGATCGAGCCCCGTGTCGAGCCCCATGCTGGGCTCCCTGCTCAGTGGGGAGTCTGCTTCTCCCTCTCCTTCTACTGCTCCCCCTGCTTGTGCTCTCTCACTCTGTCAAATAAATAGACAAAATCTAAAAGAAAGAAAGAAAGAAAGAAAGAAAGAAAGAAAGAAAGAAAGAAGCCACACTATTGAAGACGTTTTTCATTCCCATTTCACAGATGAGAAACTTGAGGTTCAGTGAAGTGAATGACTGCCCGAGGCACTGAAGTCGAGAAGTGGAGGAAGAGCCTGAAGCCAGCTAGCATTTCCTTCCACCATAACCTGTGAGCGCAGTTCACAGTTCTCCTACCCCAGAGCCAGCCCCACGCAAGAAAGCTGGCGGTTCCTGGGTGTGGAGCACCTGAGATGGCGGGCATCATCCTGTCACAACCACTGCTGAGTCCAAGACGGACACTCATGGGGATCTGGAAAGACCCTCTTCATGTGTCTGAAGGTGAAGCAATGAAATTCATGCCATCATGAAAGCGCCGTGTCCATCCCTACATATTGTGTCCACATCTGTCATTAATAAAGCAACTATGTTCTCTTCTCAAACTGAGCTCACATCTAAGTTCCTTGGGGAATTCAGTTTTGAAGATTAATGAGGGCACAAGAGAGTTACTCTTGTATAATCCTCAAAACAAGGCAAGTTTTCAAAAATAAGATCGATTTGCTTTTCCTGCAAAATCTTCTGTTTTGGATTAACTTAATGGCAAAAAAACCCACTTATGTAGTGAAGACATTCTTCACATGCTTGTTTGGCATACACATGCATCTATCATGTAGGTTTCATTTCAGGTAGAAAGAGTGTACGTTCTCATTCTTGAAATGTTGTAATACAGAGGGAAGAAAATAAACCCCTCTAATGTCATTAGCCGGTGATCATCAATGTTCACGATTTCCTGAGCGTCATGCATAAATTCGCTTACATACGTGAATGGTTAGTTGAAACGGGATTACACTGTACATAATAGTCTTCCAATTTTATGTATTAATCTTTAACTCATCAGTTTCGGTGAACACTTTGAAGGAGAATTTTTAATAACGGCATGACACGGATATAACTTGTATAAGCTTCCTTTAGTGTGTGCTGCTTTTCATGCTACCAACAGTACTGTGATGAGCAGACATGTAACTTTACATGTGTGTATAACTCAATACTGAGAATAATTTCATAGATGTGGGATGTACACCTGCTTGAGGAAAAACACACTGGGCGGCTTTACGCTCCCATGGAAACAAGTTGGGAGGACCCTATTTTCCCTGTGTGTTTGTGTGTGTGTGTGTGTGTGGAGTACGTCCAATATTTGCCTATTTGTTGGTGAAAATGTAGGCTTTTAATTTTAACATCGATTATTGCCAGTGGGGTTGAACATGTTCTTCCAATATTATTTGAATTTTTGGAAACATGGTCTCAGCTTCTCCTTTGTGCTCATGCCTTCCCCTCAATAGGTTCCGATCCGTTAGTTTCATGCATTTCTTTTCATTTCATTTTCTTGCCAGCAGTGGCCAGAGATCACACACTCTTGAATAAATTCTTGGCACGTCCATTACAACTGGGAAATAGGAAACAAAAGGATCCGCCACAGCGAGGGGTCCTCACTCTCCTGTGTTACTTAGGGGCGAGGACATCCCGAACTCTTAAATCTCATTGAGTCCTCAGACACTTCCTCCTTTATGTGAACATTATTTACTAACCACAATGTCCTGAAAATTGTACGATATTATTGAAGGCTCACCATTTCCACAGAAACATCCTTACTTAGGAAGTGCTGATAGTGTAATTCTCATGGTAGAAAACCTTCGAACTGCCTGCCGCGTACTCCGATCGTCAGAGACTGTGAACACGGAGCCCGCGATGTCTCTTTCCACCCAGCAAGGCAGAGTTCAGCTTTTGGCCCAGAGGCATTTTAGTTTCATGTTCTTAGGTCAAGAGTACTTCTCAGCATAAGCTCACCTGAAAGCTAAAAAGATTGCTCTCTGGATCCCTCCAGATCTAAGTGAGTTCTGATGCTTGAGGTAAAACCGGAGGCCCCAGGTGTAGACGCTAGACAGTGATGATGGGTAAACCAAGGGGCTCCATGATTATTTTGCAGTCAATTCTCTCCACATCCATTCCCTTCCAGGAGTGGCGTGTCTTTGCAAATCGGTCCCATTCACTGTTTAGCAGTCAGGGCAAACACAGAAAATCATGCCTTAATTTCTATGATAATAAATTAGCAACTTCAAAATTGGCTGTTTTCTATTAAAAATACAAAGAGTCTTCCTGTAGTAATAATTTCATCTTGCATTTGTGCCATAAAATACTGAAAGTGCTTCCAGATACTAAACTTGCTATCAAAACAGCAGCAGTGATCTTTTCTTTGGCAAAGCAGCCCCAGTTTTACAGGTAGAAATGAGGAATGAGTATTTTCAGCGGCCAGAGGATACCGTGGTCCATGCGCCTCACTCTTAACTACCGTTTTCCCATCACCCTCTGACACTTGTTAGATCTTCTGTTTCCATCAGACTCCAACACACATACTCCTTTTGTTTTGTTTTAATTTGAATTCCAGTGTAGTTGCCATGGTCTTCCATTAATTTCAGGTGTACGATACGGTGATTCCACAATTCCACGTATGACTCCGGGCTCATCAGGACAAGGGCATTCCTTCATCCCTTCACCCACTTCCCCCACCCGCTCCCACCTGCCCCCGAACCAGCTGTCTGTTCTCTATGGTCGAGAGTCTGTGTTTTGCTTCCAACACACATGCTCGTAATCAGTCCAGTGGTTTATGGAATTTCAGTGACTGTTTTGTTCAACTATTTCTTACTTGTGGCTTCCTGAAAGTGGGTAAAAATAAATGCCTGCCAAAGTGAGCCAGACTGGGCCCTTGAGGCACCGGCTAGTTTCCGCCAGTGTCCACTGGATTCTTCTGAACATCGCAGCGAGCCATTAAGAACTTGCATGACCCGCTGTGTTGTCCAGTCTCACGTTCCCAGGCAAGCTGGACGTTCCCGGGGCAGAAGCTTCCTGCAAGCCCTCCACGCAGGTCCCCGTGTGCACCGACTGCATAGGCACCCCCACAGGTCCTTATGCGTGACTTCTGGGGAAGCACACGGAGGAGGTGACAGAAACCCAAGCTGAGGCCAGCCCAGCCTCCTCCCTTACCCGAGGAGAAGAAAACTCAACTCAGCGGCCATCAAAGGACGTGTGGGCTGAAAAGCAGCCTCGTCTGTGTTATGCGCACCATGCATTCTGGGTATTTTCAGATGGCTTTGGCATCAAGATTTATGCAGCAAGGAGCCATGTATCTTCAACTTGATTTAGGCTTAATTTTTAAGCAGCTCCCATGCTTAAAAGATGAAAATGTTGAATAATGTTTTATTTTAAATAATAATTAGGGCTTTTTCATAAAAGAATTTTTAAAAACTATTTGAAGGGGCTTCAAAGGCTTCTTAATTTTAGGCTGTCTCAGAAATAGAGACAATTTTCATAATTTTGTTTTTAAAAGTATGGACCTGTCACTCTTGTGGGCACCTTACAGAAGCAATTTTCTTGAAAAGGTTACAGGATCTTTCTTCTTTCTATCAAATTTCTCTTCAAGAAGTATTCAGTTTCAAAGAGTAGATAAATATTTTATGTGTGCTTTTAAAGTCTTCTGTTTCTAACATTAAGAACTGAGATATTTTGTTTGTATTGTAGGTAGCATCTGCTGGAGACTACGTATGTTGTTTATTTTAAAATCACAGATTTAAATAAGCTAGTTCAGGGATTATGGTGCTTATAGGGTCAGCTGGAAAGCACGGCTGCCATGGAAATCCATAGTCTGTCTAGAGGAGTGGGAAACAGCACTTCTGATGGCTGTTCCATTCCCTCAGGGCTGTGCTGCCTCCGTGGGGTTTCCTGGGTCCCTTAGATAAGTCAGCAACCAAGGGTGGAGAAAACCAAGTTCAGAGACAAAAGAGAAAGCCCACCTGTCTCCAGGATTTCAGTTAATTATGTGCATGGTTTTATTATTAATCAGCTCCCAGCTCCAGCTTCAGCGAATACCATCAGCATGACGTGGCCACATGGAACCTGTCACCAAACACTTGCAGCTGTCAGGTGTCCATCCCGAGGCCCAGGAGCCCTGTGCTTCTCACACGTTCTGCCGAGATCCTGCAGCCTCGCCAGGAAGTGTTAAAATCTAACTGCAAACTAGAAAAACAGAGACCGACAGAAGCGAGTGGTCTGGTCCAGATCCAAAGGGACCTCACAGCCGCCCTGACCAGTGGGAGGACGAGGACCCAGGTAAGAAGAGAGGAGGCTCTGAGCTCCACAGGGGCATGGGGGGTGTGAGTAGCTCGCGGACTGGGTGGCGGGATGGAAGGGTCTGCTGCAGGGAGGTGGGAGGCAGGGAAATGGCGAGTTTCAGGCACCGCTGAGGCACGCTGAGATCTGGGCAGCAGTCACCATCCTTCAATACACGGCTCTATACTTTAATACATTTAAAATAAAGCGGATTCTTAAAGTTCATTTTTTCTGATAAAAAGTCACCGATCCTTGTTCTATTGTATAAGATTTAGGAAATGTAGGAAAATATAAGACCTCAATCACCTTGAATAGCACCATCTAGACAGAACAGCAGTTAAGCTTGGTCCTTGTACGCGCGTGCGTGCGTGTGAAAATGAGTGCACAGACGCGTGCACGAGCGTGTGAGTGTGTGCACATGCATGTGTACTTGGGGTCATAGTATTTTGGCTTCTGCTTCATACGCTTTCCACAAAATATTACAGCTTGAATATTTTCTCCCGTGACCAACAATCTCAAATTTAATATTCCATCGAATGAATTTATTATAATTTAGTGATTCTCCCATTGTTGGAAAGTAGAAAAACCTGTACCCAAATAATTTTATGAGGTAAACGTGGGAAGTAAAGTAACTGCTTGATTATTCTTGGTTCTCATACAAACCAGGAATTGTAATTATAATCTAACTTATTTTCAAAATTAAGTACGATTAAAAATAAAGCACCAAATTTGTTACTTGACCAAAATTAACCAATAAGCTTGATAAAAATAAGTAATCTGTGCCCTGGCTGGAATGGATCATTTGAAGTTAATTTGTTCGTGCAAGAAAGTAAATTTATAACCGTTTTGCTGTTTCCAATTCAAATTTTGGGATTCCTTCCCTTTGCACCAGGAGCAAACCATAACATCCTATGATAAAAGAAGTATGAGAGAAGGCTGAATTTTAAAGAATATTATTATTTTTAACCATTGGAGGGGATGTTCGCTGAGGCTTTCTCAGCATGTCATAAAATGATCACGTGTGGTGGACACAACTGTGTTTGTTGGTTCCATTTTGTTTATCTGTTTATCATTTACTTTGCTGTCCAACACCTACTGGACCTTCTGACTCGTCTCTGGGACGTGACCCCGACTCCCTGGTCCCACCACCACGCGCACCTGGTGTCGCAGGACCCGCTGCATCCAGGCTGCTTGGGACCCAGACCTGGGCACAGACACGGGAACCACGGGAGGTTTGGACCACGGTGACGTGTCCCTCTGACGTGGCACCAGGTAGGGATGATGACCATTAGGATCGTGCTTTGAGGTGGTCTGTGTGGGGGAGACCCCAGGAATGAAGGGGGTGATGCTTCAGAAACAAGGGGTTGACTGGAGCATGTCGTCAAGGTTAGAAGCAGCAGCGCTCTGGAGGATGAATTCTGAGACGTGCTTCCAAGTCGGAATTATGAACTTCTGAGAGAATTGCGACAATCACAACAAATGTTATTTTACGTTCTCTTTACATTTCTCCGTGTTTCCCAGATTGCCCTTCCATACGCTCCGCCAGTGATGAGATCCCATTACAGTGATTTAGTGCCGAGGGCTCCCACTACCCGTGGGATCACTAATGCACAGTGTGGTCGTTCCCAAATGACGTCCTAGGACTTAATGGGTTATAATTGATTGGAGGAATGCAAACTGAGAGTAAATTTTTACTAGGATGATGACAATTTTTCAGCAATTGCTCTTTCTTTTTAATGAGACTAATTTCTCAGCATTCTTCCTGCCTAGAATTTCTATGGAAGGTCAAGATGCAGAGAAATACATTAATTGACACTGGTTTCTACTATGAAAATGCAATTTAAGAATATCTGCATTTCAAACAAGCTGAAGGAAGCCGTGATGTACCAGCAGGAATCACTGTGGAGGGACAGGGTGCCTGGAGGTCTCGCTCCTCCTGTCCTTAGTGCCCCCACAGCACACACACCGCCGCGTTGGGCCCTGTCAGTCTTCAGTTGGGCATTCGGGGCCCAACTCAAGACTGACACGGTCCATATAATAAATTCATTATGTTCAATAAAGGTGGAGTTTGTCCTTGTGTTTTTAATTGGCTCCCTGATTCCTGTGGGATAACAGCAACCTAAGTCAAGCTCTCTGCACGTCTCCCCAGCCGCAGAGATCAGAAGAGAGAGCCAACGATACACCCGAGCATCGCGGCCACAGCGTGACCGGAGACAGACCGCACTGCAGGATTTTATACGCATGCAGAGAAGTACGTGTGCAGACGTCCCTGTGGCCGCGGGGCCCACGCCGGACTCAAGCCTCAGCCCCAGCAGCACTGTGCCTCAGTGGGGCGTCAGAGTCAGGCCGTTACTGGGAGCGTACGTCTGACTCAGGCACATGAACTGAACTCACGACACCCGGACCCTGCATAAGAAGGTTCCTGGAAGTCGCTGTCACTTCACTCTCCAGGTGGAAAGAACCCCAAAGCCCGCCGGCAGTGGGAGCGGTAAACAGGCCGTGACAGTGGGATGCAGACACCTACCCTGTGCGAACCACGACTGTGTCTCCAGCCGCAGCCCCGTGGGCCTCACAGGCAAGACGGTGAAGAATGTGTTCACATCGAGTGCAAAACCAGGCAAAGGTAGCGAAGGGCCCAGGGACCAGTCGGTAGGGAGGAGTGTACTGCGAGGGGAAGCGGGATCGGAGTGTCACAGAAGCCGGGGGTTTTCCAGGGGGAGGGGGTGACTCTGGGGCCGGGTAGGCACTTGGACGGCTGGCCATTTCCGTGCCCAGGAGACACTGAAGACACAAGGTGCACAGGTCTTAGTGGAAGACACGCTCACACACTTTCCCACATTGTTACAGGAACGACGCGGGGGCCTGCACGAGGCCCTTCTGACAGGTGGCACCCTGTGCTCAGATGACCGTGCGAGGAACGTGGGCTCGGCTGGCACCTGTCAGCCAGCTGGTAGAGCGCCTGAGAGCCCGAGGTGCCTCGTGAGAGCCAGGACGGCCGCTCCGCATCGGGACTGGTCCTCCCGTAACATAGCAGAATGCGCCTTCTCCAGGTTCTGCGGCATCCGCTTCTTGGCGTGTTTCTGCGCCAGTCGATGGTTCTGGGTGTACTTACGGAGCAGACGTTTTTCGCTACGGTGTCTCGTGGTAATTCCGAAACATTTTACCACATCCACAAATCTGTATCACCTTCGCGTGTTGTCTATCCAAGCACGTGTGTGACACCGTGAGGCATGACACTAACTCTTCGCGGCGGCAGCGAGACAGGCTGAACTGGAGGATGGTTATAGTACTTGCATAAATTAGCAATATTTAATTACATTTTCCAAATAAAATGACATTTCTGTTCATCTAAACTTGTGTATACTTTTTAATATTCACAAATTTAAATTTATGCATTGATCTTTTAATACGTGATTTTTATATTTTATAAGAAAATAACTTTAAAAAACTATAACAAATAATTTTGTTTGATATTTTATATTTGATTTTACGCTTTTAAAACAGATATAAAATTTTGAACACTTTGAATTGATAACATTGAGTGAAATAATCATGTTTTATTTTTCCAGTATAAAATCAAAACATTGTAATTCATATTTTGCTGAAAGGAAAGGAAGAAAATTTAACTTGGGGGCGCCTGGGTGGCTCAGTCAGTTAAGCATCTGCCTTCGGCTCAGGTCACAACCTCAGGGTCGAGCCCCATGTCGGGCTCCCTGCTCAGCGGGGAGTCTGCTTCTCCCTCTGCCCCTCCCCCTGATCATGATCTCTCTCTGTCTCTCTCAAATAAATAAATAAAACTTTAAAAAAAGGAAAATTTTGTGGAATAAATACATAATTCATGGATTATAAATGTCTCTATCACTGATCCAAATATTGCCAAGACATTATTAGAACCCTGACAAGAGGAATGATTATTAAATACAGTCCCTGTTTTTTTTTTGCTGACTCTAAATCATTTAAAAACCATTCTTTACCATTTTCTATATTTGTCAAAGTAGGAATATAAAATATTTTTCACCAGCCAGTTTCCTAGTCAGATGTGTCATTTGTGAGCACGTGGACACACCTGTGGCAGACTCCGCGGTTTCCTGCTCCGGGTCTGGGGGGCGACGCACCGAAGGTCCGGTGAGGACAGGTGGGGGCTCTGCAGTGGCCCCAGGGGGAGACGCCCGCTCCGCCCCCACTTCCTGTCCTCACGGAAGACCCTTCCCCGCACCAGTGATAACTTTCATCCGCACCGCACACGCCTCACTACCGACACTTCCATCAGACGTGCTTCTCCTGTAACTTTGAGAAAATGCCCACCTGGTCACTGTTACCCCACGTGAAAAGAGGAAGGTGAAAACGAGAGTACGCAGGCTGGGGATTCACCTTACAGGCAGCAAGTGTGGGAGGCACAGAATCTGGGTCTTAAGCTGCAGGTCACCCTCAGGGGTAGCAGGTGTAGACAGCACCGGAGCCTGGGGAAGCCGAATCCCCCGATGCCATCAGCAATCCGTTCTGAGCACCTGTCCACACTGCCATCACCTTGCACCGCTCCTGTTTGCTGGAGGGAAGGACTTATGGCAAGAATCCCGTAGGTGGGAGTGACGGAGGCAAAGGTAGCTCTGGGGTGGGGATTCTCCACAAAAGCAGGGGTCCCAGCCAGCGTCTTAAAACCACAGCAACAGGGGCGCATGGGTGGCTCAGTCATTAAGCATCTGCCTTCCACTCAGGGTGTGATCGAGCCCCGCATCGGGCTCCCTGCTCCACTGGGAGCCTGCTTCTTCCTCTCCCACTCCCCTGCTTGTGTTCCCTCTCTCGCTGGCTGCCTCTGTCAAATAAATAAAATCTTAAAAAAAAAAAAAAAAAAAACACAGCAACAACCCCAAGTAGTTTGATGGGTTGGAGCCTGAAACCGACGGCCAGTTCCAAGGACATACCCTGGTCTCTGTCGTGAAGAGCCACTGCCGACCGCAAGGGGACAGGGTGGGCTGGGCAGACCACGGGCAGGGAGACGCATGTGAGGCTGCGGAGCTGGTCCCTGCAAGAGGGGGATGTCCTGAGGCCGGGGGGGGGGGGGCTGTGCCAGGACCACAACGGCCACCTCGCTCCAGGTCTGGCAAACTCTTCTTCCCAGTGAGAGGCTCAGGGAAGGGGTGCTGCTCTTTCCCGGAATATTTCTCCCTCGTGGTCTCGTGGAGGGTGCAGATTTGCAGACCGAGCACAGGGAAGGAGGCAAAAGCCACCCCTTCCCCAAACACGGGGAGACGTGATTGAATCTGGCTTCCAGGCCTGTCCGGGGCAGCTCTCCCCAGGGGGACCTGCTCGCTCATTCCTTCAGAACACTGGTTTCCCACCAGCGAAGGGAACGGCTGGTTTTTGTTTCCAAACAGAGAATAGCTTCAGAGTGACAGCATTCCGTAACCTGTGCACTCAGTCAAGTGTCAGCTAAAATTCACGTTCCAGAGGGGGAAGGAATAACAATAACACATTGGCTGAAATAGCATGGTTGAACAGTATATCCAGCCCCAAACTCTCAGTGTCCTGAATAGAGATTTCAGGTCTCTGTCAGATACTTACTTGCTGGAAAGAGCTCCCGGCTGTGGTTTCATTCTGCATGACACATGGTCCACAATACATTTATTTAAAACAATTTTAGCTCAGGAAAGGCGGTGATTATATAACAATGCCCATAATGCCGATGGCAGACTGCTAATTTTCTGCAAGTAGAAGTTACTTATTTTGGAAGAGCTCCCTTTATTCTCCTCAGAGGGAGGGAAAAGAACGTTTCTGGGACCCTGGAAAACAAGATTCACTGTGTTCTGATGCTCTTAAATAATTTAACATGTGATAAGATGGGCATTTGGTTTTAAAAAATATTCTCTTGAACTTATTATGCTTGCAATTCATGGCCAAATTCTCCAGATCTTGAAAGTTCCTGTTTATTCATTTCCACCTCAGAAATGTGATTTGAATATAAACCATATTTAAAATGATTTGTGAATATGCAATGTAGTTTCTTGTTTCTTGTCATTCCGCACTGTTGGAGCACACGAAGTTGGTGTTTCCATCTTGTGGTCCGTCGGGCTGATGAAATTCAAGAACGAGCTATAGAACCGCACCCCGCCATCCCCATGGGCTGATGTCACACGGCAAGGGGCCCCGTGGCTTCCGTCCAGGACCCCTGGCTCTTATGGAAAGGCCAGGACCATGTGTCTTCGGCGACGGTTTAGACCGACAGCATGTACATCAACGCCTCTTCTCTTCAAAACCCTCCGGTGGTTTGGTTTTCCTACAATATCAAGTTTAGAAGGCTTTGCCTCGTTCTGAGAACATGCGTAGCTCCTGTCTCCTGGCTTTTCCCTATTTCTGACCCAGTTCCCTGCAGGGCGTCTTCAAGGCTCTGTGCCTCAGGGGCCAGCAAATCGTCATGGCTACATGGCTGCCCTCTCCTAGGAGGACATTCCCCTTCCCCTTTCCCAAGTCCTGTTTTCCTCTAAGACCAAACTCAACTTCTGCTATACCCAATTGCTTCCCTCGAGCACTCAGTGATGTCCTTCTCTGTTACAGCCCCCAGCACTCACACTCTGGGCCTCTGTTACAGCCCCCAGCACTCACACTCTGGGCCTCTGTTACAGCCCCCAGCACTCACACTCTGGGTCTCTGTTACAGCCCCCAGCACTCACACTCTGGGTCTCTGTTACAGCCCCCAGCACTCACACTCTGGGTCTCTGTTACAGCCCCCAGCACTCACACTCTGGGCCTCAGAGAAAGGGCTTCCCCACTTGACCGGGTCATTCCGCTTCCATATCAGACACGTGTGTTGCTCCCACCCACACACCCTGGAAGGGGCTGTGCAAGCCTCCAGTGACCAGCACAGGGTTAAAACAAGGGACGCGGAAGCCACTTATGGAGTATCCCTGGATTTCAGTGGGGACTTTGGGAAAGGCTCCGACAGCAGCTTCACGACCCAGGGGAGTGGATGAACTGGCGGCTCGCCTGCCCGTGAGGCAGTCCCAGGGTGGCGGGCGTGGAGGCCGCTCTAGATGCTTCCTGGAGCCATGGGCGAAGACCTGTGATCACCACCGTGCTCTGACCACGTGGCCGAAGCCGTCTCCGCACTCGCCGGTGTCGTGTCTGGAGCTGTGAGTGAGTTCAGGAACACTAGCCGTGCTCACGCCCTGCGCTCGTCCTACACACCAGCCTCAGGCGCAAGCGTCGCGCCTGTCACACGCTCCCCGACCTTGAGACGAGCATTGCTGGCGAAACCCAGTATCTTTACTCTTATTCCCATTCCCTTTCGGTACAGCCCGAATGTCTGCAGAAGCACACTCGCCGATGCCGCGCACAAACCAGCCGTCCCTCTCGAGGCTCACGGCCGGATGCCGCGCGTACTAGGGTCATACGCAGTGTGAGGCTCGCTTCGCAAGACGATGGATCAGCTAAGCCAACAGCTGACATGTGGCGGGGTGGACATTCAGGGGCTAGATAATGACTGTGGGAACGTCCCCAGCCGCACAGAAACGACACTTCCGTCAAACAGCAACTGCGCAAGTGGGGCGGTCGGTTCGCCGCCGTCAGGCAGGTGAAGCCGCGTTCACGCTTCGCGACCACGTTTGAGGGGTTCAGGTAGATGAAACCGGCCATGAGCGTGAGCCAATGTTTGAAGACGTTTGGGAGCACTCTGGTCTTCAGCTTTTTTTTTTTTTAACAAAATAAAGCCAAAATTTTGTTTAATATAAAGAGATTTTACACAAATAATATAAAATCATGGAAGCGGGCTTGTGAGTTAGGCAGTTCCTCAAAAGTAGGAAACTTCCAGGAAAAGCTGCGAGTATTCACTTGATGCTGACTTTTAGGAAAGAGTCACACTTGGGGCATCTGGGTAACAGGATCAGGGTTCATAATTCTGCTTCTACGTCGAGATTACCCACGGAGTGGGATCTGAATTAAGATGCCCCAAACCCCACGAAACTCCTCATTCTGGTACTTGGGTACGTTGGGTCAACGACTCGCTGGGAGACGGAGCCATCCTGGAACGCTGTGGGTCCCTGTTGCGTTGACTCAATAAATCGTCTTGATGGGTGTGTTAGTTTGCCAGGGCTGCCATGTGCCGGTGTCATAAGCCACAGAGGTCTCTTCTCCCACGTTGCTGGAGGCTGGAGGTCGACAGTCAGGGAATCCGCAGGGTTGGCTCCATGGAGTCTTTGAGGGATAACCTGCTCTGGTGACTTGCCGGGTTCTGCGGGTTCGTAGCAGCCTCTGCGTCCCTTGACTTGTGGCAACATGAGTCCAATCCACATTCTCTCCCAGTCTGTGTGCACGTTTCCCTTTTTATAAGGACACCGCCGTGCGGATCAGGGCCGCCCTCGTGGCTTCATCTTAACTGATGACATATGCAAAGATCCTCTGTCCAAATAAGGTCACATTCACAAGTATGGAGGGGGAGGCGGTTAAGACGCCAATATCTTTTGGGGAGACACGATTTAAGCCACAACAATTGGTTCATCTATCTGATGGTAGAATGGAGCCCCCTTTCTCTCTGCATACTACCTTTTTGTGCATAATGGAGATGTAGGGTATTTTGAAAGAAGTCCAAACTCATCAGAAGGATAATCTCAGTGAAAGTTTTAATGCATTTTGAAGTTATTTCCGATTCTATAGGAACGGGTGGCCACAGCACCCTGAGTTCTTCAGTTACCAGTGCAGGCAGGAGCTCTGTTTCTGTGCCGACTCTGTCCCGTCCCCTGAGCAGATATTGTCTGTTTGCTGAAGGAACGCTGGCTGGTCTCAGCCTGTGGGGCCGCCCTATTGTGAGCTGTGTTTACGTCTCTCTCTGGGCATCTCTGCTTTACTCTCGAGGACCCTTGGTTACTTGACTGATGGTGCATACTCGTGAAGGGACTCAGCCATCTGTAGACCAGGAGTTTCTCCTCCACAAGGGTCCGTATGCTGGCTAACTAGAATTATGGCATCTCCATCTATTCCATGTACGGAGCATTGCGTTCTGTAGAGGAAAGCGAATGGAGGTTGACTCACCAACTGTTGGCTGAAAGACCTTGCAGATTAATGTTCTCACTTGAGTAGTGTTGAATTTAAGTAGAGAAGAACTTATCTACCCCACGGGATTGCTGTGAGGGAAAGTAAGTGAGCAAATGCAAAACTCGCATCAGGACCCAGTCCAGGCACTGGGAAACCACAGCCCCCGTGTTTTCGCCGGCGACCGCTCTCCCCCGAGGCCCGTGCTTTGTAACGGTGCGATCTTACGGCGTCTGTGCCGAGCGGACGAGCACGTCTCCGTGCTCCATTCAGCACGCTGTGCCCAGGGGATCGTTTATGTTTTGAAGAGCTATCAAAGTGGCTCTCTGTTCCCAGATGGCGTGCGAGTATGTACAAAGGTATTTTAAAAGCCATGTTCTTAAAATAACTAAGGGAATGCCATCGGCAGTGAGGGCGCGGTCCTTAACCGTTCCAGAATGATGGTCTCCATGTGACGGCCCAGCCTCAGGAGGCCCCCTTGCTCTGCACTCATGACTCAAATGCACCTTAGTCTGTCTGTCCACATCCAGCAGCTGAACCCAGGAGTCTAAACTTCACCAAGCAAATACAAATGATGGGTTCACTCTGAAGACAGTGATTTTCACAGAAAATATAGTGTGCAGGCAGTTCCTTCTGCTTCTGACATGCAAGAGTAGGAAACTGTAAGTTCCACCCCCAGACCTCGTCTCCAGCTCGGACCCCTCCGAGGCAGCCCCGCACGCAGTTCTGAGCCGGCTCTGGGCGCCCCGCGGTGGGTGCAGCAATGGGATTGGTTGTCACGTCTCCTCGAGAACTGCACCCTTCAGCACTGTCACATACGCCATTTTATTTGGTTCCCCACAATTTTCCAGTGAAGAATTTAAGGCAGGATTTGTTATCTCTAGTGGCACGAGGACGAGAGCAAGATTCGCTTACGGAGTGGTCGGTTCTGAAAGTGGTGACGTGTGTCCACGCGTCACATCCGCCCCATTTTTGTCACTAATTACTCCGAGACACTGGCCACTGCAGGAGGTGTTTAGTGTAAGGAGTAAGATTGCGGATTCTTGCCACCCGCTCCCCTCAGTCGGCAACTTACCCAACTGTGACAGTCCATCTCCAGAACCAGGAGCATCCGAGAAGCACTCACCACGAAGTTGTTATGAAAAGGAAGTGAAACGACCTCATCGGGCCCCTGGCAGAGTGAGAGCCTGGTGTGAACTGAAGGCCCCGAGTGCACCAGCACCGCCGGCCAGGACGCGGAGAGGCAGAGACGACTGGGACTGCGGCACCCTGCAGTGTCTGGTGAGAGAAGCCGCGTTGCTCACGTTTCAATGTCGTATTCTAGGTCCTGTCTGGGGGACGAGCGGACGGCAGGGCAGACTGCGGTGGCGATTCTCGGCTCCTGCTCACACACCTCTCCGAGGAGTCTCCCTACCTGCCCCAACATTTCACGCTGCGATGACTCTCTGTCCACTGTGGCTGCTGGAGAGTTGCCAGAAGGCGGAGGAAAGACGTGAGTTACGGGAACTATGTTTCTTCTTGGAAATACTCAGTATGGGGGGTGGCACAGTGGAAATCCGAAGCCACTGTTCCAAGACAGGTCGGGGCGGGGACAGCTGGCCACCCCTGGGGTGACTCAGGGGCCCAGCCTGCGCCATCTGGGACGGTGCCTGTCTGGTTCATCCCCCTCCAGATCGGTGGGTGGGAACAGCAAGGAGACCACCGAGGGGAGCCCTGGGAGCAGAGCGCCTCGGAGCGCGGCTGTGGGGTCACACGTGTCCTCAGGGAGGACGGGGCACGTGGGGCGGTGAGTGTATGTGGGGCGGTGGGTGCGCGCGGGGCAGTGGGCGCGCGCGGGGCGGTGGGCGCGCGCGGGGCGGTGGGCGCCGTGCAGACCCTGAGGTCTGAGCGACGTAGCATCAGCACTTCCTGAGCGAGGATGTGGGACAGGCCACCGCTGTCTTCCTATCCCAAGAACATAACCGTGGCCACGCCGTGTGAACCCTTACTCTCTGCTGTGAGCCAGGAGTGGTTCCCACACAGTATTTCGTTCACCGCTGGCCTCAGCCCGGAGGGTCAGCCATCAGCTTTGATACCATGCTGGACACAGGGGGTCTCTGAGCGGAGAAGAGCCGGGACTGGTCCCTCGGCCTCGCCTGTCTGGAGCAGCGCAGTGACCGGAGGCCTGGACGCGGCGGCTCATGGGGCACGGCCTCCTCGGCGGGAGGGACCAACCTCGCTGGCCGCCGTGAGCACGTTCTCTGGGACAGAGAAGGTGGAGCCCGAGTGCTCACCCTCTGGAAGGGGTCGAACGTCTCCAGTGGGAGGGAGATGTGGATCTCAGCTCAGAGCCCGGGGTTATGACCTCCTGGAGGTCTCAACACGGTCCGTCAGGCTCTAAGCACCTTCCAGCCCCCGGCTTTGCTCCCGGCCCAGCTCCCAGATTTCTTTGCTCAGAAAGTCCCAGCCACACAGCGAGGTGAGAGCTTTCTCCACGGCGGTCGTGCGGCCTCCGCGCTCTTCCTCTCCCCGGCTCTACCTCCGAGGCGGCTGGCTCTCGTCCCCAGCCCTGGGAGGAGGAAGCAGAGCTCGGACCGCTCAGCGGATGGAGGGGAGGCTCTGAACCCCCCTGCCCGGGTTCCACTCCCCACCGAGGGACCCGGCAGAGGTCACCTGCCCGCTCGGCACAGAGCCCTCCCCTCCAGACCGGGAGTGGCGATGACCACCTGCGGGGGCGTGGTGACCGCCAGCCGGGTGAGCAGCCTGCACCTCTGGACGTCTGTGCTCAGAGCCGCGGCTTCCACGAGGGGCAGAGACCGGCCTCACGCCCCTGACGCGGGCTCTAGGCTCCCGCTACTCTACGACTTGTGTGCTCGTGTCTTCCGGCAGAGGACGTTATTTACTGAGTGGACGGAGGCAGTTGTGAGCAGGGTGTGAATGAGGGGCTGCGGGGGCGGTGCTGGTGGCTTTTCATCGACTCAGCTACCTGCCGTGGGAGCGGGAACCGCGCGCTCCTCCTCTCCAATGGCAACACGGACCCAGGATTCATACGACCGACCAGAGGTTTCAGAATGAGCTGCTGGGGGCTTCCCACCTGGTGCCCTCGGGTCGGCGGCATCAGCCACCTCTGACCGGTGGTCAGTACAGGGCACCAGCCACACAGGCCTCGTTGGGAGGGGCAGAGGCAGCAGGTGGTGTATGCGGAGGGGACACGTTGGGCAGGACGGTGGGCAGTGAGGCCGGCCGTGCACATCTAACTGGCCTTGGCCTGGAGCTGGGCACTCGCAGCCGACAGGCGCCCAGGGATGGCCGTGGCGGGTGGGCCCCAGAGGAGGCAGAGGGTGTCAGCTCTGCCGTGGAAACAGGAGAGGCAGACGGAGGCCTCGCCGGGAACTGAAAGTGAAGAGCAGGGAAGTAGGAAAGGAGGTTCGCGCTTTCTTAGCCAAGGCCTCACGCGAACCCCGCCTTCACCAGACTCACATCTTCCCTCGCGTCGTTCTCACCAACAAAAGGAACGGGAGCAGAACTGGGGTGGCTTTGTCAGCATCGTCTCTCTGCAGGTGAGGAGTCGAGGCTCAGGCACCCATTCACCCCCAGAGCACCCCCTGCTCCTGGGGACACGGGTGGGGCTGAGAAAGTGTGCGAGAGCCACCACCACGAGGATGGGCCGTCCCCCGACATGGGGGGAATCCGTGATAGGGAGCCTGGGTTCTCAGAAAACTACACAGAATCCCAGTTACAGAGGAAAAAAAAAATAAAACAAAAAACAAAAGCCAGGATTCAGAAACCATGACATAAAACCTCGATGGAAGGGCTGGGTGCTCGGCCGGTGAAGGACCAGACGGGGGCGAGTCTGCATCTCGGAAGTGGATTGGCCTCGGTTTTAAAAGGTGAGTTAGATCCTGGAGGGAGGATTCTGGAACCCTGGTTATGTTGGCCGGAGCACGGCAGGGAGGGAATGGAAGAGGAGAGCTCTAATTCCATATCCCTACGTGTAAGGACAGGGAATGAAAACACCAACAAGGATCCTATCCAGAGACTGGGGCAAGTGAGCTTTTCATCCTGTCCCAGATCTTTGGGGCACGGCTCTTGCAACATTAGCTGTGGTTTAGCTGCAGGAGCATTTGGTCTACTCCCAGCCTGGAATTTGGGATCCTGCCCTGGTCAGGCCACTGCCCCGTCGTCCCAGCCGGGCCCCCTCGCCCCTGGTGTCACCCCGGCCATCACCCCCAGAGTCAGGGCAGAGCCTGGCAGAGGTTTGCTGTCAAATGTTCCAAGTGTATCTGTGGCTTTGCTCAGAGACGAGTTACGTGCGTCTACGTGTAACGCAAGTGACTAAAGATGAACTGTGAACTGTGAGTGGATTTTGCAGATGCAGATGGCTGATCGGTCCCCACAGAGAGCTCTTCTTGATTTTTGTTGCACTCTCTTGTCCTTAGCCCACCTAGTGTTTAAATTTAACCACGATTTGACAAATGAAGTTGAACTCAATCCACTAACTTTTTGCCCAGTAAATTATTATTTTTTTAAAGATTTATTTATATATTTATTTATTTGACAGAGAGAGGGAGAGAGAGAGCATGAGCAGGGGGAGGGGCAGGTGGAGAGGGAGAAGCAGGCTCCCCAGTGAGCAGTGAGTCCAGTGTGGGACTCGATTATAGGACCCTGAGATCATGCCCTGAGCTGAAGACAGACGCTCAACCCACGGAGCCACCCAGATACCATGTCCGGTAAATAATATGAAGTCTGAGTGTGATCTGCCGATAAACTATTTCTCATTCTCATACAAATTACATTCATTAAACTGTAGCTTCTGGAACTTTACTGATGGTCTTCTTTGCTGATTGGATAAGAGATTCCAAAAAGTGAAAGGTATTTCCTCCGTTTTTCACGTTATTTCATGAAATAGCTAAAATCATGACTCACTTCCAAGCCCGATGTGCATTAGCGAGACTTTTCCCCACAACTTTAATGAGCCAAGCGGGTGAACAAAGCGGTCAGTCGGGCTCTGAGCTACAGCGCGTGCGGAATGCACCCCCAGGGCCCGTTGCAAGCTGCTGGTGTGAGCGACGACATCCCAGCAGGAGGATGTGTGCGGGCCCCTCACCGAAAACCCTCGCCCGGCAGGTGCAAGGGTGACCTTGGAACTAGGGTAATAGTAAGTGTAGTGACCAGTGAGGATGGGAGGAGTTTGGAATATTTACAATCTTTGTTTTTAGTGTAAATCAAATATTTTAATTTTCCCCTTTATTTTAAAGATTTATTAATTTATTTGTGGGGGAGCACTTGGGGAATGGCCAGAGGGAGAGAATTTCAGGCAGAATCTGTGCTGAGTGTGAAGCCCAATAGGGGGCTTGATCTCTCACCCCTGAGATCATGACCCGAGCTGAATCCAAGAGTTGGACACTTCACTGACTGAGCCACCCACGTGCTCCCATAATTCAAATTCTTAAGTATCTCTGTTTAGTGGAAACACAGAACACTTAGCTGTCAGCTCCTGTAAGCAGATGTTAGCTAGCTGCAGTGAGCTGAGGTTCAGGGGCACAAAAGTCCTTGTAAAAGGATGTTGGGTGGAATTTTAATAACATGCTTTAATGCACTTAATTGAATTGATTTACAGATAAAATACCTATCCCTTATGGGGAAAAAGGTATAAATATATTAAATAAGAAAAACAATAAATTATCTAATTTTTAGAGAGATAAAATCATAGTTTACGGAGTTACACAGTGTAGAGAGTTCCAGAGATTTTTCCCAAAATGAACACATGCACAAATACATTTCTAATGAAAATTGTTTCCAGGGGCGCCTGGGTGGCTCAGTCAGTTAACCATTCGACTCTTGTTTCAGCTCAGGTCATGATCTCAGGGTTCTGGGATCGAGCCCCGTATCGGGCTCCCTGCTCAGCGGGGAGTCTGCTTGGGGTTCTCTCCCTCTCCCTCTGCTCCTCCCCTCGCTCAGGCTCTCTCTCTCTCTCTAGCAAATAAATAAATAAATAAAATCTCTTAAAAAAGGAAAGGAAAATTGTTTCTAATCTATAGAACCCTATTCCTGCTGCCACCTTAGGGTTTGCCGGCTGTCTGGTCTGGGGAAGGGTGTGGCAGAAGAGGCAGGGCAGGGGTGCAAGCAGCCGCAGGGAGCAGACGGCCCTTCCCTGCCTCGGGTGTGGCGGGACTGGAGCAAGAAATGAGCGTGTGTGGCTCAGAATGGCAGGGATTCACGGGACCCCATGAACACGAGGTTCCCAAGGACCGGGATGCAAAGAAATAGGGAAAAACGTGTTTTAAGGGTGATTAAAGTAAAGAAAAGGAGAGTGAGTGTGTGTACAACATGGTTTTCCCCCCTTCCCATGGCCCACAGCCTCCTGCCCTTCCCCTCCATGCCGGCCCCAGCGGCCTCCTGTCTGGTTCCCGAGCACTGCGGTCTCTTTCTGGTCACGGGGCCTTTGCACCTGCTCTCCCTGTTGCCTGAGTACATGCAGGCCTCTGTTCACAGTCTCCATGAGGCCATCTCTGAGCACCCTTGCTCAACCACTGATGGCTGCCTCCTTCCTAAAGCTCCAAAGCTCCAGCCTGGACCAGAGGACTCCACGAACACCAAGGCATGCAGAACCGGTGGGTCTTGAAGCAAACCTCAGGAGGAAGGCTGTATAGACTAACCCTCAGTGTGACAGGAACACAACCTGAAATCAGGGCTCGATACCATGTGAGCCGGCGTCTGGGGAAACCAGGAGGAGGTGTCCCCACCCGTCCCCACAGAGAAGGGCCCCCAGACAAGCAACCTTTCCGTCCTGGGGACCAGGTGCAAGGACTGCTTTCCTCATTCTCAGCCTCAGCTCCCTGCCAGCCCCCCAAATCATTCACACGAGCCACCCATGTCCTCCTGCAGAACCAGAGGCCCTAGCCTCCTGTTGCCACAGAGCCTGCCTCCCACAGCCCTGCTCTGCTCCCCGGCACCTGTCACAGGTGGTGAGCAGACACCCCCAGTCAACAGGGTGCATCCCATCCAGGGTCAGACATCTGTGCTCGGTCATCCCGTAACCCCAGGTGGAAATGCCTCCTCTCCTACCTGGAGAGGAGCAGATAAAAACAGACTTTCCATGAAAAGCCCCCAAGATCTCTCCACTTCATGTGTACTGGGCCTCCCCATGCAGTGTATGCATGTTATTATCAATAAAGTAATTATTTATGTCATCTTTCCACAAGCCTTCCTGCCATTCCTTAAGCCCAGGAAAACAAAAGGAACAAAGCAGTCTGTGCCTGTTGGAGCTCACACTCTGGACAGACAGAGAGATGCGTATGTCAGGGAGACAGGTGACCAATAGTGACTGACGGACGGACAGACAGATGGCCTTGAAGACAGAGGCTTTGTGTCTTTGGTGGGGAACTCAAGCCATGAGCTGCTGGGCGAGGTGTAGACAAGTGCTGGCTTTCGCTCTGGAGAGACCAGAAGTGAGTCTCAGCTGCAGACACACTGTCTTTTCGCCGTGATCACCTGTAGCTCTGAACTTCCATTTCCCCACGTAAATTATATATGCATATTTGTATCGTGTAATCTGTTATTTTTATTTATTCAATTCTATTGTTTTCATTACATTCCGAGTTTAAAAACGTGCTTGTAGCTGATATTCTCCTCTAGTACCTGAGATGCAGGTGTCCCGGGCGGGACGGAGAGAAGTAGGGTCTACAGGACTGCCCCGATTCGGAGATTCAGACGTCTGTCTACCCAAATTCTTCACAGTCACCTCTGATCTGAGGCCCAGAAATGGAACAGGGATTCAGTTTATGTCTGGAGACGATTTCTTTTGTTCCAGTGGCGAGCCTCACATGCAAGCTTACCATTGAAGATTTGGTCTATTAAGTGGGTCTGAGCACGTCACCCCCACCCTCAAACCGAAAACCTCCCATAGTCTCTCACTCTGCTCAAAGCACAGTCAGCATGGTGGGGCCGGGCTGCCTTGGGCCTGGCACCCACCCGCAGCCTCCCCTCTGGGCCCACCTTGTTCAGCCCCGTGCCCGGCCTCGCCACCGCTGTACGCCCACCGACCGGGCCTCCCTGACCCCACAGAGCTGATGGTGCTTCCTCCTGGGGCAGCCCCACGACGTGGGAGGATTCTTCCTTTACCAAGGGCTTATCTCTCCTCCTGGACTCATGAAGGGAAGCTTCTCTTCCCCCAGCACATACGCCCACGCACGGGCATGTTGCATAAACTTCTGATGAACAAGGAATGATCAGTGAGTAAACAGTTTGGGCCCTAGAGAGGGTTCTCCGCACAGGACACCTGCCCAGCTCGGCGTCTCTCCTCCGCGCAGGCTGGTAAACCAGCATCTGACTCCCCAGCAAGTGAGACCCTTGTCGGGGAGCGTCGGTCTGCTGAAGCCCCTTCCTCTCCGGGCCAGCCAGCGGGATCGCCGTCCAGCCCCGAGGGTCAGAAGTGCTCCCTGCAGGTGCTGAGCTCTGTGCTCTGGGAAGCCGTTGCCGCCCAGGGACCCTGAGGCGCCGGCGTTCACGCGCCCTCACGGCGCCGTCTCACGTGCCTCACGGCTCACCAGTTACACAATCATCTGTCTTTCAGCTGAATCAGCTTGATTGACTACTTAATAGTCTCGTACAAAAAATTATCCATGAAAATCGTGGGTCCACTATTTAAATATTTAATTTGATGGCAAGTCAATACTCTTATTTCTGGAACAGTCGGGAGGTTGGGCTGAACACAGGATTATGCATGAACATGGAAGAGTGTGTCTGAGATGGGGCAAGGCCGGGGCAGGCCACGAGAGAGGCTTCCTGCACAGGGCGGGTGGAGAACCGCAGGGTGTCCTGACGAGCAGCCGGAGCCCTGCACACCTCCCGGGACCCTGTCTACCCCAGCCGCAGCCAAGAGCAGCTTAGCGAACCCAGGGCAGGAGCTGTCAACGCATTTCCGCAAGTGCAGCCTTGACCCCGTGGACAACTGAAGTCGGAGCCACGTGGGAGAGAAGGGTCTGGGAAGACACAGCAGAGGAACCCAGGGACGAAGCTGGATTCTGCATCGCAGGGACCGTCCTCTGCCTCCAGCACCAGTTGGGCTCGGGACCCGGCCCTGCCTCACTCCCGGCCGGCCCCCGGGATTGATTCTCAGCAGCTGATTTGTACTATTTCTACTTCGTTAATGTGTGTGGCAGCAATTATTTTGAAAAAGAGAATTAACACATCACGAGTGATATGCCGTAGAATTCCATTTTCCGGGCAGCACCTTTCCAGAAGGAAAGGGATGGATTGGCTAAGTCTGTGAGATCTGTGTGTCTCCGGGGCAGAAGCCGCGGGTCCTCTGCCTGGAACCCGTAAAGCACCTAATTAGATATACACAGTATCCCGCGCCATCGCGGAAGGGAACCGGGGCAGGGAGCAGTGGATGGCATCCCACGGCACAGCAGAGAGGGGAAAGCCCACGCAAAGTGGTGTGGGCACAAAACAACCCGGTTCAGGTTTCACCCACTGACAACACTTCCGAATGTGTGTTAGGAGCCATGAAGTGTGCTGATACTTCAGTTCCTTAGCACCGCGATCACAAGATGTCTCGGTTTCCTGAATTTAGCGTAAAGAATACTGAGCACCATGGCTAAGCCACTGTGCCAGCTCCAGGGACGGGCAGCGATCTGTGTGACATTAAGAAGGCGCTTTAAGCCTCCTCCAGGTTAAGGTGGAAGGAGTGACTGGTTAATCTCGGCAGCAAATGCACGCTGAGGGGAAGCCAAGTATTTGTGTCTCAAACTCTTCCTCTTCAGGTTTGTGCCTTTGTGCCAGTCCTAATGGCAGCTCCTCCCCTCACACCTTCTCTTCCCCTCAGACCTGCCCTTCCACAGAACACCTGCCCTTCCACTCAACACCTGCCCTTCCACTAACACCTGCTCTTCCACGCGACACCTGCTTTTCCATGCGCAGTTGGCCCATCAGACTTCTGAGTCATGGTGAAGGTAACATAACCAGTACGATTCAGTGAGGAGCTTCTTCATGCCAGAAAAGCTGCTGAGCTCTCTCCATCCTGGAACCACCTGACTGTGGGTATTACTTTTCTTACACTCCACTTGGCAAGTTGCAGCAATTTCCCCAAGTTTTCATGGTCAGTAACTGGTGGCATGTGAAGTCAAGCTCCCGACTCAGTGGACCAGAAGAGACAGCAATTTCTTTAGAGGCGGTCAGGCAGATGTCTTTGTAAAGATTCGCGCTCAGAATCTACCTAACTTTGGGGCCATCCAGCTGGGAAGTGCCCCTGACCTTGGGAAGGCAATTTTCTAAGGAAGAGACACTTTGAATCCAAACTGGCTGGGCTATGTTCTGAACGTGTCCAACTCCCCATCAGCTTCCAAGTGAAACTCAGACCTGCATGTACACAATTCCCTCAAAGAATTTTTCTGCATGCTAAGGTTTACGATCCTTTGTCAAGTGTGGGCATGGGTCATGTGTACATATAATAGAAAGACTCTCAGTTTTAGAAAGTTTTCCAAGTAGGCTCTATCTACGTAATTTTTTCAAGGAAAAGTTCTTCAAGGTATATTCTAGGACACAGGAGTTGAAGAGTATATAAGAACACATTAATAGGATATTCATGCTACAAATTGAAAGATAGTGAGTTTCAAGATAAGTTAAAAATTGCATTAAATCTAATATGTTAGATTAAATGTAATTTAAAGCGGAAAGAAAATGTCACAAATATTTCATGCTGCAGAAGATATGTCCTCTATAATTATTTTGTAGCAAATATCAACATTCAAACCTCAGATTATATCAACAGAAAAGGAGAAATGGGTCATAGAGAAGGAAGAAAAACAGTATGAAATGTTGGGAAAACAGCATGAAAGAGGGGAAATGTATGATCCCATCTTTTTCTTTGTTCTAATAGTAAGTGAAATGTCATTTAGCCAATTGAAGCCGACGCGCCTCCACACAGGACCCAGGGAGGGACGTGGTCACTGTGCGTCAGAGAGCTGGGTGGTTACACTGGGACGTGGGGGTCCTGAGAGCTGGGTTCGGTGGGGCGCAAGTGCCAGGGACGCCGAGGACTCGGCCGCGGTAAACACCACCTCAGCCTCGCGCCCGTCAGTCAGGGCTTCGGCCAGGCGCATCCCGCCCTCAGCTCCCTGGTGTGGAATCAATAAAATCACTTCTTGCTGCTCATGCTGACGGACATGCAGGTGGAATTTACCAGAACTTCCAGGGAAGAAATCACGTTTCTGCAGCCAGTGCAGGGCGTTTTCTTCTCAAAAGAAGGCATTTTGTCTTAATCAGCTAATTAATGGGTGATGCCTTCCCGACTCTGTGCTTCCCAGTGCTTGAGAAAACCCAATGGAGGAAGGAAAGCCCTTTTTTTTGGTTATCGTTCCTAAAAATTCTGACAGCAAACGCATTTGACTTAGGAATCTAGTCGACATGAGATGAATATTTAGCATGAATCAAACCAAGAATTGTGGGCTCACCTCTGATTTCACAATGTCTGATTATTCACTAGGTTTTAAAGCCCTTTCATTATTCAGAAGTGGCAGAGTGGATTAAAAAAAAATCTATGAAAGAGATAATTGCTGTAACACCCGGTAAGCTTTAATTACCAGCTTCTGAGTCAGCACCTGCGCTGTAATGAGGCATGGTGGGCTCGTCTCTCGTGGGCTCGTCTCTCGTGAGGCTGCAGCTTCCCCATCAAGGGTGAAAGTACATTTTAATTCCAGCTAACGTTCCCTCCTTGTTATTAAATGTGCAGGCGCTTGGGACAGCGCTCCAAGCCGGGCATCCGCAGGACGACAAACGTTCCCGTACCGTCAGTTCTCTGCTCTATTCCAACCCAAATACCTTACTATGCTCAACGCAGTGAGCGAGGGAAGGAAACGCATGATGTATTTAGTCTCACATTTTATTGGTGATCTTTTCACCCTCAACCTTAGAGTCGTGTCCAAGTTTTAAATTGCGTCATTCTCTTTAGCTCTTAATTTGAAACTAGTTTCTTTTTTCTGGAATAACGACTATGTCTGACAACCGCGTGAAGGCGCACAGGTGTGTGCTCCACGGACTGTAAGTAACAGCAGAGACTTTCAGGAAATCAGATCTGCAACGAGTGGAAATCCAAAAGCCGCTAGTGACACAGGAGTAGCTGCCCCAGAGCGCGGGCGCTGGACGGTCTCTCGCGGCCCCTGGGACGCGGCCGGCGGTGCCCGGGCCACGGGCTCCAGGTGCGGTGTCAGCGCAGGTGTGCGTAGAAAGCCGGCCGCGTGCTGCGTCACGGCGGTCGTGGGCTCAGGCGGGAGACACGCTTGTGCAGTAAATTCACGAGCAGGGGCCTGCCCTCCGGTGGGGGGTCAGCACTGCTGTGTGCGAAACAGGCCCCTGCAGGCCACCAGCCGTGGCCGGGCCGCCGGGCCCCGCAAACGCGGACGCAGCCCTCACCTGACACCTCACGTTTGGGTGCTCTTGGGGAGGCACGACTTCCACTTCACATTTCCAACCGTTTGCTGCCATCGTCCAGAAATCAGCTTGTTTCATGTGGTGTGGGTCGACCCTGCTCTCCCGCTGAACGCACCAGGTCGTCCTGGCCTTGCTCTCGCCCGGCGTGGCTGCCCCGATGGGACGCCCCATCCCGAGAGCCCGTGTCCTTCCTCACCGGCACCGACCAGCCAGCTCTTCCTGAAGCCCCTCACAGTCAGGGGGTTCCCTTCTCTTCCTTGTTTGCTGACGGGCTTCTGTTTAATTTCATCAAATGTTTTTCTGCGTCTATGGAGATGATTGCATGGTGTATCTTCATAAGCCTGTTAGTACCATGCATTCCATTAATTTAACTTGAATGTCAAATCAGTGAATTACCCCGTTCACGCAGTGTTGGGCTCGGTTTGCTGACGGTCTGTTAAGCAGCTGCGTCTATATTCCTGCGGATGATGCCGCCAGCCCTTCCTGGAAGCCTCTGGTCGGGGAGCTATGCTGAGGCCAGAGCTGGGGAAGGGCCTGGCTTTTTTACTCTGCTGGACGGCTCTGTGTGGACATGCTCTCTCCCTGCTCTGTGTTTGGGGGAATCGTGGAGAGCCGCTGGCCTAGGCGGTCCCCAGAATTCCTGGGGCTGCCTCCTGGGGCCCACGCGCTGCCCTACAGGACCAGAGCTTGGCCCCCTCCAGTGCTCTCCGGGAGTGCAGTGAGTGGCAGCCAGAGCTGGCCTCCAGGTGGCCGTCCCCTGCCTGGTGTCCAGGGCCTGAAAGCAGCCCGTCATACACACCAGCCTCACCAACCTGTGGGCTCGCCCCTTGGGCTGCGACTCCAAGCAGGCCGCCATAGGCCATCGTGTCCTACCCCCAAGACACTGCCATACTTCTGGGGTGTCGGACAGCCCCGCTCTGGGTCTGGGGGCTAGGGGGGATGGCCTCCAGGTCGCCCTGAGTCAGCCCCTGTGAGGACCTCCACCCTGCCTGGATCCACCTGACTTGGGGCTCTTCTGAATGGGGACAGTGATGTCCCCAGTGCCGACCGCCGTGCCCACGGCGGCTTGTGCCAGGGGGCAGGGGAGCAACAGGGTGAGGGGCCCGGGGTCTGTACCTCCTGTCCCTGAATGACTCAGGGCCAGGCCCTCAGCTGCTTTCCATACCACGTGGATTGCTGACGACAGTCCTGACCTGGAGAAGGTGGTCATGTCCAGCACAGGCCACACACCCCTGGACTCCCACAGCCACTAGCTCAGGACGGGCTTGCTCGAGTGCTCTCGAGGCTGTACTGACCACCGCCCAGGCTTCTCGACACACTGACAGTGTCTCGCCCACTGCGGACACCCCAGAACTGCCAGATGCACCAGTGGAGGGGTGCCCCTGGCCACAGCAGAGCTGGGCCTCACTGACACAGGCCTCTCCCAGGTTAGCCCGTTGACAGGTCCGAACACCTCCAACATGGCGTGTGCACCCAAATCCTGATCCCCGCCCCCTGGCCCCGTTGCCCCTTCTCTGTGGACACACAGACAGGATGGTGGCCTGGCCTTTGTGGAATCACGTCCTGGCCACCAGTCACCTGCAGGAGCTGGCGGGGAGCAGCAGAGCACTCCCGCCCACCAGCATGATGCCACCAGAATGAGGGCCAGGCGGGGATCCCCCGAGCTGGCTGACACCCCCCAAGTCCCACTGTGTCTGGTTCTCCGCCCGTGTGCCTCTCCTGGCTTCCAGAGCTGGACGGCCCCAAGGACTTGCGTTGCCTACCCTGGCCATAACCACGCCAACGGGTCCCCGTCCCTGCTCGTCCATGCGAGGGGCAGGGGAGTGAGGAAACCCCCCATCAGACCCCTGCCCTGCATTGTCACCGCTCCACGGGGTGCCCCGGCCTCCCTCAAAAGGGGGTCAGAAGTAGATCCAGGGCAGGCCCTGGTCTTCCCCGCTGACACAGAAGGAGCCCGTACCGACGCTCCTCCCTGGACTCTTCCAGGGCTGGCTGGGCAGCTGGCGAGCTGCTCTGCGGGGACGGGAGGTGCGTGGCTCCTGGAAGTGTCTCATTATCACGCCACCCCAGGAGGTAATTTCATCCTTCTTCTTTTGAAAGGTGAAATTCTCCTTCTATCCCTTTGGTTATAACCCACGGCTCCTCTGCTTGTTAAACTTTAAGGAAAAGAGTAAAATCCCTAGCCACTGTTTTATTGTCAATATGAATTTCAAAAGAAAAATAAGAACAATATAACTATTGCATTAAAATTTATGATCTTATTATAGCTACAAGGTAAGAGATACTGAAGAATACAGTGCTCTCCCAGGTGACGATTTTAAGTGGAGCATTTTCTTTACTCCAGGAAGTATGGCACATTCTAGGGGACACTCACTGTAGTTTGCGACATAGTAACTTGTGTAAGAGAGCTCATCTCTGGACAGTGGCACCGGCACACGATAACGCAGACAATTAAAAACACCTCACACTCATCAGTCGTTTCCTAAAACCAGGTTCATCATCTGTGGCCATGGTATATGAAGGGTGAGTAAATTCTACGTTGGAAATACTGGTGGGTAGAAACCGACCGTGACCGCTCCTTGGCACGACAGCTCAGCGTCCGAGGAACACAGAGGTTAACGTCCAGAGCGCGCGCGTGTCCCCGTGAGTGCCTTCCAAGCCAACGACAGATGGCTTCTCCCACAGTAATGTCTGGCGTTTCTTATTGCTTAAACATTTCTGTAATGAAAGCAATGGAAGAGAGTCCAGTAGAAATCTACAACATGTTTTCCAGTAAACTCACATTGTGTGTTCTGGCACTCGGATTGCCCGTTCCTTTATTTCAGCACTGCCCCTATTACAGCATCAGTCAGGTGGGTTTGCATCCATGGTGTAGGTATGTGTGTGCTTATTTTTACTGCTTGCAATCCTGTGTGCATCTCCTGGGCATCCGATACAGCATGAAACCTGTCCCTGCAGGGTCCTACAGGCGTAGGTCATTTAATTATCAGTCCCGTGACATGGATGTGACTGTATCTATTTTCGAGGAAGCATAAGAAGACACAGTTTAAGCGGGAGGGACGCGAGCCGTGGTGGGGCAGGATCCAGGGAGTGTCCAGCCGGCTCTGACAGGTCTCCTGGGGGGAGGGTGCCTTTCTCGCCCACCTCAGGCTCCCAGACCTGCACTCCTCCTACACCCACCAGCCTCTTCAAGGAGGGACTGATGCGCTCACTCCAGGCAAGCCGTCCCCGGAGCTCCCCTGCAGCATCCTCACACCGTCCAGGGGCGCCGGTTAGCAGGGAGGCTTAAGATGAGCGTTCGGAGCCTCAAGCAAATTAGAAAGCCACGGGGTTTCAACGAGTCTTATTATTATAAAAGAACGAACAATGCACATTTCTAACATTAAAAAAATGCCCCATGCTCATACTCAGATCAAGCTTAGCAATTCCCCTGTTGGAACTTCTTACTTCCCAGTCATTTTCCGTATTCCCAACAAAGGCGTCCTATCTCATATATGTGTTTTATTTCCATGTGGCAAGGCCTGGAGACAGTGATCCCTTGATATGAATTACATTGTATCATATTCTGAAAGTTACCTTTTTCCACATTCTAAACAAAGACTGAAAAATCACAGCATCAAGTCTGACAGACAAGAAATGCATTTCTTAAATCAATAACACCCAGCCCTAGCCTTCCCAGATGGAATAACATTGATGAAGTGCCGGGGTTTACCGAACGAATTCAAATCCAATCCAGAGAAATCTTACCCAAGAGCATGGCCAGGAAGCAGGGAACAAAAACTCGTCTCATTGCAAACAGCGTGGTTGAGACGAGTCACCAATTTACATGCAGGGCTCACATGTCCTGTGGGTAAGACCTGAGTTCTCAGGACGACTGTCTAGACGTGTCTGCATACATAAATTTTACTGCAGACTGAACTCAGATAATTGAAATCTAAACTGACCGTCCCCCTGGAATGGACCGATGAAGGAGCAGGCAGCCCTACCGGCTTGGCCATGCTGCCTCAGGCAGCCCACCCTGTGGTTCCGGAAGACCCTCGCCTTGTAGCCCACGCCTGCCAGGTCCTCTTACTCCTGGTTCAGGCCAAGCAGCCCGGTCCCTCCTGTCCTCCTTGAAGCTCACGCGCCAGCCCTCACTGCTCAAGCCCACAAGCCGGCCTCCCTGGCACGGCCTCAGGGAAACCCCAAGGCGCAGCGCTGAAAGTTGCCACGCTTTTCTTAATAACAGTTTTTCCCGGTGGAGTGAAAGCAAACTCATGGCCTGGTCAGTTAGACTTCTGTGATTTGAAGACAGTGTTCATATATTTTCCTGGGTATTTCTAGCCTCTTGCACAGCAGAGGCTCCGACAGCCACCAGGACGCTCGGGCTTTCATGCCCACTCTCTGCACCTGCCCCACCCCACCCTGCGCCCCTCTCACAGCCCGCCTGGGTCCTGGGCCCACCCCTGCCTCTGTGAGTACTGATTCCCTGTAAGGACTTCCCGTCTTTACCCCGACCAGGCTCTGAACCCACTGTGATTAAGAGTGATGGGGCATGTCCAGCTGTGAAAAGGACAGAACGACAGATGCATTCATCGACATGGATAAATGGCAATGACACAAGTAAGGAGTGAATAAGCAAGTCACACAAACCTACAGAATTATCCCATATGTTCAATGTTCATAACCGTGTTTAATGACACACATCACCTATGAAAATACACGAATGCACCGAAGGTGACTATACACACGTCCAGTGAAAGCCGTAAGCCCAGGCTGCGGGGAGTGGAGTCTTTGGGTCCTGAAATAAACCCTTGTTTGTAATTCCTCAGTATTCAAGGAAGGAAGCAAAACCAGGAATGTTGTTCCACTCTCTAGTGTTACTGAAAGGAAAGAGGGCGCAGAATAGATGCCAGCCTTCCAGCAGCTCCTGGAGAGTTCTGGAGGGTTCTGGAGAGTTCTGCAGTGAGTGCAGGAGGGTTCTGGAGGGTTCTGAAGGGTTTGGGAGGATTCTAGAATGTGTGCTGGAGGATTCTGGGAAGGGGTTCTGGAAGGTTCTAGAGAGTTCTGGAGCCTTCCAGAGGGATCTGGTGGGTTCTGGACAGTTCTAAAGGGTTCCAGAGGGATCTGGAGTGTTCAGGAGAGTTATGGAGAATTCGGGAGAGCCCTGGAGGGTTAGGAAGGTTCTGGAGAGTTCTGGAATGAGCGCTGCAGGGTTCTGGAGGGTTCTGGGTGGTTCTGTAGTGAGTGATGGAGGCTTCCATGGATGACTGCTCATCCTTAGAGTCCACCTTGGTGTGCCTGTCAGTGAGGACTGTGCATATATTCTCTATACTCTATTGGTGTGCATAGCTTTTCCATAAAGGGCTATATTCACCCTCATGGTCCACCCCGTCTTTCATGCCACTGAACTGTGCCGTGGCGGTAAGGAAGCTGCCAGTCCAACATGGAAAAGAGTGAGTGTGGCTGTTCCACAGACAGCTTACGTGAAGCGTAACCCGCAACCAGTGTGTGTGTGTGTGTGTGTGTGTGTGTTAGCGTGGACGTGAGAACTGCAAGATACATCCCAACAATTACAGCACGTAAGAATCACAAGGTATATAAATTCTGTTTTCATCAGAAAAACAAACACGGTAAGGGACATGCATAGAGTTTTCCCTCATCTATAAATTAGTCTCACTTACATTTTCTCATCTGTAACCTTCATTACAATGACTTTTTGTAAAACTAATGAGATTGAATGACTCCATGAGATGGGAAAACAGCATTACTACTTTCATAAATTATTTTTTGGTATAAAAATAAAACCAGTTCAACAATTTGGGTGTAAACATTGTGATAGATGACAATTTGTTGAATTACCAATGATACATAAATACATTCTACTCAGTCCATATATTAGAAGTGGAACTAACTCAGCTCACTAATGCAAAAATATGCAAAGATATAGGAAACCTAAACACAATAATCTCACGGTCTATACTTAAAACACCCAACCAAAAAAAAACGAATAATCTTGAGCACATATGAAACACTCACTAAACATGATCCAGCAGGACTCTGCTCGGGGCTCAGCCCTCAGCCCCGCGGTCGTCTCAGTGGAATAAGGGAGTGTCTCAAGGTCACATGCCTCCTGCTGGGGTCAGCGCAGGGCTGTCAGAGCCCACCTGCCCAGGACCCCCGCAGGAGCCCCGTGGGTCTCCTCTCACCCTCCCTGCCGGTGTGAGGACCCCAAGCCTGCGCCCCGAGCCAGCACCCTGCACGCCCAGCTCCCTTGCCACTGCCCTGGGAGCATGCCTGCCGCAGGGAAAGTGCCAGACAGGTGCTGAACCTGGGGTAGGACACCTGCTTCTGGTTTAGACACAGTTCAACGGAGTTCAGTCAGGAGTCAGCAAGCAAGCCCAGGACAGGACCAAACAAAATAAAAATTAAAGAAACACAAGAGAAGCAGCCTCAAGGGGCCAGACCTCAGGGTAAGGAAACCCAGAGCAGAACGGAGGTGCTGTTGTTTAAGAAAATAGGTCAAAAAGCAGAGTGCAGTCCGAGTATAAAAGCCACAAACAGAGATTCCACAACTAGAGAGTAAGAGCACGGAGGGGCCGTAAGTCCTCCTTGCGCCTTTGAAGCTGTTGGAAAGCGCAAGGTACACAGCAGAAAGCAGACAGACAGGCACAGGAGGGGAAAAGGATGGACAATACTTCAGGAACTAGCAATCGAAACAGAAGAGAGGACACCAGGGGGACAGACAGAACAGCGCGTGACCCCAGGAAGACAGTTGTCTGGGCCGTGCATCCGTGAAAACAGGTTTGAATGTTTCCCAGCCCCTGTTTTGATATCTAGCATCTTGCATCTTGATATCTAGAACCTTCAACTCTATCAGTCTGTCATATTGGTGATCAGGATTTCCAGTCAAGGGTCACCACCTGGCCTGCGGACCTGGCCTTAAATCAGTTCCTTAAACTGGTTTAAGTTTGTCTGATTCTTAACTCCCTGGTCAGACAATCTACAGCTTTTCGATCCCTTGCCACGATGACATGCTGCGACTCCGTACCGTGTGAGGCGTCCATTCTAGTCCCTGCTCCGGAAAACACAAATCCCCGTGCTCGCTCTGCATCAAGGGCACGTTTAAATTAACTGGGGTCTTCGTGACTTGTTTTTCCTGAAGGATATTTTGCCACTTTAGTAATTTCGACACCGTTAACATATATCAAAATTAAGGATGTCTTTTGAGACTTTGATAAAAGAAAAGCAGATGTTGGATACTAATTTTGACTATCATATGTATACACAGTCAAATTCAAAAGTGAATAACTATTTTTTAATTGAGTACAATTATAAATTTTGATACTTAAACAGTAGGTAATTTAATGCCCCATGTATTGTATTTATATAACTATATGGCAAATACTGGCCTGATTCACCTGTTTTTACTTATTTAGTGATAAATACAGCAGGTGCATCTGTGGAGAAACTCAGGGGCAATTGTCCCTCCGTTTCAAAGCTTGACAAAGGCCTCTCATGGCATTTCAGTAACACACACTTATTTTTCATGGACTTAACCATCTTAATGACCTTCTTTCAAGAAGGGCTCCCTTTTGAGCCTATTTATTTACCTATACAAGGATTCGAACTTGAAACAAGGGAATACTTGAGTGATTTCGCATCCGTGCCAAGCATGCATGAGCATGTAGACATCCTTGGTGATTCAGATCTCTGGGTGCTGACCAATGCCAGTCAGGACGTGAACTGCTCAGAACACCAGAGAGATGCAGGGTGGGGACACCTGGGCTCCCACCCCAGCAACGGAGATGCACAGCTGCCAGGGGAGAGCGGAAGGACCAGGAGGTGGAGCAGTTTGGCTGCCCCAGGTCTGAGGAGATGCTGGACACCACACTCTTGGCACACATGAACCCAGCCTGAGCCCCCGGGACAGCGAAAGGACAGGCCGTGGACAGCAGCCAAGCCAAGAAAGGCTGCCTTGTTCCCAATCCTGGGGATAATGTATGGAACTGCCAAATAATCCCACAGATTAGTTGCCCTTCATGGAAAACATAGGAGCTGGAGAAATCCTTGCTCTTGGTGTATTGCTCAGAAAAGCCAGCTCTGGGGGCACCTTGGGGGTTCAGTCGGTTGAGCGCCTGCCTTCAGCTCAGGTCATGATCCCAGGGTCCTGGGATCAAGCCCTGCATTGGGTTCCCTGCTCAACGGGGAGCCTGCTTCTCCCTCTGCCCCTCACCCCACTCTCTCTCTTTCTCTCTTTCTTAAATAAATAAATAAAAATCTTAAAAAAAGAAATGAAAGGAAAAGCCGGCTCTCTAGACAAATCCCACAGCTCCTAGGCAGAACGCTGGCCTTGGGGCATTTGTGGAGCCCCGGCTGTCCCCGCCTGCAGGCGTCCCGCAGACCTTACCAGCACAACATACCGTATTCTGGCCGAGCCGACGTTTCACAAGACTCTGCCATGAGAAAGCTCCAAGTTACGTCCTTTCTATGTACCCCCCCACTCCAGGTCTTCATCCACAGGCTGAGAAGATGAGGGCAAACAGACAAGTCCTTTCCACGGCTGCCGAAATAAACAGGCTCCACGGTTGGGAGCGAGTTTCTTCTCCTTTGCCAGGGTCACTGGCTCTGACTCTTCTGGTCAGAAGAGTATGAACTTTTTATATTCAGTGTTTATTTCTCAACTCCCTTTCTTAAAGCTAAGCCAGTTTACAATTCCACCAAGAATGTATGAGACAGAACACTTTCCCTGTCCTATTGAATCCAATAATTCACACACTGGGAGGAGAGATTCTAGCTCGTGATTTCAGGGCTTTCTTGTGTGTCGTGAAATCACACATTCTGCAGGCTGTTTGCATTTCAATTTCTAATGAATTGATTCTGCATATATTTTGGCCATTTTTCAATGGGATTATTGGTCTTTTTGTTATTGAATTGTATATTTCCTGGTTTGTCCATTTTCTCTGAGACATGCAACACTGAAGACATTCATCAAGTTATGAATGTTTAATTCTCCCCCTTTCAGTCATGCTTAGAGGCCTCTCCCTTTCTGATATCACAAGGGAACGTTCCAGCTTTCTTCTGGTGCTTCTGTGTGCTTGGTTTTTACCTCTAAATCTTTGATCTAAAAAGAATTTATTTTGGTATAAGTTGTGAGATGAGGATCATACTTAATTTCTTATTAGAAGTATACCATGTGTTCTACTACAAATTATAGAGTTTTCATAATCTGATGCTTGTCCCTGAAGATGGAAATCCACCTGGGAACTGTTCGGGACCACGGCTCATCCTCTTCTTCCCCCGTTGCTGATATTTTTGCTATTCACACACTCAAAGCGTGAAATGAAGTGAAGCATACTGAAAGTTAGAGCAATTTAGGTAGCTATTTATTGATTCTTATAAATTATTTAGTTGGGTAGAATTGTTTTTTTAGTCAAAAAATAAAAATGAAAGTCAAGGGGCACGTGGGTGGCTCAGTCGGTTAAGCATCCGACTTTTGATTTCAGCTCAGTTCATGATCTCAGGGTCATGGGTTCAAGCCCTGCATCAGGCTGCTTGCTCCGTGGGGAGCCTGCTTGAGATTCTCTCTCTCTCTCTTCTTCTACCCCTCCCTGTCCGCCACTCTCACTCTTGCTAAAAAAGAAAAAAAAAGAACAATGAAAATAAAAACTGTTGTGGTCTCTAGCTATGATTTCCTGCTGGAAGGATCTCTGCTCCTGGAAGAAATGCTGGTCTAACTTCTGGGGGAGGAAATGGGTAAGCAGGATCCTGGGGAATGTCATTTTACCAGAAGAAGCCCACAAGGACTGAGGAGGTGTCCCAGAACATTCCTTGCAGCACTGTTACAACCAGGAAAAGGAAACTACACAAAGTCCCATTAAGAGTAAAATGGGTAAGTTCTTGCTTATTCTCAGGACGGATCAAGTGGAGCCCTGCCCTGCAGAACTGTGACAGTCAGGTGGGAAGACGGCACGGATAGTGTTGACAAAAGTCAGGCAGAGAGCACGTGTGTATGGCCCCGCTTACGTAAACACGGGCAGAGCTGACCTCTGCTGCCCCACATGGATTGGGGGTGCTCTCCCTGGATCTCATCGCTGGTCCAAGGGCCTCTTCAGTGGGTAAAAGGTCATCAAGCTGGAAACTTACAACGTGCACACCCTTCTGTCAATCCTTTTTCACTTATGAGAAGTTTCTTGAAAAGTAGTCGGGATACAACACAAATAGGCTTCCCCTGGGAAAGAATGGGACGATTTTAGCATCAAGAGTGATAATAACATCAAGGGACTGGGCCACATCTATTACATAAAGCTCATGAATTATTAATGATTCTCAACAAGTGCAATCAAAGGAATCCATGCTAGCTTTTGAGAAATACTAGAGAAACTACCCATAATTTTGGGAATGGAAGGAAAGGTAAAGAATAAGTCACTTACACTGCCTTTTACATAGAAAATGTGCTTCAGAGCAGCCAGATAGTTGATAAAGGGAGGTTTCTCTTTTTAGAAATATTTTAGCTAATAAATAAGAAAAGAACGGTAATATTAAAATACTGCAAATTTGCTCCCCACCATGAATTGCTGGACCCCGGTAGTGATTATCAGCCCTGGTTCACAGGGAGAGAGACCGAGGGTGCATGACATACTGTGAATTTCTTGATGGCCGTACACATACCAACGGAGTAGTCTTGCCAAAAACATGTAGTGTGGATTTGGCCAAGCATCTTAATCTGTCAGTTTACAAGAACAGATGAAAATACTTAAAAATGTAAACATCAGGAGCGCAGTCTAAGCGGCTCATAGGACTTCTACAAAACAAATGACCAGTTTCTTGAACAAGTAACTTGTAAAGAAAAAAAGAAAAGAAGGAGGACTATATCTAGACTACTAGAGTCTCGAGATAGATATTAGCCAATAATAATATACGGAATTTGTCTGGATTCTCTATCAAATACGCCCAGTGTTTAAAAATGTATCTTAAATGCATTAGAGCAATGATAGAATCGTGAAGAATGACTGGATGGATATTTGATGATATTAAGAGATTATTATTGACTAATTTGAAGTTTGATAGCGTGTTGTTGGTATGTCTTAGAAACACGCCCGTGTTTTTAGGGAAACGTGGAACTATTTAGAGCCTTGCGCAGAAATACACCCTAGCATTGTTGGCACGACTGCATGAAGAACATGTAGAAAGACACCCTGCAGCATCATTTGTTATGGTGAAAAGCGGTAAGCAATCAAAATATCCAAACACCAGGAAATGGTCCATTCATTTGTGTGGCCATGGAAGAGCAGCTGGGGAGGGACCGGCCCCTTGTGAGTTAGAGTAAGTAAGGCTCCTGCACATTCTCCTCCATGTATGTGTTTGCATTTCCCATAATAATAAGTTACATTAAAATGTAAGAATAGAAGAAAACATTGTTTACAGACAAGAGGATTATGAGCTTTAAACCCTCATCAAAAAGCAACAACAAAAAAATTCCAAAAGACCATTTAGCCAAAAAGGTTACCACAGAGTACAGAGACCAGCAACAAATAAGATGTTGCTGAATTTACTTAGGTTTTCTATCAAAAATTATAATATATAGGGGCGCCTGGGTGGCTGTTAGTTTAGCGACTGCCTTTGGCTCAGGTCATGATCCCAGGGTCCTGGGGTCGAGTCCTGCATCGGGTTCTCTGCTCAGCAGGGAGTCTGCTTCTCCTGTCCTTCTGCCTGCTGTGCTCTCTCTCTCTCTCCTCTGTCAAAAAATAAATAAAATCTTTTACAAAATCATTATATATATATATAAATCTTAAATAAAATATTGGCAAATCATACCTGCAAATCATACCTACAAGTCTGTACAAAGAGACATAAATCCATCTTGAATAAGGAACATTTATCGCGTGAATACAGAACTTATACAAAAGATGAACCCCCAAGGATTCATTACCTTAACAAACTGAAGGGACTAAAAATAAAAGTTATCCCAATGGAATCAAAACAAAAGGACAAAGAGCATGCATTTGATTCAAATCAATCAATCATAATAAAAACACTTTAAAACAATCATAGAATAGGACTTTCCAAATTTGAGGGTTTTTTAAAAAGTACCTACCAAAACCCTGTATCAACCTCTGATAGTGAAATAGTGTTGCCATTTTAGTCAACAGTAAATAGTCATGCTTTTTAGACGGTGCTGGTGTGCTAGCCGAGATGAGGCAGAACAGGAAGCGGGAGGAGAGAGACGATATTCACTACTTTTGACACAATGGATTCTACTTAAAAACTTCAAATTTTAAAAATGCATCATGGCCAAGTTTTAGTTTGAGAAGTTATTTGTAACAGCTGTAATTTAATTAGTATCGGGATTACAAAAATGTTTTGCAATCTAATAAAAAAAATATAAAAAGATAAAGAGATCTATGAAAGAAAAAATGGAGACATACTGAAAAGAGATCATTCATACAGGAGAAGAAAACCAATAGTGAATGAGTTTCTGAAGAAATATCAGCATTAGTATTAATTAGGACAATATACATCAAAGACATAACGTCATAGGCGATCCTTTTGTAAAACTTAACAAATCCGAACATGGGATAGTAAAGGCTGGGAAGAAAGAACTCTTACGAGCAGGATGCTGGAGCGTAAATTTACACCGCCGGTTGGAAGAGCCATCTCACAGTAGCTGTTAAGATTTTAGAGTGCATTGGGGCGCCTGGGTGGCTCAGTCGTTAAGCGTCTGCCTTCGGCTCAGGGCGTGATCCCGGCGTTCCGGGTTCGAGCCCCACATCGGGCTCCTTGGCTGGGAGCCTGCTTCTTCCTCTCCCACTTCCCTGCTGTGTTCCCTCTCTCGCTGGCTGTCTCTCTGTCACATAAATAAATAAATAAAATCTTAAAAAAAAAAAAAAGATTTTAGCATGCATCTGCTTTCATACAGCAGCCCTGGTTTTGGGATATACCGTAGGGTCGCGCCAGCACAGCCGCGTCTAGAAGTGCACAGGGAATGTTCCCCGCAGCACTGCTCGTCAGCCTGGAGCTCTGGAAAACACAAATATCCCAGTAGTCAGGCCCCCACAAATACGCCAGTGGGACACAAGAGATGTGACCCAAAATCTGATCAAGGGGACGCTGGGATGAAGGCGAGACCCCACAGCTGAACTGGAGCGTTCACACGGCCATGTCCATCTGTCAACATTCATCAAAAGTTAACTCAGTACTTTTCAATTCACAGATTGGTGACAAATGGGCTTCCTACAGTCCCACATCAAAGCCAGTTAAATTCACAAGAGTCCTATCCCTGCAGGTGAGTGTGGCTCCGGGAGGGAATGAAGGAAGAGGTGCTGGTGGGGGAGGTGAGGCAGGAGGTGCTGTTGGAGGAGGTGAGGGAGAGCTGGAGGAGGTGAGGGAGAGCTGGAGGAGGGGTCACCTTCAGATTCCAGATGCTGCCCTTAGTGTTTCGCATGATGGGCTCTGAGGTCTGGGACTTCTGCTTCTGATTGCCCAGTATAGGAACCTCGTGCACGTGCCAGGTGGCACCAGCAAAGTGCATGTTGGTGGGTGGTGAAGAATGCAAGTTGGCCACATGGGCTGAGAACAGGTGCACAAGGCGCCTCTGCCATGTGCTGGGATGTCAGAGCCTCACCCTGGCTCCAACAGCCTCCTGCACTACAGGTGTCTGGGGCCCGAGGAGACACGGCTGTATATTCCTGAGAGAGACAGAGGGCTTCCAACGCACTGATGCTGGAAAGTCTTTCTAAATAAAAAGGTATTGTAAACACAGTACTTGGCGCCTTAATAAAGAGTTCCATTTAATGTCTTCTGTGGCTTTTGTCATATGTCCCTATCTCAGACATTCCCTGGCGGTCAGGTCTTCTGCATATCACACTGTATTATTTTCAGCAAAGCATTGATCATTATCTGAAACTAGAACCTTCCTGTGTTTCCTGGATTACTGTCTGTATCCTCATCCATAGGACGTAAACTCCAGATGCCGGGACTCCTGCCGGTCTGTCCATCTGTCTCCAGCCCCTAGCCTGTCTGGCATCAGAAGTGTCTCAATAAATCTTTGCTGAACTCTGAATTAACCAGTAATTGTTCAGAGGCCAGCACATAATTTCCTGGAGAATCAGTGTTACAATTTTATATACAGAAGTCCACAAAAGACTATAAAATGTGTAATATAACTAACACAAAACGATGGATTGATACTATTTTGAATTACTTTTTCTGTTAACTGGAATGAAACATAAGCTTTCTCAGAACATGTGTCTCATGAATTGAACATATTAATTCTTAAGAACTCACCTCTTTTGCAGAATGCCTGAGCTGGTCCCCGGGCACCCCTGGCACAGGAGATGCAAACTGGCTCCTTTTCTAAATACACCGGCGGTTTCTGACTTCTCTGGCTTTTTCTTCTAGGATATATTTCCTAGAGTTCAATACCTAGTTTGGGCTGATTTTAAGCTAGATGACAGTAGAAATAATATCCACTATACAGAAATAAATCTCGAACAAAGTTAGAGGAAACTCACCATCTTTAGGTACCAAAGAAACACTGATTTTCATAAAATGAAATATTATAGAAATCATAATATTAATTAAGACAACGATGTGTTTGGATTTTAGTAATAAAAGACGGAAAATATTTTGATTTCTGTCCTGAGATGCCATTTGCAACATTCGAAGCTCAGGCAGGGGCAGCCTGGGGAGAGCAGAACAAGCAGATACTGCCGGCCGATTTCCTCCCCACGGCTCATGCTTCTCATAAGGAGTGTCTCTCCTGCTGCAACGGCAATTTTTCACGTGAAATAATTTTATAGGAATATTCTGCCTTTTAAAAAAACATGTAGATTCCACCATATTCTGTGTTAATCTGCTCACGTGTATTTTAATCCATTCATGGCTCCAAGACCTTGAATCAGATTTATACTCAGTGAGGATGCCATAACCCCCCTGCCTTTACGCAGGGCTTGCCCTGGACTCGCATGCTTACCTGCTTTATGGTTTCAGAGACTCAGGGTCATGTCCCTTTGCAGACACTGAGGACTTCACTAGGAGGCTGTCAGAACGCAGGGCGCTTCCGTCTGAGGACCAGGCTTGAGGAGCATCAGGTAGAAATCCGGGTCTCCATCAGCCCGTCTCTCCCTGGTGGCCAAGTCACCTGCCACCTCTGCTGGACGCCACAGCTGCCTGTCTGCTCACCAGCCGTCCATCCACAGCTCTGCTCTTCGGTCCCGTGGCCCCAAGACCCTGAGGGTCATCACACGGGTCCAGCTCCAGCTCCTCATCTGTAAAGAGAAGGTGGACCCCTGCTGAAGCCACGTGTCCTGCGGTGAAGACAGGACATGCAGGGACCCTGCCCAGGTGGTATTGGCTGTGGTCTGTATCATGGGCCACCCTGCAAGCTCCTGCATCCAGCTGCCAGGACACGCGTCTGACCGGGGACCCTGCGGTTACCCCAGCTTGTCGGAGCTGGCCCTGTGCCTCCGTTCCGCTCCCTGGCCCATCCCACACGGACGGCGGCGAGTTCACAGAAGTAAGGCTGCAGAAATTAGGGGAGCTCATCAGGAAAGGGAGTGTTTTTGCAAAGCAATCCCAGCAGAGGCCCTGGGGTCGTTTGTTTCTGTATTTTGGGGATGTTGAAGAGTCTAACTATTGTTTTCCTGAGAAAACATATCAAGAAATCTGGATAACTGCTTTAGAAATGACCCTCACGACACAGAAAGTAAACTAACTGACCATAGAGAGACAATGTTTGTAAGACCATGAAGAGAAATGTTGCACAGAAGGATTCCGAATGGGGCGCCTGGATGGCTCAGCGGTTAAGCGTCTGCCTTCGGCTCAGGGCGTGATCCCGGCGTTCTGGGATCGAGCCCCACATCAGGCTCCTCCGCTGGGAGGCTGCTTCTTCCTCTCCCACTCCCCCTGCTTGTGTTCCCTCTCTCGCTGGCTGTCTCTCTCTCTGTCAAATGAATAAATAAAATCTTAAAAAAAAAAAAAAGAAGAAGGATTCCGAATGATTTCTGCAGATACTCAGCCCTCAGGCAGCAGGGCACAGCCCTCCACCCCGTGAGCGTGGGCTGTGCAGCATGACTTCCTTCTGTGCCTTCTGACCAGGACAGTGTGGAAGGGCGTGTGCTGGTGGTGCCCACTCACAGGGGGACGTCTACGAGTGCCCTTAGCCAGGGGACGGCACTCACACCAGCAGTGCGAGTCAGGTCGGCAGCACGCACCCTCGACCTGGTGTGACGAGAGCTCACCTCACCCCGGGCCTTCCTCCCAGCAGCCCATCCCTAACTAGTCATGGGGGAGACATCAGAAAGTCCTAACTGAGGACACTGTATAAAATTTCCAGCAAGGGGCGCCTGGGTGGCTCAGTCGTTAAGCATCTGCCTTCGGCTCAGGGTGTGATCCTGGAGTTCTGGGATCGAGCCCCACATCAGGCTCCTCCGCTGGGAGCCTGCTTCTTCCTCTCCCACTCCCCCTGCTTGTGTTCCCTCTCTCGCTGGCTGTCTCTCTCTGTCAAATAAATAAATAAAATCTTTAAAAAAAAATTCCAGCAAGTTCTTCTCAGAAATGTTAAGGTGATTAAAACCAAGAGAAGCTGAGAGGCTATCCCAGAGACACAACAACCAAGTACAATGTGGTTTTCTCCCCCAAAAAGGACTTCAGGTGAAAACTAAACAAATCAGAATAAAATATGGATTTTAGTCCGTAATAATTGGCTATACCAGTTCATAAATTGTCACATATGTACATTAACATAAGATGTTAGCAACAGGAGAAACTGGGTGTGGTGTGTATAGAACTCACTACACTAGCTTTGAAATTTTTCCGTAAATGTAAAACTATTCTCAAATTTCAAAAAGTTTCCTTTCGAAAGCACTTTATAGTATATAAAAGACTTTGCAGAGTACTATACAGCCCATTGTAAATCAATATGGACTTTGTAATCTTGTATCATTTGTCTTTGCTATAAAATTGCAAGTGGATTAGTGGTAAGGTCTCTTCAAGTTTCTTTTTAATGTATTGGTTGAATTTCATTTTACTGTTCTTTCCTGTCTCCAGAGGCTGACAAGAAAAAAAAAAAGTGAGTTAAAACTTTTGTAGATCTGTAATTTTCCACATATCACGGAGCAATAAAAACATCAGCATAAATTGAAGATTGTAATTTAGCCTAACTTTGTAACTAATGCATGAGCAATGCATTTAAGCATTTAAGTCAATAGCATAAGTGTTACAGCAATAAAGCTGTTGCTTTTTTTTTCCTGCGTCAAAATATACATTTTATAATGGAACTGTAGCTTTTAGTCTCCACAACGGATAACTGTTAAAATCACTGTGGAACTGCCCTGATTGGGTACCATCCCTTCCCTCCATGGACTTGCCCTCCGCCCCCATCTCTCAGCCCTACTATGGACCAGTCGGATGGCGGGGGCCACGACTGTCCGTGAGCTTTGCTCTTATATTTTATCACTGGGTTAGCACTTACTAGATTTCTTGAACTAAAATAATTTCTCTTTCCTATGTAACCCGATAGGCCAACACAGAGAAGGAACTTTCCAGAAAGACCAGGAGGAACATCCTGGCGTGCACGTGTTTTTACACCTGCAAGTACTCATTGCATGCGATGCTTCTGCGTTATGGAAGCGCCCCCAGCAGCGCCCTCGGGGTTCAGGGGGTCAGGAGTCTGCTCTGCGTGAAGAGAGCTGACAGCCTTGGCAAGCGACACACTGCGTCCCTGTGAGCCTCTGACTTCCAAGGTCACAGTCCTGCTGGAGCGGAGACTCCCATAGCGGCCGTTCAAACCGAATCGCCTGGGTCAGGACTTCAGCGTGCAGCCCATGACCCTCGGGCTCTCGAATGAAGGCCAAGAATTCATTTTCTAAAACACCTTGCCTCCATAGCCACCCCCGTCCTGAGTGTCAGGCTCCTAGCACCCCCGTGTCTGTGGCTCCAGCTTCATAAGCGCACGACCCCCCCGGGGCAGAGACCGCGCTGTTGTAACCCCATCTCTGACATTTCCTCACGGGCTCCCTCGTTGGTCGGTAAATACTCGCCAAGCCCACATCCCATGCCTCGCGCTGGGCCGAACGCACTGAAGCTGACTCTTGCTGGGCACGGAAGACAGCGGTCTCCCCCCAGCGTGGGACCCGGGGCTCGGACCCCCCGACCCTGAACCCCTGGCCCCACATCATATCTCCCAGCAGCATGGGCGTGTCGTAGAGTCTCTGCTCTGCCAGGGCTTGCGTCCCCAGGCTTCACCCCCACCGGCTGTGACGGTGTCATCCCCACCTCCCATCAGCCACAGGTCCTCCACGACCAGCCAGGGACATAGAGCACCACATTCAACACCCAGGGTTTCCATCTGCCGAATGTCCATCCCTTTGGGGTGTGTTTCCTCATCTGTTTCAGGACATATAACCCCAATTTTAGTACTTATGAAGATCCCTGAAAATCAACTCTTTAACCCACAAAAGGGGGGCACATTGATGCAAATCTGTGATTCTGAGACTGTCATGAGCCACATGGTTTAATCAGGAGTGATAACGCTCAGTGTTTGCAAACCCTCTTTTAAACTCAGGTTAACAGTAATAACTGATTATATGGAGGGATTTAAAATGCATTCGAGATTCTCAAATCCTCCCCAAACTCATTCCAGCCCCCACATCATTTTCTTACACTGTACATGTGCCATGACTTTTTTGCACAAATTCTCCCTAAAATTAGTGTCTTGGGTTTGTGCCAGATTTACATACTCGGGTTTCTGGAAAGTCGTGGGATCTACACATCTACAGGATGCATTCCCTTGGCACACAGACGTGTTAAAGGGGTTCAAGTTAGCAGTTTGCATGGTACGCACGAGGGAAGGCCGTGGCCCCTCCTGCAGACCCTCTCCCGGCTCCTCAGCCCCGCTGCTGTCTCTTTCTGTTGCTGACCTTGGTCCACAGCCTAGTGTGCTCCCTGTCACATGGGCTGGAAGCCCCGGGGCACCTGCTCCTTCCGCAGCCGCTCCTGACTACCTCACATCCTTCCTCTGTCCTCGGGCAGCACCCCTCACACAACATCGCCTGAACTCCAGAGACGCTGGGGGTCACATGTGCGTCTACCAGGCAGCTTTCTTTCCTTCATCGATGATTTCTTGGGTTCCGGTTAGTTGTCTTCAGCAAAGCTTCGTTAATTTTTTAATGAATTCTTACTCAGTAGCCTAATGAATAAAACTGATAAAACCAGAGAGGCTCTGAACGGAGCTGGGGCAGGGGCAGGGTCGAGGAGGAGGCGAGGTGGGAGGGAGGGGAGGGGAATCAGGGTCAGGGTCAGTCACCCCCCACCTGCCCCAGCAGTAACACAGACCACAGGCTGCCAGCCCTTCCCTGCACCACACTCCTTCTGCGGCCCTGACCCCGGCCACTTTTCCACCTTGGTCTCTCGCCGTGCCTGGAACAAGCCCCACACGGGCAGCCGTGGTGGCACGCACGCTCCCCACACCTCCAGGCCTTGCCTCATCTTGCTTCTACTCTCTGCAGTATCCATCCGAGATTCTTCAGTTTGCATCACCCCCCAGAAACACCCTCCCAACACCTCCGCCCTCTTCCCCAGGGCCACCTGCAAAATGGGTGCACCGGCTCCCGGAATACTCCCCAGGCTCAGGCGCTGTGAGCCTTCCGTCGTCTGGCACGTGGACCCTGGACATGGGAGGGTAAGAAGCTCAGACTGCTGACATCTGAGGCACTTAGCAAAACCCCGTTACTGACAACAGGCATTTAAAGAATGTGAGTGAATGAGTATGCACAGCAGGGCTTTTGCTAAGAAAGGAGGTTGGGTACGTGTGGTCCTATGTTGCCGATTTTGCCGCGATAAAGTCCCCTTGCTCTAACAGCGTGATTTTCAAGTTCTTCCACCAGAATTGCTCTTCCATTTTATTGGCCATGTCTGTTCAGCAAATATGGAAACATGAAGTAAATTTGGGTGTAGATGATTGTACAGAGACACAGAACGCTGAGGGGCTCATACGCTGGCCATCTGCAGAGTTCCTGCCGCCTCCCTGCCCCCGATGACTTGGGAAAGATCTGGGGGCAGGTGCGTCTTCAGAACACGTCCTGTGGGCATCCCCTGAGCCCAGGGCATCCACGTGTGTGACACGCAAAGTTGTGTCTACCTGGAGGCTGGGCTGACAGGCATTTGGGGGATCTGCTTTCCACGCAGCATCCCAAATTCCCCAATTTTACCCATCTCGTTCCACGGTGTCTTGCTCCTGCTTCAATGAGCAAGAGATTAGTTCTGTTAAAATGAAGGTCAAAAGCATCTTTCCTGAGGTTTTCATTAAACTCACAGCAGACGGTATAGAATGTCTACAATTTAAGATCACATAAAACCAATTTCCTTAGGTGCTGACTTTAATTTGGAAAGAAGAGAGCGCGCCCATTTTATTTTCATGCAGGAAATGGGACGTGAAGTCGGGAACCCCGGCAGTCGCCTCCCGGAGTAGCGGGGCCTCCCGGGGCGGGCGAGTAGGTCGTGCGCAGTCCACACAGCCTCTGCACGTCAAATGTTAATCATGTTACATAAACTATCTTCCAGCCAAACTCTATTTCCAAATAAAAAAAGAAATCTCACATGTGTGGCAAAATTTTGGCAACATCTGTTCTTGTTGGGAATTGATGGATTTTACGTGTTCAAAATGGTGACGTCCCCGAAGTGTGTCTGTGGGCCTGGGGCAGACCCCAGCAGCGGGAGCCTGCACGGAGCCGCCGGCTGTCTTCTCTCAGCTCCCAGCAGCACCACTCGCACGCGGGAGAGCCGGGCGGGGGGGGGGTGTCCCCTTAGCCCTAGTTCCCTGTGAAGGAAAGCAAGTAGCAATGTGTGTCTCCATGGGCTCCTGGGAGGCTTTTGGGTGGTACAGGGCAGTGCCCAGCCAGCAGCCAGCACACAGCAGGTCTCAAGCAACGTGAGCTAGCCTCTTTTCATCCCCACTCCCGTTCCCACATACGGCAGTCACTGGGCACGCTCTGTCTCTGTCACTGTCTCGGTCTCTGTGTCTCTCTGTCTCCCTCTGTCTCTGTCTCCCTCTGTCTCTGTCCCTCTCTGTCTCTGTCTCTATCTCTGTCTCTGTCTTCTCCCTCCCACTCTCTCTCTGCCTCTGTTTCTGTCTGTCCTCCTCTCCCTCCCACCGCCATCTCTCCCAGAAAATGCTCAGCAGTTGGTCAGGCAATAGGAACTCTGTCTCTGGAACCAAGGAGCTGAGTCCTCTCCGGACGAGAAATCATACGTGCCGGCCTCTCTGGCACAGGTAGATGAAGCGGGTGGTTTTTAGGGGAGGTGGGTGACCTCAGGGCTCCTGAGTGGCTGCAGGAACACAGGCGGCCGGACTAGGCAATCGTTCATGGAAAAGGCCTCCTGTGGCCAGATTTCCTCATTTTTCAAGATAAATAAAACATAGAGGGTTTCTTTTGACACACCTCCACTGGGGTGTCCACCTCCTGAGCACGTCAGGGAGCTGACTACGGAGTCAGGTCCGAAGCCCCTGGCGGGAACCGGGGTGTAAACAGCCTCACCCTGACAGACTCAGAAACAAGTAGGAGGCGGTTAAAACCCAGCCAAAGACTTACTGTCTTGTGTTGTTGTTTTCCTCCAAGCGCTCGCGAAGCTGTGGCACCCACCCTACAGACTGCGGTCAGGTTCCCACCAGCTGCAGTAGCTCCTGGTTCCCACCGCTGGGCTGGCTACCCGCATCTGCTGCTGTTCCAAGCCTCCCGCACCCGTCCTCTCCCTCGCACCTGTACCCCGTGCCCTCTCCCTCGCACCTGCAGCCCACCGCTCTTCCGGGCAGGATGCCCAGCGGTGGCCGTCCTGCCAGGCTCCAGCCCCGCTTCCTCGCCAGGCAGGACATTTACAAGGAATCACATACATGTCCCTCAATGTCTAAGACTTTCTGGCTACTTTACCTATTGCAACACCAGGCCTTCACCTGAGTTTTCCCGTACATTTGCCTTTTTCTTGACTAAGCCAGGACTAGGCAGTCATGCCTCTGACGGCTTTTTCTTTACTTCAATTTTTAAATTCTCTCAACCAATAACCTCTGATAGTCCACAGAAATGTCTCCATCTCCTGCTCCGGCATTTTAGCCAGTGTCCTGAATGTGGAGGTGACCATGGTGTCCCCTGTCCTTTGCCCTCAGAGGCCAGACCCAAGGTGACGGGACTGCATGGCTTCCCGCTGACACGGCCTTGACTTTGTCCTGAGAGAAAGACACGGCCGCCACCTGAGCAGACGCTCTTCTGGCCCTGGCACCTGCTTCTGCTCTCCCGCCATTCACAGAGCAGTACGTACGCGGGGTGCTGCCCCTTCAGCAGGACCACGGTCCCGGAGACCCACGGCCACGTGCCACGTGAGCACGAATGCGCTGTTGTCGGCAGCCAGCGGGGTTCAGGCTGTCGTCAGGGCCACCGCAGCCCAAGTGGCAAAGTGTGTCCAGTGCACGGAGGTGAATGAGTGCAGCTCTGTTAGTGGGGGGCAGACAATGGACACCTGTCCTGGGGGATGCAGGCCCAGAGGGTCTGCGTCTGCCTAAGGGACCCTGGAGCCACTGGAAAGGGAGCCCCAGGGGGAAGCTGCCCGGGAGGAAGCACATGTGTGATGGAAAACAGGGAGGAGCACGGTGTGGCCATCCCGTCCTGAGGCCGAGGGGGCAGCCAGGGACGGTTCTGTGGGGCTGACATGAGGCCGAGCAGGGCGAGAGAGGGGCTCAGCAGATAAAGATTCTGGACAGTGATGGTACTGACGGTGGGGAAGGGCTCCTGGAGTTGACCAGCACTGAGCCCATGTGACCGGACACTCACTGCTGAGCACCGACACACAGGGAGGTGGCGAGAAGCCGCAGGTGAGCAAAGGCCAAGACAGGGGTCCAGCAAGGGTGTCCCCCCTCCATGTTGCAGCAGGACCCACGTCTGGAGGAAGTGGAGAAGCACCAGCTTCATTAGGTGTGGGGGGAGGGGAGAGGCCTGAGAATGCCGCCAGGTTCCCGCCCGGAGCCACTCCGTGAAAGACGTCCCAGTCAGCGAGCAAGGACCCTGGGAGAGCACGTGGTCTTCAGCAAATTCCCGGATCTGCCCACACCGGCGTCGACAGGTCCTCCTCTGCTCCTGAGACTCCCCTGTTCTAATTCCGTCCCATTTCCAGAGCAAGTGCCTTCAGCGAACATTGTGGGGAAACAGGGACAATCAAGCACTACAGGGGTCAACACGAGCACCTTGGAATTCACTGTACACGGGCGCTCCGTGCCTTCTCCGTCCGTCCGCAGATTAATCAACAACCACTACCAAGTAAAGCCGCCCTCATCCTGAGCACGTCCTGCCGCCAACACAGTCGGGGGCCAGCCCGGGACGTTCTGCTGTTGCGGAGACACCCTTGACCGCGGGCAGTAACAGTTTCCACGTGCAGGGGTGAGACCGTATTTGTGTACGTGCTGCCTCGATTACAGGCATCGCCCTCTGAGACCACTCAGGAAGGCACTTCTGTTCCAGGCTACGGCTGGAGTTCAGGCAGCAGAGGAACAAAGGGCATTTTGTTTCAGTCTGTGACAAAGTTACAGCCACGCAGAGAGATTCAAATTGATTTCCTTTATGTGAAGTCTTTCATCTGTTGCTCAGAAATATGGTCAGCCATTCACCGACATTCTCAAAGACATTAAAGAAAAATGTTTAATCAAAGAAAAATAGTTATAAATATGGGTGTAAAGCAGCTTTTAAGGAAACCACTTCATAACCAGGTTACAAACCTTACAAACTTCTTTCTTTATGTGCGCACATAAAATGATTTTTTTTCCAATTGCATTCTAAATTTGGTGTCTTTTTTTCAAGCACCAAGTATTTCTGTGGGAAGTGGTTCCAGTGCTTATACTGCATAATGGGCCTCGTGTAACTTCAAATTTGAAGAGAAAAATACATTATAATTTAACTTGAGCACGTGTTCCCTGCTGATCTATTGACCAGATGAAATGGTTTAGGGTATTTGTTTTGCAATCTCTGCTTTACCTCGGACTCACTATCACGCACATGCAGAGTTCAGTGAAAATGGAATTCCGGCCCGCTGGACAGTGACCGTTGTCAGCTGCTCAATTGTGGAAAACCTCCTGCTGCTTCAGCACGAGCCTCAGTGGTCACGACGGCTCATTAGTGCAAACCCTTGCTTTAGGTTCCCCGGGTAGAAGGAAGTCCGCTCCACATCCTGAGGTCGGCGCTCAGCTAAACGCTTACCCGTCCCCATTGCCTCCCGCGTGTAGACCCTGCTTTCCCGCGTGAACTGACAGCGCTTTGCTCACAGACGCTGGCAACCACACGCCGCTCGCAGAGCCCCGGGGCACTAAGTGAACACGGACTGACAGACTGAGAACTAATTAGCTGGGGACAGAGCGAAAGAAAGTACATGAAAAATTCAAGTTCGAATGTGGCAAGGTCTAGAAATCAGTTCGTTCTAAAAATGGCCAAAACAAGCTAGTTAATGGCCAGCCAGTCAGATTCCACCAAGAATCACGTCTGGAGAGTCTGTATTGATTATAACACACAACCTGCATTTCATTCAAATCAGCATCCTCCCCAGGTTTTGATTTATACCCGCCCACCTCACAGCCTTTTCTGGAAACTGGAGACGGTCAGTGGGCTGCTGTGCACACACCGGGTTTTATGGGGGGGGGGGGGCAGCGCCGTGTTGCCCTGTGACCCTACTGGATTCACTCTTGCTGAATCCATCAGGGACTGTGCATGTGCCTGCAAGATCCTCCAAGCTCACCCAGAGATCCCGAGGCTGAACGGGGGGCGCTGGGGCCGTCGGGCGAACCATCTGTCCTCGGAAACACAGCCCTTTTGTTCAGTGATCGGAGTGGTTTCTGTCGCCTGCACGTAGAGACGGCTTGTGAACCTGCCTGTCATGGATACACCCTCACGGCCCGTGTTCTGCTGAGTGACAGGAAGCAATCAGGTGACAAGACCACCCGCGTGGCCATCGGTCTCTGTGAGACTCAAGTCCCTCACCGCCGAAGTGGGTGAAGGAGGACGATGTGTAGACGTAAATTACAAAAACAATCCCCTGTGTCGATGTCAGGGGTCTAAATTTGGTCTCAGAGACCAAACTGTCGATGACAGTTTTCTACCTTCACTAGGAACCCAGTCCCAGCGTTTTAATCCCAGATTCCTCAGGAATTCTGAACTTGAGAGATTCTACAAAGGAAGAGAGAATGAGGGGGGAAGGCCCAGAGTAAGCGACCGTGTTGGCATTTTGCAGAGGGGGTTGCATCATTGAGGTGCATTTTCTTTGCTCTTTTGTTTGCTTTCGTCCTGGATCCCTGGCCTTGAAGTCACAGGTGGACCCGAGCTGTGCTTACCCTAGAAAAGGCTCAGAGTAGGGCAGCCCTACACCCACTCCCAGACTGAGCCCCTGCAGGGAAACCGGCCTCGGCACTGAGCGCCCCACGTACGGACATGCCAACGGAAGGTGATGCACCATCTTGCGGGAAGACGGGACCCCCTGTGCAGTGCACGGTGCTTGTCATCAAGCTGGCTCTCCCGCTGGTTTGACTCAGTCCTGGTGGGGAGCCACAGTAATTCTTATCCATCCCCCGGCACAGATCTCCCTGAGTCCTGAGATCTCGGCTGACCACAGCGTTGGCAGAGCCGGGTGCAGCAGCAGTGGCCAGGCCACCACACACAGCCTGCAGGGTGGGGCGTCACGCGCAGCACAGACGTCGATGGGCACCGAGGTCTCAGGAGTGGTCCTGGGAGGTCTCGGGAAGCCAGTGCATTTCAGAAGCTCTCTCTCAGCTGGACAGTGAAGGAGCCACCCAAACACGGCCGCTTCCAAAGGACACCTGGGAGCTGTCTGGTACCTGAGGGTAGAGTCACACGATCTTTGCTGGAATGATCACAAGTAGTCAAGGGTCCAGTAGAGGCAGGAATTCAGATCAAGGACCACAGTTCAGATCCTGGATCCTTAGTTTCTTAGTTCCCTCATTTTGGGCAATAGAGAAGGTGCCTTGCTGTGGATGACCAGTCCTCCTCCCTCAGTGTTGGCGAACCGGGGCAGTGAGGAGGTGGGCAGAGAGCCCAGCCCCCCAGCCTTCTGCAGCCCTGTTCTCAGCCCCCAGCAAGTCCGCCACCGGATGCAGCTCTGGGAGCTGAGCAGCGGCCTTTGCAAGGTCCGGCCTGGGCTGGGTGTGTCCAACTCAGCACAGCCTGACTTATCCTCTGCCCTTTGCTTCCCGCCATCTTGTCCTACGTTCCAGAGGCTGGCCTGCCAGGCCGAGAGCAGAGCCTCCCTAGGCCTTCTCAGGCTGTGGGACCCACCTGAACAGCAGGCTCTCAGCCAGTTGCAAGGGCAGCCTGCCCTTGGTGCATCCCTGCTCTTGAGATGAGCCCTGGGGTGCTGTGTGGAGCCTGACTCAGAGCACCTGGCTTCCTCACCTGGATGGGGCCCAGGAAGACAAAGCCCCAAACCTCAGCGGTAGCAGGAGCCAGGGCGTCGGCCGTGGGGGTGTGGCTACCTCCAGCGCGGCTCCCAGTGGCATCACCTCTCCAGAGAAACAGCCCCTCCCTGTGCGTCTGGCTGAGCACTGATCTCTGGATACAGGAGATCGTTCTTTCACTCTCTGTAGCATGGCTCCTAGATGGGGTTGCAGCTTTACCTTTACTTTGTTAGATGGAAACGTTGAAGTGACGCCTTCTGACTTCTAATCTTTGGTTACTTATAAGACAGGATACTTTCATTTTAATTATCATTGCTTTATGGATTAATTATCACAGTGATTACATGAATATTTAATACCACTTCATGGTGTTTACCGACAATATCTCGAAAACTAGCTACTGTGTATCGATAGGCCGATGTTAATAATTTATATTCATAAATGCAGCTTGACTTTCCTTAGCAACAACCACTGTAAAATATGGAAGCATATTATTGGAAATATGAGCCCTGGGAGTTACTCAAAAGAATTCTTTGTTTATGCAAAAGCCACAAACCGCTTGGATGTCTGAAAATTCTTAGATAAAATCTCTTTCCCTGTAATGTTGGTATTTTGGAGTTTTAGTAATTTTTTGAAGAAAGCATTTCTATTCCTCATCTATGAATATGCTTCTAATCTCTGACTTCCCATACACCTGGATTCTGTGTGCTTATCAGACACAGATTTCCATGTAAGTAGATGGCCCTGTGCACTAGGGTTGGAAGGACTTCATTTTAGTGTTGATTTTCCATTAATGTGTTAGCTTGCACCTCATGATAATTCCCCATGGCAGATACAAAGTTTAGGTGTTGGTGATTCACCGAAGTGTTATTTCCCCCGATAGCGATGGAGACACTCGGGGTGCTCTGCTCTGTGCCCACGACCCCAGCAGCGGGGTACTGAGCAACATTCGGGAGGGTCCATCCACTCCAGGAGCGCTGGCTTATTCCTGTGATGTTCCCGTGTCTCATGTCACTCTTTGGTTGCAAAGCAGGCTCACTGCATTTAGGGGGCACTTAGGGCTGACGAGATGGCCTGGGTCCCCTCTCCTCATCTCTGGGTGGTCGTCCCACAGACTCTGATGATGGAAGAAAATGCCATTGGGAGGTCCTACCGAGTGTAGTTCCTTTACTAATAGTCGATGTAATTTAACTTCTACTCATTCACTACCCAGTTCCCCCGAGGCAGACATCTGTGCTGCTGGACACTGTATACAGGGTGTCTGGTAAAGGGCCCGGAATACAGTAGGAGCTCAACCAATGTTCAGGGCTTGGTTCAACTTGTATTGAGCATCTACTGGTCATGGCCCAACTTGTCCTAGTCCCATCCTCCTCCCAGACCCTTTGCCAAAACGCACCCTGCCCTGAGAGTGGCCAGGACCCCACTGGACCAAGGGGCCAGGGACAGCTTCTCAGGGAGACAGAAATGTACCAACAAATGAAATAGGGCCACTTCTAGGTCAGGCCTTCCAAAGTCATGGCTAACTCAGCTTGGGACCCTGGCATCTCCCTTCCCACACAGCTGAAGTGTCTTAAGGCTGGTCCCACCTCAGGCTCCCACCCAGGGTCACAAAGACTCAAGCCACAGCCCAACACATCTCCTTGAGGTCCCCAAACAAATATGACCTGAGGACCATTTTACCTCCGTGCTGGGATTTCGGATCAAAGTGTTAGAGGAAGATACTGGGACTGTGTACATATTCACATGGTGTTCTAAGGAAAATTGGGGGATTTAATAAGGTGATGAGCAAAAGTGCCTGACTCCATACTCTGTGCTCAATAAATTTTACTGTTTTAGGTCAATGTGGAGATTGCTTTGTAAACAGTTACAGTAGCAGCTGGAACCGTCCTACTTGATGTTACAGCTCCCATGTGGCCCCACTGTCTCCCAGGTCGGTGGGGGACACAGGGCGCCTGCTGACTGTAGCGTGGGGCTTCTCAGTGGGTCCTGGGAGCGGCCGCCGAAGGTCTGTCTGAGCACGCCGTGGTCCCAGCACAGAGTTCTGACGATGTCCCGTTCGTCACCAGCTTTGTCACCATAGCTACTTCCCGACGTTGGAGGAACCGGCTTAAAAGTAAGAGGGTGTTTTCCGCATAATTCCTGTTTCACTCCTACACTTCCTTCATTTCTCTGAACTTTCTTGTTCTCTGTTGTTTTCATTTTCTTTGAGAGATGAAATACATTTATGTTCTGTCAAGGGAGCCTCAAGGAATATAGAAACCTTTTCATGTGAAGGAGAAAGACAACACAAAATAAATAAATAAGGACTTGGGAAACTTTAAAATTCCACTTTTATGGGGAGGGAAGCTGCGAGCTGCCACATAGTGAAGTTTGACTTCTCAGTTTATCAGTTACTGCTCATGTTTTTCTCCATTTTTCATAATGCAAATAACCCAGCATATTAAAATCTCACGAAGAAGGTTTGTTTATCTTCAGCTGAAAATCTACTGGCATTCATGAATTTTAAGCGAAGCCTCTGGAATTCCATCATCAGGCAAACCTCCCTTCTCATTAGTCAGTGTCGTTAGATAACCTTAACATCAGTGCTCTCCCACAGACCCAAGGTGGCCCCTGCTCCTGCAGCAGGAACGTGTCACTCCATAGTCTTTGAGTCGTCGGATGGTGAAGCCCTCCAAAGAGCTCGAGTAAGCAGGCTTCAGGCCATGTTTATGGATTTAAATTTCTCTTTGTTTTTATGAGATCATCCTGGAAATTCATCCAGGGCTGGTTTCCCCGGCGCACAAGAGCGGTCAGCGTAGGTCCAGGCTTGGTGTCCCCCAGGGACAGCAGTACACACAGGCCCCGGGGTTGAAAATCACAGCCCACACTCCCGGGAGACGTGAGCTGCTGACCCAAGCGACCAGTGTGCCCATCCACAGGCAGGTATCTGCCTGGGCTCAGCCCCGGTGCAGGGTTGAGACACAGGACATCCGAGCCCACGTGTTCACACCCGTGGGGTTAGAGTCCTGTGACCTTGGGGTGTCACCGTCCTTCCTGGGCCTCAGGTTCCCCACCCGCCAAATGGAAGATTTTGCTAGCTAAGTCTGCAGCGCCGAAATTCTGTTTAATTGTGTCGTGTAGCTCCAGCCCTAAAACAGACGCAACTGGAGAAAACAATGTAACTCTCTTTGTAACGGAGACCAGACTTGTGAACTAGGCTGAAGCCTCCCAAGGAAGGGGCAAGTGTAGGAGCGCTACAACTGTCGGGGCAGACTCCGGGCAGAGCGCATCCAAGTTTGGATGCGGTTAAAATAGAGGGAATGTTAGCAACATGCATGGTGTCAGGTGCGGTGCACACACGGTCCTGTTTAACCCTGACAATAATCCCACAGGAAATACCCCACAGACGGTGACCCAGACCTCAGAGACACCACCCCCACATTCCAAAGACCACACGACAAGTGAGCAGCGGCTGGAGGCTTCCAGTCCCCCCCAGAGGCTGGAAAGAGCGCCCGATGTGGGGAGGAGGTTCATGAACGTCACACGCGTTCACGTCCAGCCCGGTAACTACTTTGGTTTCATCAGCTGCATTCTGTGCTTATGTTCATGATTCTATGAGCTGAGAGCGATAATTTCAGCAGGGACAGAGGAACAGACCCTCAGTGTCCGCCCCGTGATGCCCGCAGGAAGACACTCCAATCGCTGCGAGCCAACCGTGGCTTAGGCGCTGGCGGTCCTCCCCTGGGAGAGACGGGCTTCTGGATTCCACAGCGGACACCAGAGGGATGCCCTGGCTTCCGTCACAAGAGTCTACTGAGTCATGCAAAGGTGCGATTGCCAGCACCCTTCTCTCCTGGTTTCTGCTGAAAAGGTTCTCATCTCCACTGAATTTTGGATTCTTCTGAGACCAATTTGCTCTTCACTGAGGCTGAGGAGACCTATGACTCTCCCATTAAGGAGTTGTCTTCAGGGGCGCCTGGGTGGCACAGCGGTTAAGCGTCTGCCTTCGGCCCAGGGCGTGATCCCGGCGTTATGGGATCGAGCCCCACATCAGGCTCCTCCGCTGTGAGCCTGCTTCTTCCTCTCCCACTCCCCCTGCTTGTGTTCCCTCTCTCGCTGGCTGTCTCTATCTCTGTCGGATAAATAAATAAAAATCTTTAAAAAACTAAAAAAAAAAAAAAGGAGTTGTCTTCAATAAACATGTCGGTCTTAAATAATTTCAGTGCCAGCTCCTGCAGTGATCTCCTGTTCGGGGCATAATCGGCATTGGGGAAGCCCACCAATTCGGTGGAAGGAAATGACTTCTCAGTCATCAAATACACCTGTGGGGGCCTGAACCTCAGACATTCTGCAAATGATTTTGTGGGAGAACTATATTGCCTTTTCCTGGAAATAAATTAGCTTTATTTGAAAAGGAGCCTCATAGCTAGTATTTCCACCTTTTCTAAGACTAGCATAAAATGTGTATTTTAATAAATAAAGTCAGCCTTTACAGTAAAATGAAGAACTGTAAAATCCTGAAAGCGGCTTACGATTGGAGGTCTACTTCCGTGTGCCAACAGAAATGCAGGCAGGGCCTCTCCTCATCACATTTCCTGGCCAGTCACAGCTGTGAGGACAGAGGCGTCCCGGGGACGGGGCTCTGCCTCTCCCCAAACTCCCTGCAATTTGTACCCCACACACCTCAGCCTCGAGGTTCTTCTCTGTTTTCAGGGTTCACAGTGCCTCCGTCCCCAGCCTCCTGAACCAGCCAGATCCAGCACCAGAAGCACAGGGGATGTCAGGAGAACACACGCCATCTGGCTCCACACTCCTTGCTGGGCAGTCGGACTTCCCACCTGCCATGTTGTCGATACAGCACAAACACGCCCACCTCCACATGACGCAGCCCTGGCGGCTGTCTGGAAATGCCACATGGGGCCGCTTAACCAACACATAGTCCCAGTTCTGGAGGCTGGAAGCCTGACATCAGGGTGGACAGCTGTGGTTTCTTCTGAAGCCTCTCTCCTTGGCTTGTGGACGGCTGTCTTCATTTTTGCTGGTGTTCCCCACTGTGTGTGTCTGTGTCCAGATTTCCCATTATAAGGACACCAGTCAGATGGGACCAGAGCCCAGCCTAATGACCTCATTTTACCTTAATCACCTCTTTAAAGGCCCTGTTTCTGAATATGGTCATAGTCGGAGGTGCTGGGGACTTTAGTGAATGAATTTAGAGGGATACAGTTCAGCCCAAAACAGTATCACCAAAATAAGTCCCTGTGTGAGGACTTTAAACAGGAATCCATCTCCAGCCCATGCCGCCCGGGACTGTAGCACAGACTCACTCCCTTTCTCTGCCTCAGCCCCCTCCCCACAGCCAGGTCCATCTGTCCCTCGGGCTTCAGTTTAGACCTCCTCTGGAATCCTGCTCTGACCACCTGCCTAGAGCAGACACTGCCTGGCGTTCTGCGTGACCACCCTGGTCTATCAAGGGCATCACATCCTATCACAGTTTTAATTAATTGCTAGCCACTCGCTGACTTTTCTTCCCTCTTTAGCATTCTGCCTTTGGATTCTGAGTCCCACAAAAATGGGGACCTTACACATCCTGTCCATTGGTGTAGCCCTCACATCACAGTTCTGGGTGACAGGTGTCAACCACCCGAGAACCATGGTCACAGGGCACACCCCACCTTGAGATCAGGGACAGATGAGTTCTCTGAGACACAGATGCTGAGGGCTGCTTACCTGCAGCAGAAGCCACTGGAAGTGACAAGTGGTAGGAACATGTATTAGTGACACTGATGAGCCCCTGCCCTGGGTGCCAACCAGCCTAACTGGGAGAAACGTGTGGCCTTGTGGCTCTGGCAGGGTTGGGGCAGAGGGAACGAGACACAGAATGACCCTCCCAGACCATGTCCACTGTATCCCTGGGGGAAGACTTTACCTTATGGAGACATGGAAACCTCCTCCCACCTGGGGAGGAGAAATAAAAGAAGTAAAAAGTACAGTCCACAGGGGACAGGACTTAGATCAGGGACACTGTGGCCAAGGAAGGAATGAGGGGTGAAGTCTTCTCCTGGAGGAGGGACAGAAACTCCTGTGAAGGCCACATACCCAACACACACCTTGCTGGAGGGCAGAGGCCAGTCAGAAGGTTGCACACCAATCCCCTCAGCATGGGGACAGTGGTCAGCCAGAAGGCTGCAGGACAGACTGAGGAGCAGAACACGGAGGCCCCAGAGCTGAGGGAAGGAGGAAACAGCAGAGCTCCAGCACGCACAGCACAGTGACTGCTGGTGGGCGTGAACTCTCCCACCCACAGACGATGCACCCCAGCTCCCACAGCAGGTTCAACGTGTCTGACTTCCACCAAGAATGTAGAAGACAAGTGAAAGCAGGAGAAGCCATGCTCTGGAGAGGCACCATGGTCACGAGAATGAGAGCCAGAGATGGCACAGGCGGAGTTACCACGCAAGGAACTTAGGGCAACTGTTAGGGTCTATGATGGGAAAAATGAACAAAATGCACTACGAAGTGGGTTGTCAGCAGGCAGAAGGGCACAGTATATATATATATATGAAAGAAGAAAGAAGTGCTAGAACTGAAAAGCACCATAACAGGAATGAAGAAAAGTGCCTTCATGGGTTCATTAGTTGACTTGACACATTCAGGGAAAGAATCGGTGAACCTGAAGACAGGTCAAAAGAAACTTTCTAGGTGGAAATGGAAAGAACAAAAGAAAGAGGAGGACAGAAGCCCAGATGCCCAGGAACAAGGAGGGACTTGCGTGTGGTCAGAATACGAGGAAAGAATAGGGCAAGATAAATATCTGAAGTAAGAATGACCACGAACTTTCCCAAACTGGTGACAGACACCAAAGCAGCAAACTGGACCGAGGAGCATCCCTGTAGCCCAAGCACCTGGTCCCCATCAGCGTGATGGACCTGCCACATGACAGCAACTCTTTCTCCTGCATCTGGAAAGCCAAGTTTGTGTGCAGGTGCCTAATTTGTGATGTCCAAGGAAGATAAACATGGCTTGCCTGATGTTCTAGGCTCCAAGCCCTGATGACAAAGACACAGGAAAGGGTAAGCACCTGCCTGTTATTATTTTTATCACTTTGCTTTATTTGTAACAATCATTCATTCATTTAAACCTCAAAACAACATAATCTTTGTGGACATAGTTTTTAACGTCCACATCATGCTGAGGCCAAGAGATGGAATGTCAGGTGCCCGAGGTCACAGGGCAAATGTGTGTTGCGGGGCGGGGGGGGCTGGGTCTACGAGGGCTGACTCTGGTGAGTCCGAGCTGCAAGCCAGGAAAGCCGTCAAGGCTGACCTCTCACCTTGTGTAGAAAGGTCAAAGAGCAGTCTAAAACACTGAAATAAATTGAAAACTGAGGGGAAAATTAACAAATTGATTTAGGTAATGATTAGGAGTTCTGCAGATCAGTGCAGTAAAACAAGTAAGAGTTTTCCTCATGATCTTGATTAAAACCACACTTGTGAGTCTTTAGGGCCAGGATCAGTGTGAGGGCTTCCTCCACATCTGAGCAACGCCTTGCCTTCATCTCGAGAGCAAAGCGCATTCCTGGCAGGGACATCCTGACTTGAAGGCATGGTGAAACCAAGGTCATTTCTAGGGGACTTCATCTGAAATGCGTTCCGTTCCTTTAAACAGAAAACGTGCCCTTTATATGCTAATTATTCTGGTTCAAAGAACAACTCCACTGTTTCAAGGATCAGAAATATTTGAGCAGATTTGTATTAGAAACTTCATGCCTAAAGCAGACCCCAGTTTGCTGGAAGGCACTGCCTTCCCCACGATTCCCCATGCCTGCTGGCCGGAGGGAGCAGCCCGTGGGAGGAAGTGAATTGGTTTATGCTTCCTCAGTAATCATATCTGACAGACTAATTTTTCAGTAGCAAATGGAAATGGTAAATGTTTAGGCGACATAAACAATTCTGAAATATCTAGTCCCAGTGCCACTTTCCTCTCTTGGCATTTAATTCATTCCTAATTTATAACTCAGAAGTGGAGTCAGTGCCTTTATAGAAATTCAGCTCACAATATCTTTATTAATTATAGATTTTAATGTTGTTTTAATGTTTTGTGTTTCAACTTATTACAAAAATATCTCTACTTTAAGAGAATATTTCTCTCTGTGGACAAACTTGGGTGTTCCACAGCTAATTAGAAAATGAAAGATGTGGGAGCCATTCTGCCTTTGTCTGCCTTGTCCTATGGAAACACACAACTAAAGTTTTCCTATAATTTTAGAAGCTGCCTTTGTGCTGGACGTTTCAGAGGAGAACCGTTCTGCTTTCATAATATAGTTCTTTTTTTGTCAATTTTTAAAAATTTAAGTGCAGCTAGCATACGGTGCTACATTCGTTTCAGGTGTACAATACAGTGATTCAGCACTTCCCTGCATCACCCGCTGCTTGTCACAACAAGTGTGCACTTCATCCCCACCACCCGTTTCCCCCAGCCCCCACCCCCTCCCTTCTGGTGACCATCAGTGTGTTTTCTGTAGTTACGAGTCTGATTTTTGTTTGTCTCTCCTTTGTTCATTTGTTCTGCTTCTTAAATTGCACGTATGAGTGAAATCCTGCCGTTTGTCTTTCTCTGACCGGCTTCCTTGGCTTAGCACAGTACCCTCTAGCTCCACCCGTGTGGCAAATGGCGAGACTTCGTTCTTTTTTATGGCTGAGTAACATTCCATTGTGTGTGTGCTGTGTCCTCTTTATCCATTCACTATGGATGAACACTAGGGCTGCTTCCATATCTTGGCTACTGGAAATAATGCTGCAGTAAACAGAGGGGTGAATATAGTTTTTGAATTAGTGTTTTCATTTCTTTGGGTAAATATCCAGTAGTGGAATTGCTAGATCATAATTCTAATCTTATTTTTTTGAGGAGCCTCCATACTGTTTCCCCAGTGGCTGCACCAGTTTGCATTCCCACCGACAGTGCATGAGGGTTCCTTTTTCTCTACATCCTCACCATCCTTGCTATTTTTTGTGTGTTTTTGATTCTGGACGTTCTGACAGGTATAACTCAGTATTTCATTGTGGCTTCGATGTGCATGTCCCTGATGATGAGTGATACTGAGCATCTTTTCTTGGGTCTGTTGGCCATCTGTAGGTCTTCTTTGGAAAAATGTCTATTCAGGCCCTCTGCTAATTTTTAATTGAATTATTTTTCTTTTTGGTATTGAGTTGTGTAAGTTTTTAATATATTTTGGACATTAACCCCTTATTGGAGATATTATTTGCAAATATCATTCATGAAAGAAATTGAAGATGACACAAACAAATGGAAAGATAGTCCATGCTCATGGATGGGAAGAACCAATATTGTTAAGGTGTCCATACTACTCAAAGCCATCAACAGATCTAATGTAATCCATATCACAACACCAGATTTCAAGATATACTACAGGGGCGCCTGGGTGGCGCAGTCATTAAGCGTCTGCCTTCAGCTCAGGGCGTGATCCCAGCGTTCTGGGATCAAGCCCCACATCAGGCTCCTCCGCTATGAGCCTGCTTCTTCCTCTCCCACTCCCCCTGCTGTGTTCCCTCTCTCGCTGGCTGTCTCTCTGTCAAATAAATAAATAAAATCTTTAAAAAAAAAAAAAGATATACTACAAAGCTGTAGTGATCAAGACAGGTTGGTACTGGCACAAAAATAGACACATACATCAGTGGAACAGAATAGAAACCCAGAACAAACCCACACTTACATGGTCAAATAACGACAAAGCAGGGAAGTAGATGGAATTGGAAAGAGACAGTCTCTTCAACAAATAGTGTTGGGAAAACTGGAGAGCAACATCCAAGAGAATGAAACTGGACCTTTTTCTTATACCACACTCAAAAATAAACTAACAAAAGACCTAAGTGTGAGACCCGAAACCATTAAACTTCTAGAAGAGAGAGCAGGCTGTAATATCTCTGGCATTGGCCGTAGTAACACTATGGGATCTGTCTCCTGAAGCAAGGAAACAAAAGAGAAATTAAACTATTGGGCCTTCATCAAAAGAAAAGCTTCTCCACGGTGAAGGAAAGCATCAATGAAACAACAAAGCAAACTACTGAATGGGAGAGTATAATGTGGTTCTCCGAGTCTGAGAGTTTAATAATACAGACATGCATATGTATCTTTTACTGAAAATATGTTATAACATAAAGACATTTACCTTGTCACTAGCTGTAGCCCTGCTTGACTTCCAGCCACTGCACCCAGAAAATTCCCACTCCCGCCGCACGGAGGCTGAGCCCAGACCAGCCCCCACACGGGCTGCCCAGCGCAGGGGGTGTAAGCGCAGCTCTCTCACCATGAACCTGCTTTGCTGGGAGCTGCTGCATTGGCTCTGGCCCTTTTCTGACTCTGCGTGCTTCCCACAGCAATGAAAGGAGCCTGACTTTGCCCCTTGCTGCCCTACTCTCAGGAACTATTGTGTCCGCTAATGTCGCTGGCATAAGAGCACCGCCATCCCCTTGCAGGCACGTCCCTGCAGGAGAGCCCTGGGCCTGCCCCCAGAGGCCCCGATTCAGTGTGTCTGTGGTCAGTCTCTAGCACTCATCTCAGAAATCATCTCAATTCACCAAAGCAGCCACTGCACCGACAGCTGTAGAAACAGAGCTTTCTTGAATTTTGGAATTTACAATCCATGAACAGCAGTGCGATGTTTAAGGACGTGAGGATTGCAATCAGCCAGGCTGATCTGAGAACTACTTCCATCTATGACCGGCTGTGTGACCTTGGCATTCGGACTTGAAATTTCTCAGTTTTGATTTTTTTTTTTTTACTTGAAAACAGATGTAAAATCCAAGTGAAAGGTTTAGCACTAAATAGTCATGTGTAAGGTTGTTTGGTCAAATGTTGCATCAGCACTGAGTTCCTGAAAATGGCAGTTTGTATCAGAAAACATACAAAACTGTTTTTTTAAAGGTTTGAACTGTCCCTACTTACAGAGAAAGACTCTGATTTCTTTTCATTTTTCGTTAATACTTCATTTTCATTTGAAAGGATTCTACCACTGCACAGGCACACAGAAGGCGGGGACGGCTGTTCATCTCTGTGTATTGAATAGTGAGCAGGAAACCATAGACTCGTTCTCATTACACATTGGATACCGGAATTTCATTTCTCGACCAAATCAGAGCAGCGTTCCCCAAAATACTTCTAAATGATAATGTCTTTATCACCCTTTTTTTATTTCCTTTTTTTTTTTTTTTGCTGTGCTTAGTTACCCTTGTGTTCTCTTTATTTTTAATTTTCTAGCCATGTCTCATACATACAGGAATCTTCAAGTATATTGGCCAACTTGTGGGCTTTGCTCTCAAAATGCCTGGATTCAAACCCACCTCTTGAAGTTGGTTGAGTTGCTTTGGGCAACGCACCTGGCCTTTCTATGCTTGCTTTCTCATGTCATGACCAACCTACAAAACACTCAGAAATCACTCAAAAATGTTAGCTACAATCACAGGGCATAAATGAAAGCCAAAAATAATGCTCCATTAGCGTGTTGCTGGCCACAGAGAAGTTAGCACAAAGAATGTTGTACAAAGAAGGTAGGTCAGGGGACAGTATGTTTCTTTGCCACTGTGAGTAAATTCAAATAGCATTTGTCCTAACCACACAGAGAGAAGCACAGTTACCAGGGTTTAAATTTGAAAAAATGCACATGGCTTGATTTTCAGGGAACTGCAACCCATTATTTGAACAAATTCTGAGATTCTTACCGTGGAGATGGAATGAATTCTAGCCGATGGTGCTTTCTGTACTCTCACTAACATTAAGTAAAAGGTGGTGTTTCAGAGGAGACATAAAATGCAAAGTAGTGATGCATGGAATCACATGGCACCTAAGAGAGCGGGCTTCAAGAGGCAAGGCTGGAATCGGGGGTAAAATGGGTAGAAACAAGGGAGGGCAGGTGGGATGCAGCGGAAAGCGAAGCCAGCACTGAAGACTGACACTGAAGCACTCCGAACTACAGTGTTCGTGGTTTGCAGCATGATAACCAACGCTTCAAAGAAAAATTTAAACTAAAAGGAGTTTTATAGCAAATACCACATGAACAGCTCTTCATAACACAATACAAGGCGAATTTAACCTAAAAAGGCCACACCTGTGTAATGTGCCCACAGGGACTGAAATCATGGAAGCCACACCCAGTCCATCAAGGGTGAACAGATACACACAACAGATACACACAACAGGGTGTAACTCAGCCTTTCATGAAGGACGTGTGCAACCACGTGGACGGACCTAGAGGACGTTATGCCCATGAAATAGGCCATAAAAGGACACGTCCGGCAAGAGTCCTCCTACACGGGGCTCTGGAGTCCTTGGAGCCCCAGAGGCAGGCAGTGCACACTGGGTCAGGAGCTGGGGTGGGAGGGGAGACGCGGCTCAACGGGCATGGGTTTCAGATCTGCAAGATGAATAGGGTCTCGGGATGTGCCGCACAGCATTCTGCCTCCAGTTCATAATACGTACCGCATACTTGAAAATTCGTTAGGAAGGTAGAATTCACGGTGTGTGTTCTTACCACAATAAAACAATATTACTAGGAGGGTCCTTTATATATTTTTCATAATTTTCTGTATGTTTGGACAGCTAACAATTAGTTTTTCATTATTAGAAAGATGTGATGTGATTTCCTAATTCTGGATGGACTTTACTAATTATGTATAAGACTCACATTTTTTAAAAAGCCATTGTATTTGTCTTAACAATAATGATTAGAATATTTATGGAAAAAAGATCCCACTTAGGCTAGAATAAAATACTAAGTTATCAAATGTGATATGGATGTACAAAATCTTTAGGGAGAAACGAGTTTAAAGTTATCAAAAGACAAAGAAACCTGAATAAATGGGGATCTATCGCACAGGCACGGAGGGGAAGTTGCAACCCAGGCTCTATGCGGACAGCCCCTCGGTTACGCTAACGATACAACGCACTCTCCACCAAAATTCCACCAAGGTGGTGGAAGAGGGGCGCTCCTGGGGGGCTCCGTAGGTTAAGCATCTGCCTTCAGCTCGGGTCATGATCTCGGGGTCCTGGGATCCAGTCCCATGTGGGGCTCCCTGCTCAGCGGGGAGTCTGCTTCTCCCTCTGCCTCTGCCCCTCCCCCTGCTCATGCTCTCTCTCTCTTGCTCAAATAAATAAATAAAATCTTTAAAAAAAAGATGCTGGGAGAGTATTTCAACTGAATTTAATATTTATATGGAAGTATAGTGAGTTGAGGCCAAAACATTGTAAAGACCAAGAATAAGCTGGAAGATCCCCAGAAAAACAGCTAGAATTATAAACCTTATATCGATACATAATATGTCATGGATACAAAAAGAAACAATGGTCAGCAAAACAAACACATGAGCTAGACAGACATAAAAATAGTATGTGGACGGGGGGGCAAAGTTGTCACCACAGAACAATGGGATAAAATGAGCTATTTAGAAACAAATTCCGTAAAAGAGAAGATACCGGAACGTAGGCATGGAAATGACAGAGAGAATACTTACAACATGCATCCAAGTATCAGCAGCTTGTCCTAAGATCCCCGGCGTAGCTGTGCTGGTCGGCCAGGACTCTCAGGACACAGCCCCGCGGACCGGGAGCGTGAGACACAGAAATCTACATTCTCGCGGTTTGGAGGCTGGGAGCAGATCCGGGCGGTACTGGCTCCTCCAGCAGCCTCCTTCCCTGGCTTGCGGACGACCGTCATCCCCCCGCGTCTTCACACAGAGACACTCTTTCTGTGCCTGTCTCCTTTTCTTATAGCAGCACCGGTCTATCGATTAGGGCCTGATTTAACTTACCTCTTTGAAGACCTTGTCTCCAAAGACAGTCACATTCTGAGGTACCGGGGTTCGACGTCAACATGTGATTTGTACAAGGTCAAAATTCAGCTCATAATAATGCAGTAAGAAGATGTCAGCCAACTGAAACACATACAGCACAAAAAACAAGGTCATTTAGAAGGAAATCCACAGTTAATCCTTTGAAAAGGCAGTCAGCTTCCCTAACGTTCCATAAAACAAAAATCAAAAGAACAACGTGGTGCTGTTTCATGGCTGTAGTATTTACAAACATTAACAGGTGTAGGGATGTGCAGAAATGGAAACTTTTGTACCCTGAGGTAGATGCATAAATTGGCCAAAGTGATCTGGTCAACGCATAAGGAGAAGAATTTGCCAAGGCTCTGGCTCCAAGAACCCACATGTGTAAACCCCACAGTTTGTCCCCCTCAGACCCTACGGACATAGAAACCGGAGGCTCCTTGCAACATATTTGGGATAGAGGAGCACTGGTGTCCACACCAATCTAAGCAATAGAAGAATGACCGTAATACCCTCGGCTGGAAAATACTGCTTTAGTGCCCACTGTGTGCGTGAGTATCGGTGCCAAGAGCAGTGGGGAAAAAGTAAGCATTTTCCTATCCGCATAAAACTTACCATCCAGCAGAGGTAAATATTGAAACGTTTCAGTCTATCATTCCCCTGATTGACTGCAGGGTGAGGGGGAAGGCCGTGCTATCCTTTCCACCCCACAAGGACAGAAGGACCAGTGATGAGCAAGTCCCAAGAAGAACTCCCCACGAGTGTTCACTACACCCCCTCTCACATTCTGATGTGCTTGACACTCGGCTCTTTACACACACACACCCCCATCACAGGGTTTGAGTGCACACCTTGAAATCATGGGCCATGATGTCTTAACCCACAACCTCAGGGCCAGCCGCTGGAGTGGGAACTCGGGATTCTATGCATTGAACAGAATGAGAAGGCAAACATCTAATTGTCAGCTAAAGCTAACGGTTTGGGGTAAAGTGACCCAAGAATTTCAACAAGAGGTGAATAGGGAAAGCAAAGGTCTGCTTCTTAAAGCAGATGATGGAGTGCTGAAGCATTATTACAGAACAATAGACATTATTCTGGTGCATAAAATGTATCATTCAACAGTGTCTTGTGACATTGGGGTTGGAACATTTAAAAGAACAATTTCTAACAGATTCAAACACAACCTTAAATACTTTGTTTAATATAATAAAGTGCTTTTAAAACATACTTGAATTAACTGCATAATAACTATAATAATTCTGTTTTTGCATTACATTTTCAGTTGAACTTTGTTCATTTGTCTAAAAATACCTTTCTCTGAAATCCACCTGTCATCATCAGACTCTACATATTTTTAAAGTGATAATGATAGTACATGTCTTATGAAAATCTTAAGTGAAAATGCAAGCCAATAATATTTTACACTATTTTTCTGATGAAACCGTATTTAGATACAGATCTGTGACTTACCATGCAACAACTATTTCTAGGATTCATTGTAAAAATACTTGCACAATACAGAATTTTCTTTTTTGAGAAAAATCAAAGTCAAACAGAGTAACATTTATTTTCACGTATCTGTATTCACGTATGTAACCTAGAGTTTTCATTGAGAGTGTGAACCGTATATTACACGCACATCTGCACTTGCGTTGTCGTTTCTTGTAGGCATTTAGAGAAAGCCCGTTTCACGAGCCAGTGAAAGCTGTCACTAACGGCACCAGAGGGAAGATGGGGGCTCAGAGCTTTTGTTGTACTTTTGCTTCTGCACTTGACCCAGTGACGAAAATATACACCTGGAGGTTCGGAGAAACTCTGTCATCATGTGTTCACCCAACGTCGTATGGCATGAGGTACCCATTGGCTGCAGGAAGTTCTGGAAGGCCGCCCAAGAAACTCACGTGTGATGAGAATGGAGCACACCAGGAGCTACCCCCTGATAAACACGTGCCGTTTCTAGAAGTTTCCCTCCTACTGGTAGAAATAGCTGGAATTTTAAGGCTGAAACCAAATATTGTGTTCAGGCTGCTGTAACACAGTGCCCAACACTGGGCAGCTTACGGACCAGACGTCTATGAGTCAGCTCTGGCAGCTGGGAGCCTGGGTCGGGGCGGCATGGGCGGGGGCGGGGGTCCTTTCCCAGAATCCTGGTAGTGTCCTGCGTGAAGAGGAGGCCAGGGAGCCCCCCAGGGAAGGCGGAGCCCTCTTGCCCAAAGGACCCACCTCCTAATCCCATCACGCTGGGCACGAGGATCTCAACACATGGATGGGGGGGACACAAACATTCAGATTATAACACGTTTCAGTGACAGCTTTTGATAATGGAGAAAAATGCAAGAGCAAAGAAATGAAAACCCACCCAACACCCCACATGCACACACACGTGTGAGCACATGCACACTTGCACATGAATGCACACACATGAACACACGCACACTCACATGTGCATACACACATGCACACGCACACGTGTGAGCACACACATGCACTCACGTGTGAGCACACGCACACATGTGCACACACATGAGCACATGGACACACTCACACATACACACGTGCACACGTGCATCTCCACACACATGCACGTGTGCACTCACACGTGATCACACGTGCACACACGCGTGAGCACAGGCACACTCACACTCACACATGCACACACATGCATGCACACACAGGTTTTATGGGGGGCAGGGCTCTGCTGTAGGTTCACTTAAAACCTAGATATTGAATGAGAGTCATCTCGTTACAGCAAAGCTCGGTGAGGACAGTTCACTGAATGTGCAGGATTGTGCTGTTCTCTTCTGCTTCGCGTGGTGTTTGGCGGTGCGTTTTCATCAGCCGAAATCTTTAGATGCTCATTTTGCATTTCTTCTAGACGCAGCCGCTTTCCGGTGTCCCCTCCCAGCACAGGTGCCGTTTGCAGTGGCCACATTCCCAGCTCCGAGGCCTCTCTTCGGTCAGGACAGCCAACGTCTGTTTCTGCACACCGCTGCCCCTTCCTGTCCGCCTGCCTGGTGTCCCTCTTGTCCTCTGTTTGCCCCTCGCCACCTGCCACCAGGGGCCCCTCTCCTGCTGACGAGACTCTCCTTCCCTGGAAGCTGGCCTTGGTCCACTAGGACCCTCTCCCAGCCATTACCCTCTGATGTTTGCTTCACTGTGGCCCCACTCGTGGCCACCTTACTCTTTCCTGGGTTTCCGCAGTGCCCGCCAGGGGCTCCTGACTCTCTACTCGCAGGTAATTTCCAGTCTAGCGTCTCCTGCTTGCAGTTAGAGCGAAGGGAAGAGTTTTATGGAGTTTCAATTGTTCTTCGTGTGTATTTGTGGAGTGTTGGGAGGTGTTTGGGGGACTCATATGCAGGTGGCCGCTAGCAACTTCAGGCAACCCAAAGTCAATTTTACATTTTTATTAAACATAAAATTGTTATAAAAATTGGTTTTACACATTTGAGAAGATGGTAATCATGGAGCTAGTTGTTTTGCTCTCGGTCATTCATCAGTCTGTTAATTTTCATTCACACTGAATGGATTTTTAAGAGGAGCACACGAGGTGTGATCAGTTAACGATGGTCGCACTCTCTCCGCCGGCTGTGCCACGGGCCACGGGCCACGGGCCACGGCAGGAGCGTGGATCCCCATCGTGTCTCTTACTCTGAAGCATCAGTTTCACGTTAGGCACCTCCTCCTCTTATTTCTGTGTTTTCTCACGTCTGAACGTTTGTCTCGTTTTCTGCTTTATTCTGTCTACCGCGGCCTGTCGTCACCAATGAGCTCAGCTAATTAGTGCTGTTTTTGTTCTTAGTTCACAGGAGTGTGGGGTATGAACATATTGAACTTACGACATATACTCTGGCTACCTCGAACGTTTTAATTATCACATACGTATATTTTCCTTTTTAAAGAATTATCTGTACGAAGTTGCTCACAGTTGATATGTACGTAGCTACTTTCTAAAACCTTTCGGGTGACGACAACCCACCGATCCTCGTCGAGAATATGGTAAAAAGTACGAACGCTCTGACAGGCGCGGACACGTGGCGCGTGCACGAGTGTCCGCTGACCCACGGCGGCACTGGGGGACGGGAGAGGCTGCGCGAAGGGGCAGGGAGCAGGGGAGGCTGTCGCCACAGCGCGAGGGGCTGAGCAATGCGGGGCTGCGTCAGGCTGCTCTCAGGGTTGAGGTCCTGAGACGCAGGAGGCAGAGTTCACCGGACAATGACCAGGACGGCACCCCCGTGGGTGCATTTCGAGGGTGAAGAAAGTCAACCCGGGCAACTTCGGCCACAGTGAAGAAGGTGTGGATTCAGCAGCCAGACCCACCTCTCCTTCTGGTCGGACAACACCTCCTGGAACCGGACGCGGTCTACGGACAGTTCTGAGCAGGGAAGAGGCTCACCAGAGCCATGGTGGAGGACGGACCGCGAATTGGACAAAGTCGAATGAGGAAAGCGGGAGTGTAGGTGAGTCAAAGTTGTGAACCCTGTCTGCCCCCACAAGGTGTCTGTCCTGTCTGACGCTCTCATGGACACTGGCCACGTGGCCTCCTTCCCCGGGGACAACCTGTCAGTCATCCAGCCCTGACATCTCAGCCCTCTGTCAACACGCAGATAAAGGGACACGTTCTTCACGCGGCTTCGTGCCTTCAGGTTCCGTTTCTGCCTTAACTCTTCTTTCACGGAACTTCCGTTTACTCGTAAAACTGTTTCCATAGCTTTACAGACACCGCAGTGACTTCTCTTAGGATTGGCTCCCGTGGGCTGTCTGTCCAGGACCATGTCCTCGTCTGGTTCAGGCGTGCGCGCCCTCGGGCTCGCAGGATAGACCTGCCCACCCTGGACACAAGATAGAGATTGGGTTCACCTAAAAAAATAAACAAAACCAGACCTACTTGTTTTTATCTTCATCACGGATGCTTATAACATGACAGACATCTTAAATTGTAACATCCACTCCCACTCACGTGAGCGTTGTATGTAATTCTATAAATCCAGGTAACTCGGGAGAGGGCAGGGAGATGGAGGGAAGACATGGGACAGTGCATAAACCGTCTTCCCTTAGGACCAAAATGAGCTGACACAATTCCAGTAATATTCAACCAAAATTTTAAATCAATTTGGAGCCCTTATGAACATAGAGTCCCCAACAAACAAGCCAAAATGTCATTTACTTACGGAAGAAAGGGATCTTGATGAACTAGAAATGCATAAGAAACATGAACGAATTGGGAGGAAAACACTGAAAAGCATTCGTGAGCCCATGACGCCAAGTGCAGAACCATATCTGTCCTTTCTCACCTCGTCTTTGTCACGTCCCCATGCTACCTCGGGACCACCTTGGACCCCACGCCCTGAACGCCGGCCCACAGCGGGCGTGGTTCCTTCCTCCCAGCGTGCTCGTGGCCATCCCTGATCCAGCCCTCTCCCTACCCCACTCCACCCCGAGCCTTCATGACAATATTTACTTGCAATCATACCTCCTTCTCCCTTGTTCAGAAAATAACCTCACGAGCACATGACACGGTAACGTTTCACTCCTCTGAGGAATCTCTAAGCCGGTGAAATAATTGCCAAGTTCCCACCACAAGTCTGCAGTACACCTCTGTGTGTTCCCAAATTATTGTGTTCTTAAAGCAGATCTAAAACTGGACACTTAATTCCAGGAAAAACACCACTGAATTTGCTGTGCGTGCGGCTCCCTTCAGCAGAACCCCACCCCATTGCTGTGACCGAGAAAACCTCATTGTCCCACGTGAGGGGATCCTAGGTCAGCACCTACGACTCAGTGAGCCCCAAAGAGACCTGTAGCCAAATCCAGAAACCCCAGAAAACCTGGAAACAGTATCCCTCTAAGCAATTGTCCCCCAAAGGTATTGAGTGTCAAACTCGACTAAATGTCCTATCACCAAAGGCATTTTAGAACTAGAATTTCTATGTTATAAAATATATTGATGCACTTCCTGCTTACTTCTGATCATATGGCTTAAGGATCTTCATGTTAAAACATTTTATTTCTGCAGGCATAATTTTTCTGAGAAATTAAAAGTTCCTTTGTGCCTATGTTCGTTTTTACACCCTGTCTCAGCCTTCCTAATTTCAAACTCTAAATAATGAGATGTGTTTAGGAATAAGAAATCCTTTTACTGCATAGAAACATGTTGGATTAAGAGAAATTTAGGAAAAGTAAGACGTTAACAATCGAAGTTGAGTTTTGGCAGGGTGAGGACCCATTCAGATGCTCCCGTCCTCACAGTGGACACGGACGGAGCGGTCCGTGCTTGGCAAGTAGGTCACTACCCAGCCCGACAACGTCGCCTTCAGGGGCCATGAGTTGGCAGAGGGAGGGGTGCCCTGCAGAAATAACGCCGGGGTAACTCTCCCCTCTTCTACAGTTTGACTAACTGGAGGCAGAACAATTCCCAGTGAATTCCAATGAAAACAGCAGAAGAGCTTTTGGGTCTGTTACTGAGACTTAGTTTTGAACTTGCCCGGCACAGAGCCCCTGCCCATGAAACACTTTCCTGCCAGACGGCAGACGGTGGCTAAAGGGTAGCCTGTACCAGTCTTTCCTTCCTGCTGCTTCTTCCACCACTGAGCAGGAGTCCGGTGGGAGCATCTGCGAACACGATGCCGCCGCCCCGTGGGACTTCCATCGCGGGCGGGCAGTCCCCACAACAGTGTCCTTTCTTCCTAGTGGGCGTCTCTGTCAGTTATCCAGTCCCTCCTCTGCCGTTTCGGGGACAGAAAGGTGGTCTTTTCAAGTCAGAGGTTGGCGAGCAGGGAGCCTCCCCTGGGCTGCCGGCCGGGTGGCCCGAGTGGCGCAGGGACCCTGGGCCTGGCGCTGGATGCCTGGATGGGCTGCGGTCGCCTGCCTTAGAGAAACCGGGTGTCCCTGTGTGGGGAGAAGGAAAGGTCGTTGGTCGCCTTCTGGGGGAATTACCAAGTCCACATCTTTTCTCCCCAAGTACAGAGTGGCCAGGCCACCGAACAGGCCAGCCTGCTGCCTACGAGGGGGATGTACAACTCTACGGCCGGGAACCCCCGACGTCTGTGGACTTGCCTATTACGGCAGCCGACGGCATCTTATCAGTCTGGTACCACTGACTTCCTGCCTGACCGTAGGCTTCGGCCGTCCCATGTCGCCCCCTCACATGTGTGCCAGGTGCACCCACGTCCCACCAATGCCCGTGGCGGCACATCCGGTCTCTAGCTCAGAGCCAGCAGGTGCAAATTCTGAGGATGGCCCTCCTTTACAAAATCCTGCTCGGCTCCGTGTCCAGCAGCACTCTCGCCCTGCATCCACCATCTGCTCCGTGTTCCTGGAAACCCCTGCCGCCTGACGTCTTCCCCTGTGTCCTTGTCCTCAGGGTGGTCGGCCTCCCCAGAGGGTGATCTGCACGCGGGGTGACACGTTCTCCCTCCCCGACAAACACCCACTACTCCATCAGCTGAAAATACCTTTCACGTTGTCCCCTGGCAGGAGTCTCGGCATCTTTACTCAGGGAAACGCGCAAGAAATAGATGATTGCTCAGCCAACACCGCCAAGTGGCCTTCTGTTAAACCTCATCTGTGATGAGATGTTTTTTTTAATTTTGGAAGATATATCATGATTTGGTAAAAATGTGCCTTTTACTACTTGATAATGAAAATATAGTGACATTTATTCTGTTAGTACTTTCGCAGAACATGAGAATTCCTCACCATCACTAGCGTGTGTCGTCGAGTAAGGATTTCAGGAGTTCGGGCATAAAATTCCTGAATTTTGGCTGTTAGAGCTTAGAGCTTAAGTTATTCTAAGGAACTCACACAATGCTGAAGTGCAGAGATTTTGACAATCGTGGAATTATTTTTCCCTGAAACTACCCAGAACATTATTCTATCAACTGTTCATAAGAAAATCAATATGATTAACCTTTCAATTTATCTCCTAGTTGGAGAGGACGCATATTTCAAAACAGACTCTGGAACTGCCTTTGTCCTGTGAAACCAGCAATATTTCACAGAATATATGCAGTGCAATCAGTGAATGTCTATTTTTGGCCATGATTTCCACTTACAGAAAAATACAGTGAATTCAATATGGTTCTTGAAAGCATTTTTAAAAGTTCTTTCTCCCTGGAAAAAAAATCTCATACGTATGAATAATCTCTTTTTCCATTAGGATGGCATGACATTTATCTTTGTAGATTAAAAACGTGGATCAGCAGGCAACGCATTTCTCAGGCAAGATTGTGGCCATGTTATTGGGGCGTCATTAGCTGGATATGAGCACCAGGGGCCGTCCTGCACTCTCTTCCCCTCCCGCGCAGAGCACTGGAGAAGATCCTCGCTGCCCGTGTATTTATCAACTTGGTCCACTTTTATCGAAACAGCACCTGATGGGTGTCCTCCTCGGCACTGGGGGGAGGTTTTTCTAGGCTACTTATGCAAAATGAAACTAGACGGTAATGTTTTTGTTATCTGTGAAGGAAAATACCTTCTGATGTTCAAAACGAGTCTCTGTAGAGCAAGGTACTGTTTGGGGCTTTGTGCTGCAGGCACTTCTCCTGCAAATGAACTTCAGATGTAATTTAAAGGACCCGTCAACTGTCAACCAGAGAGGGACACGCACAAGGGGTGCCTGTTGGGAAATGAGGAACATGAAGCCGGATTCGTGACTCCAGAGTCACAGTCCTTATGGGGAAACAGAATGTTCACACACAAAGTATTACAGAACAAGATATAATAAAGGGGGTGGTTCTGCTCAGCTCTGCAAAGAGGAATCATGTATGTGTTTCACTGACATTGTTACTGTCCATAGAAAATGTCCTACAGAAATAAGCCAAAGTCTCCAATAGATAGAGGATAGATAGATGATACATGATACATGATAGGTAGATAATAGATGATAGATAGATGATAGGCAGGTGATAGATACACACGCAGGTGATCGATGGATGGACAGGAGGCTGGATGGACAGGCAGACACGGTCATGCACACAGACAGATGTGAACACTGATACCATATTACACACACTGGTCTGAAACTCAAACATTTCTGTCTTCTGTATCCTCACAACCGACAGGTGGGGTAACTGGCTTCCCAAGTCTGGATCCCACTGCCAGCCTCACACCTGCTGGGCAGAGCTCTGGGACTAGGGGAGTAAGGGGGTCTTTGTGCCCCTCCGTCCTACCATCTCTCCTCCCCTCCTCTTCCCCTCTCCCCTTCACCCTGCCCTCTTCTCCCCTTCCCCCTGCATCTCCTCCCCTTCCCCTCACACCTCCCTTTCACTGTCCCCTCCCCCTTTCCTCTCTCTTCCTTTTCCCTCCCTCCTGCCCCTCCCCCTGCACCTCTGATTTTCAAACATCACATCACTTAGTCTAGGAAGCTTCCAGGCAGAGGAGGGTGTGAAGACGACCACACGGTTGCATGTCCTGTACCATCAGCCCTCAGCTCTCACTTTCCTAAGTCGTGACTGGAGTGTGGGACCCAGGGACCCCTTGTGGATGGGGCCACATCTGCGTCCAGGTGCCTGTCTGTTCCGCATGGGTCGCCAGGGGCAGGGACAGCAGAGGCCCATCTGTGCTGTTGTTGTTGTTTTTTTTTCAGGTTATATTTATTTATTTATTTTATTGTTCGTTGTTTTGATTCGTCTCTTTTCTCCTTCCTAGGACTTTACCTCCACGCCCTGCTGGCTAAGAACAGGCTCAGAGCCACGGCTGTGTTTTCACAACCAACCCACAGACGTACTGTTTCTGGACCGGAAGTGGGTGCTGGGTCAGCTCTTACTCCTGCCGACTGAAGTTAAGGTGCTCCCTTCAGAAGCGCCCTCGAGGAAGAAAACCCCACATTGATTCAGAAGGACAATGTGCTCACCCAAAAGGACGGCACATTCCTCCTACCCAGACACAGTCAACGGAGCACGAAGGGAGGCCAGCGCTCTGTGTCTCTGGTACGGGCCTGTCCACGTCCAGATAGGCTTTCGGCTGTTTTTCCAACACAAAACTCACGTCAACCTCCTCTCACCCACCAGACTAAGCGTCCACCAGAGGCCAAAATCCCAGGCATGGAAGCACCTTCTCCACTAATTATCAGGGCATTTCCCACCCTGGGATTGAGGCTGGAGTGCTGATAGGCTGCATGGGGCCAGGGAATCGGGAGCATGACTCCAGCTTGTGCTTTGAAAGAGGATGGAGTGGGGGAGGGGTGCAGGCACGTGGCAGGGACAGGAGCCTCCAGGTACCCCTTCCTCTGCATCTGTGTGCAACTGCCCATGGTCCCCCTTCTCCATCAGGTCCCCGGGGGAGCACACCAGCAGCCTGGAGTGAGAGTTATCCCGCATCCCACAGTGTAGGGTCCAGTGGGCAGAGAAGAGTTCCTTCTGCAGAATAATTGGAGTGGAACTAAATGCAAAAGTCACGAAGGACCCACCTCATGACATCACGTCAGCCTAATGAGCTGTCTTACAGACCTCATCTCCAGGAAAGGTCACATTCAGAGGTCCGAGGACTTGGCACAGGAATGTGGGGAGACACTGCTCAGCTCACAGCAAGGGAAAGTTGTGTGTTGAGAGGATTTTACAGAAGGAGGCCTTGGATGGCAGCCAGCGGATTTTGAATGAGTAGAAAGTAATCTCCTGGAACGTCCCAAGTAAAGGGTCAGTATGTGCATCACACACCTGCAGCAAAGGGTCCGGGACAGGGGTGGCCTCACAGAAGCTGCATCCAGGTTGGGGCTGAGGAGGGGGCAGTGAGGGTAGCAGGTGTGGCCATGAGGCTGCCTGGCCCGTGGGGAGGATTCTGGGGCACCTGGAAGGCAGGCAGAGCAGCAGGGACCCACCGTCATTGCAGAGACGAGCGTGCAACAGCACGGGGGGCGGGGGGGGCAGCAGTGTTCGATCAACGCACCGGCCTGCACTTGGCTTGACACCGGAGCTGGCCCAGCTGGACAGACAGGCCTCTGGGAGCAAGGGCTGCACCCACCCGGAGCCCGGCGCCAGGAGTTCCTCTCGCTGCACGTTTCTCCGGGTGCTGCCTCCCAGGCTCGGGGGAGATGGCCAGGCTCAGAGTCTGCTGCAGCCGTCACCCGGGGGAGGGGTCCCACCTGCAGCCCCACTCACACGCCACCTACGGCTCCTGCTTCTGCTAATCGACGATGTCTGGGTTGGAGGGGGATGATTTTGATGTTTCCCCTTACTCCAGAAGGGGAAACATACGGGCCCCTCAGAAATACCTGCAGTAGGTCAGATCCTGGGTCAAGTCCAGGCATATCCGCAATCTTTAAAACTCGTGTGGGTGCCCCGTGGCCGCAGACGAAGTGTCCTCATTGTGGCCTCACCGGCCGCCCTCCCAGGGGATTAGAACTCCCTCCTGTCAGTGTCGGAAGCCCAGCTCTTCAGCTCCTCCTCCCCACTATCGGGAACAGAACAACTCCACGCTCTCTGGTTGCAAACTCTGTCCTTCCGTCCCTCACCCGTAACAGCAGGGCGCGGGCTCTTCTTTCGCTGGCCCTTCCCCTCCTCCGTGGGGCTGGTCCGCCTCCTGCCAAGACCTTTCCCAACCCGAGGCTCAAACCCCAAGTGTTAGTGAGTCCTTTACTTTCCTCTATTATTTCCTGTCATGTTTACAATATTTGCCATACTCTGCTTGGCACGAAGCTAGCGGGATGTCTCATTCCCCCCCCCCCGACATAAATCCCGCGACACCTCGCGTTTCCAGCCTCGGATGGCCTGCGGCTGTCCCTTCCGCAGGGAACCGGTCCGTACGCGCTGGCGGCAGGGACTCCAACCCGTGGATCCAGCGAGACCTCGGAGCTCAGACCCAGGGCTCTGGAAAGGAAGTGAAACGCCTCATGCCTCAGTTTACTTGTGGAATGAAGTGTCCCACTAAATGAAACTGACAATGCGGTACCCGCCGAACGTCTGCACCTAACATACAGAAACAGGGGCTTCTCAGTGCGCTGCGTCTGGCACATTTCCCTGCAGAAACCCCGGTCCTCCTGTTGGCCTCCAGGGTTGTTGGCCTCCGGCCCCTGTCCGGTGCTCAGCCGGTCCCCAGAGGCTTCTCCTCCCAGGGATTACACTGCACAGCTGGTCTCAGTACTGTCTTAATATCATTGCAAGACCCTTGCCTCTTGGACCCGGTTAGGGCAGAGCTCACCGGGTTCGCGGTTTCCACCCGTCGCACCCGCACGCCGTTTAGCTGTGTGTTTACCTGCTTGACCTTCCTGGTCATTCACACCCAGAGATGACACTGCTGTTGCTAAATTGCTCCAAATCACAGAACTCCAAGAATTGATTGACCCCTTGGATACGTCTCCCTACTGACAGGTCTGTGTTTTTTCCATCGGGGCTTCATGATAATTCAGTCCGGCCGGTTTACGTGGGCGTAGACAGCTGTCCCCAGACATCCTGGGGCAGAATTAGGGTCATTTCTGAGGGTCCCTTGGAGAGTCTTGCCATGCTTGTTCACTTGCTCTGTAAACAGTTTTATTGTAAGACATGAACGGCACGCTGACCCAGTTTTTGGTGAACACGGAGCGGAAGGCCCAGTCCGCACGCTGACAGTCGTCACTCACCACTGTGCGGCAGGTTGGAACCAGGGAGCAAGGATCAGCCGTGGGTTCACGCTGCCCGGGGGCTCAGTCTTACCTCCCTCCCAGGGCTCCACTGTGTGACACGTGTCTGGGGATGGAGGGGTCCATGATCCCCCTAGTCAGGCAGGACAGCGCCTGGTCCCCAGCCATTCACAACACGGAGATGTGGCTGCTGCCCTTGCGGGACCCATGCCCGCGCGGAGCGCCCTCTGCAGGTTCCAACAACCCCAGGCCGTCCATCTCAGCCCTCCCCAGTGTGCCCCTGTGCGCCCCCGGGGTCCGTGTCCCCAAAGATCCCACGGCAAGAGCTGTGGCTTCTGCAAGACGCTCCCTGTGTCCACACAGCCCTGACCGCACAGGCACACTCGCACAACGCACGGCCCTCATCCGGCTTCTCTTGAACAACTAACACTGCGATCGTCAGCAGGTAAGACGTCTTCAACAAGGCACTGACTCCGGTCGATATGCATTGTTTTGTTTTGTTTTGTTTTTGTTTTTTTTTAAAGATTTTATTTATTTATTTGACAGAGTAGAGACAGCCAGTGAGAGAGGGAACACAAGCAGGGGGAGTGGGAGAGGAAGAAGCAGGCTCACAGCGGAGGAGCTTGATGCGGGGCTCGATCCCATAACGCCGGGATCACGCCCTGAGCCGAAGGCAGACACTTAACCGCTGTGCCACCCAGGCGCCCCTCGATATGCATTGTTGACGTGCAATCTCAAGATACGCATGGCGTGGAACAGAGCCGTCAGTGCGGGTGACCTGCTGCCCGCATTTCAGGATGTAATTTACATCCACTGCAAAGCTCGCAACCCTTGTCACTGAAAAGTTCTTCAAAAAGAGTGGTTCTTTTTAGATTAATTAAATAACGTATGCTGCTTTAAAGGACTTGTAACATAATTATCTTCTCTCAGACTTAGAACGGAGGAGCACAGCTGAGGACGGAAAATGTTTTCATAAATAAGACGTGCATGGGGTTTCATTAACTAAGCACCGGCTTGGGCCGTGAGCTTACCAAACTGGGATGCACTTTACACTTCAGACCCAGAGCCCACTCTCCACAGGATGAGCTCTCCGTTTACATTTTTATAAGATATTTTCAGTTTTCTTACAAACTTTTTTTTTATTCACTTTTCATATCTATCTCGTGTTATTTAGTGTAAGCTTACTTTAACCACTTTCACAATTCTGTAATGAAGCATGAGAGACTGTGGACTCTGGGAAACAAACTGAGGGCTTCAGAGGGGAGGGGGTGGGGGAATGGGATAGGCTGGTGATGTATGTAAGGAGGGCACGTATTGCATGGTGCACTGGGTGTTATACGCAACTAATGAGTCATCGAACTTTACATCGGAAACCGGGCATGTACTGTATGGTGACTAACATAATATAATAAAAAAATTAAAATAATAATTCTATAACAATTCAGACTGTGCTCTATGTATATGAGCGTATTTATATTATATCATATCATATTATATTTAGGATGTTTGTCATCAGGTGTCTGCTCAGCACAACTTTGTCTAAGCTTGGGGTTGTGCAAGCTGTGACTGCAGGCCCGTTCCAGCGTGGCCGTGTCTGGCCGGGCTCGATGCTAGCCGTGCTCACACGATGCTGGCTGCCAGGCTGGTCTGAAATCCCTCCGGTGTGCAGCCCTCAGGGGCTTCAGACGGGGAGACCCGGGGAAGAAGGCAGCCTCCCCTGAGCAGTGCTGGTCCAGAGCCAGGCAAATCTGAAGAGCAAATACGTGCCGAGGGTCATGGCAGCTATTTTCAGGGGAAAAACACCATAACAAGATGCAAATGAAAAGATCCTTTCATGATAAATAAAACTCACCTATTTTATCTCTGTTGCCAGCAATGTAGAAGTCACACCAGGAAAGACTTACTGAAAGTTTCTCCCTGGTGCCTACGTTTGATGTTTGGTATATCACCCCCAGGAGCTGTATTTCTGGCTCACAAATTTCTAAAGACGTGGTAGCAAATAAGCCTCAGTTCTGTCAAGGATGAATTTATTCAATGTGACTTAAGCAAATCCACTTAAAATGCAGTCATACCTCTAGAGACAGCTTTCCAAAAATAAGTAACTTTTGATCTATCTGGAGTTGTATAAGCAAAGTCACCTTCCCTGAGTGTTGGACTTCGCTTCTCCGTGCACCTGCCCAACAGACGCTCACTGAGCACCTACTATGTGCAGAGTGCTTTATTTGGTCCTACTGACGGTGAAAGCACAGACATCTTCCCTTCAGGTTTCTGTAGAATAGATACGTGTATGTGAGTAACGATCAAACTGGATACAAAAGGATAAATAAGTTCAAAGAAAGCGGGATCCCCTTGAAGGAAGGCAGATAAGAAAATCTCCTTCTGGGGGCACCTGGGTAGCGCAGTGGTTAAGCGTCTGCCTTCGGCTCAGGGCGTGATCCCGGCGTTCCGGGATCGAGTCCCACATCAGGCTCCTCCGCTGGGAGCCTGCTTCTTCCTCTCCCGCTCCCCCTGCTTGTGTTCCCTCTCTCACTGGCTGTCTCTGTCAAATAAATAATAAATAAAAAAAAAAGAAGAAGAAAAAGAAAATCTCCTTCTGGATGCCGTGCCCCAAACAATGAATTCAGAATATGAGAGCTCCTCGGGCTGCAGAGATATCCAGGAGGACATTCCGACCAAATTCACCCAAGACTACTTACTGCGAAGAAGCAAATGCTCAAAGGACTGTGGGGGTTGCCTGGGGAGGGGGTTTCTGTCTAGAATACTCTTTAAAATTGCTAAGGGAGCTGGAACACCGAAAGTAGCTGTATTAGAGTTCTCCAGAGAAACAGAACAAATTAGATATTTGGATAATGTTTTAATAACATAATAAAACACAATAATATAATATGACACAATAATATAATAACATTATAATACAATATAACATAATAATAATAATGTATAAACTCTCTTCTAAGGAATGAGAGTCTGTAATTGTGCAGGCTGACAAGTGCCAAGTTTTATAAGCTGGGGACCCAGAATGAGCCTGAAAGCAGGAAAAAGCCCACCTCCCAGCGTGAAGTGAGTCAGGCAGAAGGAATTCTCTCTTACTTGGGGGAGTATCAGCCTTTTTGTTCTACTCAGACCTTCAACTAGTTGGATGAGGCCCACCCACATTGGGGAGGACAATCTGCTTTACTCAGTTAACTGATGTAAACGTGAGTCTCATCCAAACACCCTCACGGAAATGTCTAGAGTAACGCTTGGCTATGCACCTGGGCCCCGTCAAGCTTGGCTATGCACCTGGGCCCCGTCAAGCTTGGCTATGCACCTGGGCCCCGTCAAGCTTGGCTATGCACCTGGGCCCGTCAAGCTTGGCTATGCACCTGGGCCCGTCAAGCTTGGCTATGCACCTGGGCCCCGTCAAGCTTGGCTATGCACCTGGGCCCCGTCAAGCTTGGCTATGCACCTGGGCCCCGTCAAGCTTGGCTATGCACCTGGGCCCCGTCAAGCTTGGCTATGCACCTGGGCCCCGTCAAGCTTGGCTATGCACCTGGGCCCCGTCAAGCTGGTGCATAAAATTGACCCACACAGTATTCAACAATGTAAAATGAGTTCAGTATCTCATGCACACCCCAAAATAGAAATTTTACGTAGCAATTAAGGTGATTTAACCTTACAATCACATAGACAAATGTTTAAATACATTTTAGTTGAGAAAGCATGATAGGGAGCAGGCCTCGGTGCATAATAACACACCGCCAGGTTAATAATATTCACTAAACTTAATGGTAAGCACCCTCACACATGCAGGAGGAGTAATATTTGAGAAGATCTACATCATGGTTATAGCAACATAGTGGAATTTTGCTTAACATTTTTCTGTATGTTTGAATATCTGGATGTTCTAATTATTTTTCAAATATCTTGAATTACCTAAAAAGAGAAAATAGGGGGGTTGTCATTGTGAATAACGGAAACCTTTTTAGTAAAGGCTATAATAAGCTATGAATGAATTTGCATGAACTATCTCCACCATGATGAACTCTGGGTAGGTGGAGATAAGCCAGCACCTTCCACGGATGCTCAGGGACCACGTGGCTTTCAGAATGACCCACATGGCACCCAGAGTTGATGACAACAGAGGACAGACGATGTTTCCACGAGGGCTGGGATTACTGATTTGCCAGTGACCTCTAAGCAAAGCTGGAAAGAGCAAAGGGCCTGGACAGTCAGAGATTAACTGTATCTTGAGAAGCCTCTTTACCAAACTGCCTTCATTACCAGCCCTTCCCTGTTCGGCCCCACATGCAGCCCTGTAACTGCTCCTGTGTTAAGGGCTTACTTTGGAGGAAGTCGTATTCCAAACACCTACCGGGCATCCGAACGTTTTGAACAGATGCCCTAGTGTGAGTTTGCAAGGACAGAGAATCTTCTTCAAGACACTATAACACCGCAAATATTATATCGCTCATTCCTGTGATGCTGACCTCCGCTCCATCTGGTGAAGATAAATCCTCCTCATAAAATAGCACTGTGGCTACATCACGCAAATCAGATCGATCTTGCTTTCATTGGATCTACACCCCTAAACCAGTTCCCAGCACACAGCAGTTACCTAAAAAATAGGTAAAGAAATAATACAATTCGTTTTAGTGTTACCTTTTAAGTCCTGGATTTTTAAAAACATTGCATTACTTTTATTTCAACTCTCACAGATAAGATGTAACAACTTCCCTTATAATAGTGCTAAAGAGAAAGAAATCTCATCTGTTTACTTATTTAACAGCTATTCACTGTGGGGTTTTTTTCTGTGCTAATAACTAAGTCTACAAAGTCGAATTCATGGGGTAAAAGATCCCAAAGGCCTCATTTCCCAAGGAAAGTAACACATAAACGAGCACTTAGAGCATAGCCAGACTCTGTCACTCAGATCTCGGAGATCGCTCACTCACTGGTTGTCTGTATGTGCTCCAGGGACCGAGGAAGAATTCTGCGACCAGTTATAACAAGCACAGCTCCACCCGAGACGGTGTCTGAAGACATCTTGACCTTTCCCGCCTGACACACACCTGTCACATGTGACGGCCCGCCCACTGCCCAGGACCACAGCCCGCAGCCCTCACCGCCGAGTTCCCTGTCTCTCCAGCACCTCTCACGTCGCCTCCTCCCAGGAGAGCATTGGACGAGAAGAGCAAGAACTGATGGCCCTATTTGAGATGGAACCTCAGAGCTCAATAAACACATGAGATTTATAATTCAGTGTTTGCTGGTAAATTGCTCTGATCTCTCACCCCTGAGGGCTCATGTTGCTAACATGCTGCCTGCGTTCTGTTTGCCTACAACTGAGAGCCGTTGGAAATATGTAATGAGATAATGTATCCAACATGGTTTCACACGCGTGCATGTTCATAAGTTTGATATTTTCCAAAAGTACGGATTTGATGTTTGTATTTTTTCTTTGACATTTGCATTAAGCCAAAGTGAAAAATTCACATTGATTCCTCTATGTAAAGTACTGATAATTTTTAAATAAAATTATATAAAGCATTTGTAGTGAAGTCATAACTTCAGTTTCCATAGCTTAGGTTGTTGGAGAATTATTGACATTTCAATAAAGCCAGATAAATTTCGGGTCAGTTGGCTAAAATTTGCAAAACTCCTCTTGGCTTTGCGAATATTCTAATTAACTCTATATTCTATAACAGCAAAATGTAAACAAAGCAATCTCTTTGAAACAGTTTACTTATTTCCCCAAAAAATGGAAATTTAAGAAACTCATTGTGACAATTGAGGCCAAAGACTCAGGAAATATTCTGTTGAAACGAAGTATCTGATGTTGAAATATTATAAGGTAAGAGTAAGGTCCTCGCAGTGAAACATGGGCAGGGCCAGATGACCCATTTGGTTTGTCTCCTCTGAGCAAACGTTGGTCCTCTTGTCTCTGCAGGTGTCTCTTGCCGTGGCCGTGAATGGGTCTCGTGCTCTCTCAGCAGCTGCTTTGTGCTCGCATAAATGATAGAGTCCGGTCGTGATCGAAGCCGGGACCCATCTGTGCCGTCAAAGTGCCTGTTATTTGGTTCTTGAATATGGACCTTTGTGGAAAGTTGCATCGTGAAGCCTCAGGACCTTTGAGCACTTTGAATATAAAATGTGAAACCAGACAGCAGCCTCGTACCACATCCCCTACACCAAGCTCATGGGTAAAGTAAGCAGAAAGACAATATTTATGACTTTTCCCTGTATATTTAAATAATTATGTTATTTAAAATTGTACACGCTCTGAAAATTGGATGATTTAACCCATTATCTAGGTTTTTATAAGAACAGAAACTGCCACTCTCTTGGTGTTATGATGCCAGAGTTTGAGGATCAAAGGTGACAATTCTGAGTTCACAGGAATATAACTTCAGAATACGAATATGCTTGAAGAGTAGCCAAGTGATGACAGAATTCTAGAACAGGAGAGAGGAAGACATGAGTCAGTGGGGGGCACACCCGGGAATTTACAGTGACGTGGGCACAGAAGGCATGCACCTGCTCTCAGCTCCACCTGCAGGCAGCTGACCCCCTGTGGACACGTTCTCCTCAAACTTTTGTGTTATGTTTTTAGGATTTATCTTCCTATCTTTTCCTGAAGAAAGCCGCGTCTCCTGCTCTGGACGCAGCCACATCACACGTCTGGCCGACGGGAGGCACCACGCTGTCTGGTTAGTGATTCCTGTCCCCAGCATCTTCACCATGAGCTTATAGGTTTGGGATAAGCAGGGATTTAGGGTCAGGACTGTAGCAGACATTCACAGTATTTGTCAATCGACTATTGAGGAAACGTTAAGTTTGAAATGGAATTTCTTTTTTTTTTTTTAAGATTTTATTTATTTATTTGACAGAGATAGACAGCCAGCGAGAGAGGGAACACAAGCAGAGGGAGTGAGAGAAGAAGAAGCAGGCTCCTAGCAGAGGAGCCTGATGTGGGGCTCAATCCCATAACGCTGGGATCACGCCCTGAGCCGAAGGCAGATGCTTAACGACTGCGCCACCCAGGCGCCCCTGAAATGGAATTTCTTGTAAGAATTGCTTATTTCATGAACTTTTATAAAAGTATTTTTGATCACAAACGCACATCCAACTGAAACCTAAATGCCCTAAATTTGTAATGTTGAAAATCCATCACTGGGTAAAAGTAGTTTCTGGGAAATAAATAATTTTAATTTAAAAGAGGGAAAGATTAATAAACTGTTTTCCTCATTAGGGCCTAAATTATTTTTTAATCTCTCTGCCTGACAGATTGAATAATTTAAGACAATTAAGTTGTCCTGTTTAACATTTTTGGACATCCTTTAAGATACAAGATTAAAAATTTAATATTTGGGAACAACATCCACGAAATCTAATACTTCTCATGGCTCTTTCACGAGCTCCCTCGAGGTCCTGAATGGAGCACATCCCATCCCACACACTGCACTGAACTGCGATGTCTACTTAACACCCCAGCTGATATTTATGGGGTGCTCGCTCTGAGTCCCAGGAGAGCTAAGTGGTTTTCATATTATTCACTCAATCCTCAAAATGGCCTTAGGAGGCAAAGAAAAACCTTCCTCGTGTTACTTGTGGGGAAGCAGAACCCACGTGGCAGGCGACGTCCTCCCCTATACTTGGGTCCCTGCCGAGCCCTGGTCTAGCGCCTACACAGCCACCCCCTGAGGGCTGCAGCTGCTTCAGAGGCGGGGCCAGGGGGCCACCTCCGCGTCCCTGTGGGACCGGCAGCCGTGGGCTCTGGGAAGCCGGCGGAGCGGCTGTGAGCAGCACGCAGCTACAGGTACAGGAGACGCTGAGGAAAGGACAGGGGCTCGGTCTGGTTCAGAGGGTCCCAGCACCTGGAACCCGACAGCCTCCTCCCGTATCCGTAAGTCTCTACAGCTGCGTTTCTCCATCTGTGAGATGGACTGAATGCGAAGCATCTGGAACACACGCTCACACGTGCACACAGATGTACACACGTGTACACACTCACACACTCACATATGTTCACACGCTCACACGTGCACACATATGCTCACACGCTCACACATGCACACAGATGCACACGTGTACACACTCACATATGTTCACATGCTCACAAGTGCACACAGATGCACACGTGTACACACTCACACGCACACATATGCTCACACGTGTACACAGATGCACACGTGTACACACTCACGTGCTCACATATGTTCACACGCTCACACGTGCACACATATGCTCGCACATGCACACAGATGCACACACGTACACACTCACACATGCACACATATGCTCACACGCTCACACGTGCACACAGACGTACACACTCACACGTGCTCACACGTGCACACAATGCACACACAGTTGCTCGTGCACACATATGCACACACATGCACACACGTGTGCACACGGTCATGCATGCACAAGGACAGAACCCCCCTCATGAATCCCCGGGCAGCTGCCTCCCTGTTCTCAGCATGAAGAAGGGGGTCTTGTGGGAGATGTGGTCAGTGAGAGCCCCAAGCTCTGCTCCAACCTCCAGTGGCCTCCACATCTTGAATGAAGCATGAAAACCTGTTAGGATGGACTCGAGGTGAAGGGCCTTCTCGTGGACACTCTGGTAGCCGGCGCTTCCATGTGGGGGCTGCCGGGGGTGCAGGCCCCATATTTGGGGCTTCCCTTCACGCAGCACAGATCAGGAGGCAGCAAGCTCCAGACACGCAGACTTCGAGGTAAGCTTATGAGTTGTTCCAGGCGATGGACATGGGCTCTGGTCCAGGGACAGCTGGACCACATTGCCGCCGGGCCCTTGTGGCCGACCGTGCTGCTCTCAGGCCAGGCATGACGTCCTTTCCCTGCGCTGTTCCATGGGCTAACCCCTAGCCATGCCACACCCTACTCTACACCCTGCACGTTCCACCTTTGCTACTAAGCTAATGTCTGCAGGAAGGTAGGCTTTGGGCGGCATGTCATACCTGCGTCTAGTTTGCTCGGAATGCACCATGCGTACACACTTATTAGAGCCAAAGCTTTTTCTAATCTACTGCGGTGACCGTTTGATTATTTTTCTTTCAATTTGTTAATGTGGCACGTTTAATTGATTAGTTTTTTAATGCTAAACCAACACCTTACTCCTGAAGTAAACCTTGTTTGGCCGTAATACTCTACCTTTGATATTTGTCATATGACCATATATGATATATGGTCACTGATATAAAGGGTTCATCTTTGAGACAAAGCCACCGGATCAAATCTGCGTGTCAGCCCTACCCTCTTTCTGGTTCCCAGTTGTGTTTAGGTAACCATACGCAAGCTTGGTTTACACTTGGACAAAAGTCATACTTTTCATGTTTTGAGCATTATGAATTCACTGTCCTGGAGGTGCCCCCAGACGTGCATGTGGACTCCCATTCCAGACAAACTGCCCTGCCCGGGACGTGTTTTCGGAGTCTGTGAACACTCTCGAGTGAGGGGCAAGTACCAAGACAACTTTCTCTTTGCCGACTTTCCCTCGACTGCTCTTGTGTTGTCTTAGTCAGGGCTCCCCAGAGACGTCGAGCCGTAGGCATGTGTATACACACGTACAGAATAACATGGTCTGTCTCCTCTGCACACGCTGAGAGAGGGGGGCTGAGGGAGAGGGACTGAAGGAGGGTCGGTGAGTCTGCAGGGCACGCCAGCACTTCAGTCTCCAGACAGAATTCCCTGCTCTTTGAGAAACCCGTTTTTGCTCTCGACACCTCAACTGATCAGACAAGGCCCACCCCATTATGGCGGGAAAGCTGCTTTACTCAAAGTCTGCTGAGCACGTCTACAAAACACCTACACAGCAACCCCGCGAGGGCTTGCTCGGACAGCACTGGTGGTGACCGTTACAGTTCCGTTCCTGGCTCTCAGACAAGTGTGGTGCTGGTTCCAGGGGGTCAAGTTCTCCAGAGTAGGTAGCAGCCGTGGTCGATAGTTATGACGATAGCTGTCCGGTAGGCACAACAGAGAATCGGCTGGGTTCATCTCTTCCTTTGTCTGTGCAGGACCATGTGTCACTGCCGCCAGGAAGGGTGGCTCTGCCGTGTGGACCTATTTGTCTTGGCGTTTCTGTGCTGACTTTGGTCTGAACTTGAGACGCTAAAGCTGCAAGTTCTCTGTGCGTACCTGTCACTGTGCGATACTAAATCGACTCCTCCCCCCAGAGTGCTTTAATAAATTAGATCATGGGCCCCTTGCAACAAAGGAACACTTCTCTGACTGGTTTATAGACTAAGTGTTTATATAAATCTAATATTCCTTGAATTCCAAGAACATTGAAAAAGAACTAATGCCTAACACTTGGGGTGCACTAGAGTTTTATGAAAAAAATAACAACTTTTCCAGTGAAAATGCTGGCCCAACAGCATTTTTTCCCCATAAGAAACCAATTTCAAAGAAGCCAAAGACCAACCTTTGACAAATCAATCTAGTTGGATAATTTTGATTTACAAGATCAAAGTATGATATGATTTTTCATTTAAGCTTTTATAAGGTCTCTGTGTTGTCATGGCAACTCTAGTTGATTTAAATTTCCTAAATTTCTTTTACTACTTACTGTTTGGATAAATTAACAATCCATTTACGTCATCTTTAAGGTTATAAACATACGTGTGATCATAATAATAAGTAAACGTGGTTGTGATTCTAATCTAACGTGGCTCTTCGTGGCGAGGTAATTACGTACGGTCCGTGGCCTTACAAAGCTGTCGAGATCATCAGCTACACTCAGACCCTGGAACAGTAGAATTTGGCTTTCTCTGGTTTTTGCATCTCGTGATGTGGCTATACTTTTGGGTCATGTTAAGGAATTTTATAGTTTAAGTAGGAATAAAAAAACGTGCTTAGCCACGAAGAGCCAGACTACGTGGCTTTGCTGATCTGCAAGATGAGGTCAGTTGCCTATCTCTTCGTTCCCTCTGCGACGTCGAGGTTAATTTATCTGGCTAGAACCTTCCATGGTGTGGCTGGTTGAGACCATTCCAGGAGCCACGGTGGTGGATATGCAGATAAAATGTCAATTTATTGAGGGAAAAATGTGAATCCTTTTCTTTAAAGTTGCTGGTTAATCCTGCATGTGAATGAGGAGAGCTTGTGAATGGAAATGCCATTCGCCTGGGGCTCTAATGCCTGCAAATAATGACTCTCTAAGGGAGTGAAGCAACGTGCTACTCTCTTGGCAAATTGGGCTCCATTTGGATAGATTCGTTCATCATGCTTTTAAAAAGGGTCTTGGAAATCCATTACATGGGCATTACCTTAATGCAGAACTGATTTTATCTCCGTGAGAGGGACAACCTAGCCTTGGAATATTCCGTCTGTTCTAAGAGCAGGTAACGGCCTGCCGGCAGATGATGGTCTCTCCCCACAACAGTGTGCTGTTCCGTGTGTTCCTTGTGTCGTTTCTCTCATTCTTCGTGAATTTGAAAAGGGTTTCTCTCTTCTGAGGGAGCAAAGTTCTTCACGATGCCGATGCCTTCTCCTCCATTCTGTCTGAAGTGTGTCGTCTCCGTGACTAACAGGCAGCCGGGCTGTGGCCGTTCGCTGCTCTCAGACACCTGTGATCCTAGCTTCCTCGAGAGACAGAAACTTTTCGATAAATTTTTTGATTTCCAACATTACAACCCCAATCTCACCCCCCCCCAAAAAAAAAGAAATTTCCAGGATGACTTTTATACCTCGAGTTCCTTTCCGATTTCCCACACAGCCAAGGAAGTGCCTCTGAGACGTGCTCTTCCACCTTATAGGGAGATGAATGCCAACAGTGACCCGTGTTTCCCCAGGACACTGCAGGCCCGCAAGCAGAGGACACCGTGAGAGCGTGGGGACAGGTATCTGCCCGAAGGAGCAGCTGGCCACCCAGGTGAGCGCTGTCGGGTCTCAGAGATGCACGCTGGGGAAGACGCTGTGGTGTCCTCACCGCACAACAGAACCCTGTGTCCCATCCTCATGAAAAGCTGTGTGTTTAACGAAAAACGAGGGTGTGACTTTCATCTGTCCCAATATTGGAGTAATTGCAATAAATTAACTACGTGTTCCATCATCATCAACAGTTGGTTTTGCATCTGCTCCCACTCTTGCCTGGAAGCTAGGAAGGAGGTTTCGGTTAGGAAAGCAGCCTTGTATCCTCCGAGGGGAAGCCTGAGACTGACGCCCTGACTGTTGGCACCGGGGCCAGCGACCCTCAAGGACAGACGGGCTGGAGCGCAGACCAGACAATCCTGAGATGCAACCCGGTTCCCAGAACGGCCTTTGGTCTGGCGGCAAGTGGCTTCATGAAACAGACAGGTGACCCAAGACCCCGCACAGTGAGAATTAATTACGTAGAACTAATTGTGGTTGTTTGAGGACAGTGTTGGCGCAGGATTTCATCTCTATTCCCGGACAGGTTTGTACGCGTGCGCATGGAGCACTTCCTCTTCTGCTCTGCTCTCCTGGCGCTTTAACTTAGGAACAAAGCTCTTACCATGGAAATAAAATCCTTATTTTATACTTCTACTGAATACTTCTACTGAATCATTTTACTTTTAATGACAAAGGAATCACTCTCATGGGTTCAAAAATAAGCGATTCGGGGGCGCCTGGGTGGCTCAGTCGTTAGGCGTCTGCCTTTCGCTCAGGGCGTGATCCCGGCGTTCTGGGATCGAGCCCCACATCAGGCTCCTCCTCTGGTAGCCTGCTTCTTCCTCTCCCACTCCCCCTTCCTGTGTTCCCTCTCTCGCTGGCTGTCTCTCTGTCACATAAATAAATAAAATCTTAAAAAAAAAAAAAGCAATTCACTCCCCCCCCCAAATCAGTTGTGCAAATCATGTAATAATGGAACATTGCATTGGGGAATAAATCTCATTTGACCAAGTTTGGAAAGCTCATCATTGAGAAGCAAGGACTTCCTTCATTAATGAACCAGTGCCTACAAAGCCTGCCTAGGGGCTGACCTCGTGCGATCCCGTGATTTGGGGTCCTGGCCCTACAAGAATAAGGAACGTCTTCTAGGCCAATCAGGGACCCTGTCAGGCTGTGCAGCCTCAAGGGGAGACTCAAGGGCACAGACTCCCCAGGATTACCTGGTGCTTCAGGGACGCACACCTTTCCTCGGCTTCCTACATATTATTGCTCTCAGATATCCTAGAACCCTACGTGGACACATATCAACTTATAGGAAACTAATGGGGATGCACATAACCCCTGTCCCACGGCAGTGCAGGTGTATTTTATCCAGTGAACCTGATCACTTCTGCAGGTAAGCAAATCCCCAGGGGCGACAGTCCCTCTGGTCTGCAGGGCCAGCCCAGCATTCTTCAGGAAAGCCGTGGTAAATACCTGGTCCTCTCTGATTCGTGAGGAACCAGCCTTATCTTCCTGCTTGTTAGCTCATGAGGCTCATTAATTAAAATCTTTAGCATGTGCTCCTTTTAAAAATATGCAGACTTATGAAAGTTGCCCATTCCTGTTATGGTCCTTTGCTGACCTTGCCATTTCTTTTTTTTTTTTTTTTAAGATTTTATTTATTTGTTCGACAGAGATAGGAACAGCCAGCGAGAGAGGGAACACAAGCAGGGGGAGTGGGAGAGGAAGAAGCAGGCTCCCAGCGGAGGAGCCTGATGTGGGGCTCGATCCCATAACGCCGGGATCACGCCCTGAGCCGAAGGCAGACGCTTAACCGCTGTGCCACCCAGGCGCCCCAGACCTTGCCATTTCTGGATCTAAGGTGGTCTGTGACTCCCACAGTATTCAGTCACAGGTGACGTTGCCAAGACTCTGCTGGCCTCCCATCCACGAGTCACGAGAGGACACATTAATGCTGGGAACCCCGTGTGGGGTCCAGCGTTTGCCACGCGCCTGCCGGGGCCTGGATGCCGCAGGACGAGGTTCTCAGAACGTACTTCCCGCCACGAATACGCTCGGCATCCGTGTTAACTTGACGTGTGTTGCTACAGGTCAAGTACCCACACGGCCAAAGGAGACGAAGATTGCACATGGAATTAGGGCTGCTAACCAGCTGACCTTGAGATGGGGGCCCTCTCAGGTTTGGGGGAAAGGTAATCACGAGCGTCCATAGAAGTGAAAGAGAGGGGAAGTCGTCAGCGTCCAAGTGGTGCAATGTGAGAAAGCCGCTGCTGGCCACGGGCGGAGGGGGGCCACGCCTCCAACAGGGGAGCCCCGGAGCTGGGAGGGGCGAGGAGCGAGAGTCTGCCCTGGAGCCTCAGAAGGAACGCCACCGGCCCGCATCTTGACTTCAGACGGTAAAACCCATTTTGCGCTGCTAAACTTCGGAACTGCAAGGAGATAAGTCCGTGTTCTTTTAGAGCCATGGGGCTGGCGGTGCTGGTTACAGCAGCCACAGGACGTCGTTTCGAGGACCCGTGTCCTGCCGTGACCAGAATGTGGTGAAACCACGGCTCACGGGAGCTGGGTGGAGGCCCGGCAGCAGTGGGGAGCCGGCCAGCTCAGGGGGCGAGGGTGTGGGTCCCGCATGTCTGCCCGACAGGTGTGAGTGAACCCCAGCTCTTTCTGGAACACATGAATGTGGATATTGGCACAAGGAGCCCCAAAGGAAGAAACTCGCTAAGTGTTGGACGTGGTCCAACATAGAAGAAGCCAAGTACCTGATGCGTCTGTGGTTTCTGGAGAGTTAAAGACCCTGGAGCCCCTTCGCCTGTGGACCAGCTGAGGCTGTGTGTTCCAGGGCACCCGTTGGCACACGCAGCCAGGCAGTGATGCAAAACGAAGGGTCTCCTGGAGGGGCAGCCAAGGTCACAGAGGACCTGGGGAAAGGAGCATCTGCTGGGGAAGGGAACGCAGGCTCGCAGAGACGGGTTTCCTCGGAGTCAGAGGCCCAGGCGTGACGCCAGCCCGCAGCTCCTTCTAAGGGGGGATTCAGGACAGTTTGCTCCTGTCCCACCTGGATGGGGCGGGGGGAGAGAACACTTCTTACCACACTGACCTGACCTACAGGCGGGGGACTCTGAGTCTGTCCCTGTCCCTCCTCTCTGCAGGGCACATGACCAGCGGGGGCCATGCCTCTCCCTGGTAGTGGGGTGGGGCCGAACGGCTCGCTTGGACAATGAGTACCTCAGAAGTGACGGGTGTGCCTTTAGGCTGAGTATCTGTGACCCAGCCAGACCCCCGGGGCTCTCTCTGGTGTCAGGCCTGCAGTATTTGAGACGGACACTGCAGGGTCAGCCTCCAAACGCCTCCACGTGACAGGGACGGGGGCCTCGCCTCGCCCAGGAAAATATGCCGTGGTTTGCATCCGTGAGACTGACTGTGTCCGTGGCCCCAGCCCGTCCTGACTACAGCGCCAGGCCATCCCCACATCCTTTCCCCACAAAATCAACCAAGCACAGGCCTTTTCTTTCTTCAGACCCTAAGTGAGTCTTTCTTTTGGCCAGTGGACTTCTGATCCAAGGCCAGCAAGCCCCCCTGCAGAGCCCAGGGCGTGCCAGACCCGTCTCCATCCCACACTTTCCCAACTCCTGCAACTGCGGGGCTTTTCCAGGATGTGGGGCCTTGACCCCCAGAGGACAGAGAGCCCAGCAGAGGGGGTGAAGCAAGCTGCCGTGAATTTCCCAAGAAAAAGCATTCATTCAGCAGTGTCCCCGGAGGCCTCAGTAGAGCAGAAACTGAATAGACTGTGTCCCTTCTGCCTGCTGGGGAAACAGCCCCCAGGCTGCCTCGTGTCCTCCCGGTCCTGCTGTCCAGCTGGCGAAAGCCAGGCACATGGGGTGCCGTCCTGTCCCTCCAAGCCCACACAGTGAAGCTCTAACCCCAAACCCTCAGGAAGGGACCTTATTTGGAAATAGGGTTGTTGCAAATGCAATTAGTTAAGTTAAATTGAGGCCATTGGGAGGGGCCCTAATCCAATACTGTGTCCTTATAAAAGGGGGCATTTGGAGACAGACCGCCAGGGCAGCACCGTCTGGAAGTTGGGCTGAAGTTCGGTGGCGCTCTTCAAGGTCCAGTGGCACCGAGGACTGCCCGAACACCAGGGGACAGCCTCCCTCACATCTGAGGACCAGCCCCGCTGGCTCCTGGATCTCAGACTTCTGTCCCCAGAATGGGGAGACCACAAATTCTGCTGTTTGAGCCCTGAAATGGGCTGCACTTTGTTAGGGCAAAGCCAGAAGGCGCATACGCGAGGCTCCCCCAGAGCTGGGGCGTGAATGCTGGGCGGGAGGGGTCAGGGGGCTGGACAGGGGGCACTGCTGGCAGCAGCGTAAGCAAGAGAACGCACATGAAGGGACAGCGTGGTTCTTGGTCCTCCTGATTTCAACTCAGGGGACATAAAACCACCATAAAACCCTTCCTGAAACGTGATTTAATTTTCACATATGGTTTTGAAAGTGCTCTTACCCAGATTCATTTTCAGAAATATTGATGCAATAATTCAAAATTGAGGCAGAGATTTGCATGAAATTATTCATTTCATGTTATCATCAGTGTTCATGAAATCCAAAATGATTGGGTTTAAATTTGGTAAGTAACAATTTTACACACCTCCAAGTATCTACCCACAGAATATTATTTACAAAATAAAAGGCGTGGCTGTAAGCAGAGAACCCTAATGGACGACGACTTGATGGAGGTCAGTGTTGATACCGCCGGGAGCGAGACCGATTCTTCCAGGGACATTCGCTGTTTCTTTGGACTGTGGCTCATCCCAGAAGTCTCAGCTCACCCAGTAAAGCTCTCAGATAATGAGCTTCGGGAGGACCTGTCTTTGGGGTAATAGTCCTTTGGGAGGGCCACTCTGTCTCAGGGTCCAGCACAGAGCCTCAGGCCCCTGGTAGACCCCGGAAAAGACCCGGGCTCAGCGGTTGTCAACGGCCGGGCTCATCTCAGTGCCGGCTAACTAGTTCGGCCCTCAGGAATGAGGGGCTCCCAATACCGGGGCCACCCAGGACAGCTCTTGGGTTCCTCGAGTCTGAAGTCCAGATGGGAAGACAGAGACGTGTGTCTGTGTGCGTGTGCGCACGCGTGTGCCTGCGGTTTACACTAACGCAAAATCGTTCTTAGTAAGCAGTGTTTACAAACGTCTGTGGGGAGCAGAGGCTGCAACAGTGGGACTTTGTCTCTCAAAGCCAGGCTTGGTTTACCCCGTACTTTCCATCCTCAATTTACAGAGCAAATGGATTGGACATTTCACATTTACTTATTTTTCAAATAAAAGACCTTCCCTTTCATTCCTGTGTAGTTCGGGCAGCATTTGCCTGTAGGACAAGAGCTGTGCGTTATAATCTACAGCCGTGTATTTTATATTCGTTCGGCCGGACTCGGGCCATTATCGAATCAATACAACTGAAGCAGACACACAAACAACATCTGGGGCTGGAAACAACCCGCCTCGAAGCCCTGACCTCAGGCCCTTGGGCCTCGGCGAGTAGAAAGCACGTGAAACAGCCGTGCTTCCGAGTCATCCGACATCTGAAGACACAAGCGGCTTGTCGAGTTCTAGCTCAAGAGAATACAGGTCCGTGCATTCTGTGTTTCCCGCCATCTCAACCAAAGAAATGGGGGGGGGGGAATGTTTTTAAAAGGTAATATTTAAATGAGGGTCAAAAGTATAATCAGGCAGCGGGAGAACATCCAAGTCCCTGTGGCTGGGGCGGCGCCTGCTGGTGACTCCGAGCCACATGCGTCCCGGGGGCCCGTGGCTCCTGGGCTGTCAGAGTTCAGGACGGCCCATGGCCTGACACAGACCGAGAATCCCTGCTGGAAAACCGTGCTTGTCTCATGGTACAGCTTGCGGAAGAGCACATGCGCAGGGCTACCTCCGTGACTATGAAAGGACAGGCGGTAAAAGTGGCAGGGTCTTGAGCCGCTCTGTGGTTGGGTTCCACGGCCTTGCAGCACGCTCTCTAGCGGAGGGAGCACGTGCTTTCATGGGGGAGAGGAAGGTCAAAGCCACGACATCTCTCTGTCCTGTCAGGCCTTTTACGTCCAACTGTGATGGCAGCTGGTGAGTCTATAATGTAACTAATCGTCATAGCAATTGGTGAAATTTTTAATAAGTACAGTGAGTAACTACATTTATTGATTTTCTTTCATATTCCAGGCAACACCAGGCATTTTACGCATCAGTCATTGTAACAACGTTCCAGAGGAAGCATTATGATGATGGCTTTGGGATCCACTTCAGTCGGGTGCACCCGTGGGAGTGGGCCCGGTGCCAAGTGCATGCTCTGTGTTCCAACCCCAGGCCCCCACGGACCACCCCCTCACCTGGAAAGTGGGACAAGACTAGCATCCAGCTCACAGGCCACACAGAAGATAACATGGGCCCCTCCACAGAGGGCCCTCAGCCCCTGGTCCACTTTATAGAAAGCTCCGGAAAGCGCGAGCGGCCCTCGTATCAATTACTGTTATTATTAGAGGCCTCCCATGATGGCAGGAAGGCCAGGTCTGAGCAGGTCTAGTGACACCCGTGCACGATCACGCGTCAGACCAAACCCTGATCCAACGCCACCAAGGTCCCAAGGAACCATGCGCGTTTGGACGCTCCTGTAGAAATTCAAACCACTGACCGCCTAACACAAGGGGCCACTGGTGCAGCATTCTGAGGCCCTTTCATGGAAAGCTCTAAATAGGTCTCAAAATTAAAAATCCATTTCTTCCTTCTTTAGAAATAAATTTGCCAAGAGTTTCCCATCGTTCCTATGTGCCGCCCTGCCTCCTGGCATGACCAGGTTCCAGAACGTGCAACTCGGAAGTGTATCCATGTGGAAGGAGGGCGGACGGGCAGATCCCAGGGCTAGCTGCAGGTGTGTTTGGGACACAAATTTGAAGACTGTATTTGGATTTTTTTCACATGATAAAACCAGGAAGGATGAGCAACAGTAATGAATTTTGTACAGGACTTCCTGTGTAATTTGTAACTATTAAGTGATTTGCCTGCTTCGAAGACCCTCTGTGCTTCTACGAGCATGTGAGGGGAAAGGATGTCATCGCAATGTTGCTGACAGCAGCAAAAAGACGGAGATAAGCCAAAGATTCGTCCTGTGTTTACCTGGGAAATAGACAAGTAAGAGGACGGAATTCTAGAAAGCACTTGAGGTAATGCATTAAGCTTATCTGTCATATGAAAATAGATCTCAAAAGCCAAGGGGAGAGAACAGTGTTAGAAACAGTGATTTCTACAACAGAATGCCCTACGTACAGCACACACCCCACCGGGGCAGCCATCATGCCTCCGAGAACGCCTACGTAAGACGGCATCCGTGGGAGACGGAACGGGCGCGCGGGGTCGAGGGAGTGCCGAGACTGACCGGTCGGTGGTGAACACGTAGCAGAGCTGGAGTCGGCAGCCCCTTCCTGTCCCCGATGAGCCCACTGAACGAGAGGCGTGCTGAGCACTCATGTTTATTCCCATCCTTAGGAAACCCCATCGAAACAGAATTGTAAGCGGAATAGAGAAAAATGGTGGTTATAGAAACAAAATAATTAAGATACAGTAAAGTAAGGCCAGTAAATCCCCCAAGATGTAAAGCAGACAAACAGAAGAAACATATGAAAGAAACCGCGTCGGATCCAAGTGACTGGACTCCCAGAAGGAAACATTGGGTACGACATGAGCAAAGGTGGACAACGGAAGCGCCAACCCACTGTCCTTGGGGTGGAGGACACAGAGACGAAGCAGGGGGCTCAGAACATGACCGCTGATGAGGGACACCAGCACACAGGTGTCTCAGGCTCCCAGAGGGAGAAGGTGGGGGCACGGCCTCCCCACAGGTCAGGGGCCCACAGACAGCCTTGCAGACGCTTAGACTTTTGAGGGGAAATGATGCCCATCTAAGATTTCCTTGAGCATGAAAACTATCAATTAAGAATAAAAACACAGATGTCGAAATATTTTAGACTCGGAAGTACAAGAGAGAAGCCTCGGTGAGGCATGAAGGACGGCCGGGGGATGAACACAAACGACAGGAGGGACGGCAAGGGCCGCGGGAGATCACAGGGAAGGACCGCTCCGGAAAGCCAACTATGAAACAAGACGAGTTACAATAACGAGTGGATTCCACGACCGCTGACGGCAGAAACAGTGTCCTCCGCGGGGCTGCTCAAGGCGCCAAGCCCTCAAGAAAGGCGGTGTGACCCCCGCAGGCGGGGCCTGAAGCCCCAGCGGAGGACCATCAGCCTGCGGAAGGGTGGGGAGCTGGCGGGGAGCCTGTCTGACTGTCAGGCCACAACCATCATCTGTAAGCTAGACACAAGACGGCCTGTGTCTGACCTTCTGATGGGGTCCAGGGCGGAGGCAAGGGGAGGGAAGGGGGTTCAGATTCTAGTCCCACCCCAGGGGCATGTGGAGGCATGTGGAGGTGGTGCTGCATGTGTTTAAAAGGATAAAGGCTGGGGGCACCTGGGTGGGTCAGTTGGGTAAGCATCTGCCTCCCGATCGAGTCCTGATCTCAGGTCCTGGGATCAAGTCCAGTATCAGGCTCCCTGCTCAGCAGGGGGACTGCTTCTCCCCCTGCCCCCCCCCCCCCCGCTCATGCTCCCCCTCTCTCACTCTCTGTGTCTCTCTCTCAAATAAATAAATAACATCTTTATAAAAAATTAAAAGGGCCAAACACAAAATAAGATGAAATTGAAATGGTTTTATTTTTTATGGGAGAGAACACGACGGAGTCTCCACAGTCGGTGTATTTGGACATATACGGTGAATAAAAGTAAGTATCACTTTATCCGGCAGGACCCTTAAAAGAAAAGTAAATCTGCTATCCGTCATTTCAAACAGGAAAGGAAATTGCGTCCTTTGACCCTCACAATCCAGTGTTCGGAACTGTGTGTCCCTGAGGGTAGATCCTGCCCGTGCTGGGAGGCCGCCCGGCGTCCTGAGCCTCCACATCCGTGAGTGGAACCGAGCGCCGGCCCCGCGGGCCACAGGGTGATGGTGACACCGCGGGCCACAGGGTGATGGTGACAGTGACACACCAGGTCCAAGGCTGCTTCCCTCAGTTCTGAGGCAGGGAGAATTTAACCCCGCGGTGAGGAACGCACAGGTCATAGTCTCAAGAATATTCACCTGATTGAGTGGATTTGGGGTAAGTGAACCTTCAGAGGTTCCCAGAGCGTCAGTGCTCCTGGAGGCCTAGCAGACACTCAGGCCCGACCTGCAGGCCCCAAGATCTCTGTATGTGAGAAAACGCCACTCGGCGCTCAAACACCACCTGCGCAGAAGCATTCGTGTCTGTTAGAAATTACATGTACTATGTACACACATCTTACAGATTGCACTATATGTATGACATAGGCTATACTGCCTTGTAAAATAATGACACAGAACGGAAGTTAAAGGAAAATAGATGCTTTGTAATGAAAAAATCCATATTTTGCATAAAACTTCATACGAATTCTAAGTAGTAATCCCTGGGGAAACAACTACGCAGACTAGATCATTTTGGGATCTGCTATACCGTTTCCCTGAATGTGATTAGCACGTATTTTTTTCAAAAGAAAAAAATTTATTTCTATGTAATATTGACGATATAGTGTATAGTATATGCTGTAGATAGGCTATAGAGTATGGATAACATAAAACTATTGATAATATAGACATCTTCTTCTTTGGGAAGTAAAAAATATGAACTTTATTAAGGAGATAAAATAATCACTTAATCACATCTACTTCTAACATAGCCACTATTAGCATGTTTATAGATACATGAATCAAATGCACAGATTTTTTAAAAATTGCCAGTTTCTCAGGTGAAAACCCCCTGACCACGGCCAATTGCACGCTACCAACGTGACATGCATTACCCTCCGGAGTTGGGAAGACTTGTACTCTCCTCTCTAACACACTTCATTGAGACATACACATATGTACATAAATGGTCTTAATTTCTGCTTTTCCTAAAGTGCGTAAACGTAGACCCACCTCTGTCTTAGCAACAGGTGCATAAACAGTATGTACGGACTGCATTTTATTTAATTAATCGCTTTCCATGCACAAAGGTGGTGTTTTCTATTATTAATGAGGCCCTAATAAATGTGTGCCCAGTGATGAGGGAACTGAAGGCAAGCTGAGGACAAAGCAGAAACTGACACCCCGCAACCCCTCCCCCCATGGGATGTGCGTGACATTCCTCAGGCACTCCGGGCTGCCCTAAAGGACAAAGAAATAGTTCAACTATACAGACTGATGAGGTTGTGGGATGTAGGTGAGGTTCAGTGGGGTGGAGTCCGGAGCCGACGACCAAGAAAGAATTCTTGAGGCGTCTTTGGTGCAAAACTGGTGGTTTCTTAAAGCACGGGGACAGGGCCCGTGCGCAGAAAGAGCAGCACTGGGGTTGTGAGGGGGGCTGATTATATACCTTGGGGTTGGGGAAGGGAAGGAAAAAGGGAGGTTGAGAAAGACCTTTCATATGTTAAAGAAGACTCACAGGATACCCGAGACCTTGCCATTGTCAAGTTAAGGTTGCTTTTCCCTCTGGCAAGGCATTAACATGAAGATAGTTGGGAACTTCCTGGAGGCTGCAGATTATAAGTGATGAGGTTGGGGAACACCTGTGAGGTTCAGTGGGGTGGGGTCCGGAGCCGACGACCGAGAAAGAGTTCTTGAGGAGTCTTTGGTGCAAAATGGTGGTTTCTTAAAGCACGGGGACAGGACCCGTGAGCAGAAAGAGCTGCTGCCCCGGGGTTGTGAGGAATGGCCTATTTTATACCCTCAAGTGGGGAGGGGGCTAGGGATAGCGTAAGTTTCTAAGGAATTTTGGAAGCAAGGTTTCCAGGACCTTGAGGGGGCTATCTACTCTTGGGAAAGGGTCATTTATTACCGTCTAATAAAACCTGAGTCATGAGACCCTCAGATGTATATCGGTGGGCCATACGCTTGGGGGATGATTGCCAACACGTATCTTGTGGGGTTAGAGATAAAGGAAGTTTCCAAAGGAGTTTTTATACGTTAAAGTAGACTTACAGGATCTTGGTGGAGGGGAGGGGGTCAGGCTAGGACTGCCTTTTGCCCTTAGCAAAGTATTAACATCAAGGCAGCTGAGTCCCTAGAGGAATGTCACTGTGCCTGTTTCAAGGACTTGTCAATGGGCTGTAGGTAGTAAGGACTGTTTCTTTGTCCTTTAGGGCAGCCAGGACTGCCTGAGGAATGCTGCATGCATCCCATGGCGGGGGTGGGGGTGGTGGGGGTGGGGGTGGGGGTGGGGTGTCAGCTTCTGCTTTGTCCTCCGCCAGCCTTCTGTTCTCTCATCACAGACCACAATCTTGTAAGACTTAAGGGAATCCAGAAGGGATTGTAAATACAACTAAATGTCTTTATAACCTACAGGCCATAGACAGATACTTCCAGGAATCCAGGAAGGGGAGGGGGAGAGAGGACAGGGAGAGGGGAAGAGAAGACAGGGGAGGGCGGTGAGGGGAGGGAGGGCAGGGAGGTATGGGGAAGGGGGACGCTGCTTTCCAACCAGGGGACATCAAACACCAGCACAGGTGGCTGAGCAGGGGAGTGTCTGCAGGCCTGAGGGAGATGGAGGCAATAGTGGAAGCTGAGAGCAGCTCTGTGATTTCCTCTCCACTCAGGTGTCTGGGGACAGGTGTGCAGTCGGTGGGCAGCCAGTCTGTGGCCTCGCTGGGTAGGTGTGAACTGGGAGGAGTCAAAGAATGGTTGTCGGGGACCAGTCCAGGTGGATCTTATCATTCAAGCAGGATAGGGGAGAAATGGATCTTTTTGAGGGAGGGGTCAGTGGGTGAGGGTGAAGACAGAGCCCATTACATGGCTGGACATGCAGAGTGAGACCCCAGGACCCAAGGAAGTCAGGAGCAGGAGGGCAGGAAAGAGGAGGGTCTGGAAGGTAAGGGGGCACTGTGAGATGCAGGTCCCATCTCATGTGGTTGCTGGGGCACCGGCCCAGGTGACCCCCTCGGTGTGAACCTGAAACCCTGGGGCTAGGGGGCCAGGGAGAGGAGGCTGGGGGGTGGCTTGTGGGGCTCAGGGGCTAGGGACTGGGGGAGGAGCTTGCAGGGCCTGAGGCCAGAGGCTTGGGGTGGGGGTGGGGGCTTGGGGTTTCCGGGTGGGGCCCAGGGGTCCCGGATGTGGGGGCTCAGGGCTCCGTACTAAGCCTCCATATTGGTTTCCTGATGAGTGCCAAGTCCCCTGGATTCCCCTGTTGACTTGGCCTTCCCATCCCTCCTTCCAAGGAGCACAATGCCTGGTATACAACACAAGTTAAGCCCGTATTTTTGAATAAATAATGAATGAATGAAATAAACGAATGGTCGCCTGATTAAATTATGAAACAAAGGAACCCATGTGTCTTGGCTACAGCTGGGTGTTTCATGAAAGTGTTTTCTTATAAAGAATAATCTGTCAATTACAAGTAATTTTCTGTAAGAACAAGTAAATATTATCAGAAATTCAGACTTCTCAAAATTCATACACTTTATACATATCTAATGTACTTCTTAAGAAAATGAAAGTATTAAGTGGAAGATACATTATAATTATTTCTATCACAGCAGAAGCTGAGGAGAGCCGTGTAACATTGCTCCAATGCTTGCACTCATCTTTCTTAAGCCTGTGAAAATCTAAGTATCTCAGTGTTCAGAAACTCATTCTCTGCTCAGCCTCTGCACACTTACATAACTGAAAATAAGGTCTGAGTACTTAGTTATGAGTCAAGCCTTAATGTATTCATGGTTTATTTCTATTTGGGGACAATTCTAAAAATTGAAGTGCATATTTGAATATTCCAGTGCCTACCAGATATTTTTTAATGTCTTCTCCAAATATCTTACTCAGGTAAGGATATAGTGACATAATCAGTTGTGGGTTCGTTTATTCATTCTCAGAAATAGTTAACACATGTGTGTTAAGAACCTAATTTGTGGACATTTTTATTACACGGGTAATAGAGGGTCTGTAATCCATCTAGTTAGGAAGGCAGTGATTTTACGTAAGCGAGCCACTCGACTCAGCTCCGTGAGGACCTGCTGCTCTTGTATTGATCATACTCCCAGGACCTACTAACGCGTCTGGACGATGTCAGCACTCAATCAGTACTGGTCGAAACTTGTGAATGATTGAAAAAAATATTGCAAATCGAAAGTGGTAAAAGATACAAATATTCACACACAGTTTTAGGCACTCACTCCTGCTAGCGTTGCCCAGTGGCTAAGTCCTCTGCGCTTGCTGGCAAGACGCTCCCAGCTGTCCCTGCAAGAGATTTCCCTGCGATAATCCTCTTCCTCTTCTTTCCTTTTCTCTGTTCTCACAGTGGCATGTTACTGTGGATTACCTCGTACCGTTCTTTATAATGTGACATCATCTTTTCAAAAGAGTTTCAAAAATAGTATTCACTTCAATGCCTTACCATATAAATATCAACAAATTTCAACAATGTGTGAGTTTCAGATACGGTTCATATAAATATCAGTTTTATAAAGCTAGGAATATCATAAATTGATCATCAATGATGTTCTTTTCTTAAAATAATCAATAGATTTTTCTTTTTACTGTTCAGTGAATTTTCACGGCTTAAACAACACCGAGAAATGATGTCGTATACAAACATACTTCTTTTGTAGCAAATACGGTTTCAAAACCACACAAGATTTTGTTGCTTGTAGCGAAGATGGAGAAACCTGTTATTTGACCATCTCTCTGAAAACGAGCACCTATAAAAGCTGGATACAGAACATACATTTTGAATGCGGAGAAGAACCAATGGCAGCAGAACTTACTGCCTGGAGGTGCTGGGGAGAGCCTCCCGTTCCGTAGTTTCTGATCAATCAGGGACTCTGCCCATTTATAAACCATGCAGAGCCAAGAAGAAGTCCCACGGATCTGGGGAAATAAAGACTGGAGTTCCATGTTAGCAGCAGCCAGGACTGGAGGGACGGAGGCCACGGAGAAATGAAGCCACAGCAGAGGTGGAACTGGTGGTGTCCAGCGTGTGGCTCTGCACCTGGTCCTCCAAGCAACCAGGTGGGCAGTGGTGCTGGCAGAACATGGCCCCATGAAGAAGGCAAAGACCAAGATGTGATTGGCGCTGGTGTGTGGGGTCAGGTGGGGCTGACAGGGGCCTGTGTGTTTGGGGCCAGCTGAACTGATGTCCAGTGGAGGAGACACCCTTTAAGAGCTTGGTTAGACACAGGGGGATTGAGTAAATTGCCAAAGCAATTGAAGATAATGGAGCCCCTGATGGAGAAAGAGGACGGAGCTATGAAGGGGGCAGCTGTGAAAACTCTGCACTCATAGGCTTTCTTAAAATGCAACTTTCATAACAATGCTCTCTCATACTGCTTTTTCCTGATTCTGTGTTTTGCTATAAACAAAAAGTAGTACAATATTCCTTACAAATTTATCCAAGAAAAGTATTTTGTTTGAGGCATAACATGCCATGGTTAAAAAGACCGAATTTTTGCATTTCAAGAGCTTATATTCTAGTAAACCACCGAGTGTTAGAGGCTCCAATAGATTCTGTACAGGTTAAATGGGGTTACAAAGGAGAGAGAAATCTGGAAAGTCTAACTTTGGTTGTGCATCTGGATTGAAAGCCCAGACCTGCTTACAGTCAAAACAGGTTGTAAATTGGTGTAGCCACTATGGAAAACTGTGTGGCAGTTCTCAAAAGATTGAAAATGGAATTACCATAGGACCCAGCAACCCCACTACTGCGTATATATCCAAAGGAAATGCAAACGGATATTGAAAAGATACCTGCACTCCCGTGTTCACGGCACCATTACTCACAATAGTCAGGACACCTCCACAGTGGCCAGCAACGGTTGAATGGATAGAAGATGTGGGGTGTGTGTGTAGGTCATACCTATGATAAATACGACGTAGATACATGTATGTGCATATATACATGAATACATACATAACGAAATATTATTCCGCCACGAGAAAGAAGGAAATCCAGCCATTTGCTACAACGTGGATGGACCTTGAAGACACGATACTCAGTGAAACAAGTCAGGCATAGAAAGAGAAATACTGTCCAATCTCACAAGTGGCGTCAAAAAGAACTGAAAGGAGAGTGGGGCTGGGAGGGTGGGGAGATGAGACGGCGGTCAGAGGGTGCAAATCTGAGTTACAAGAGCAGTTAACTTATGGGGAGCTAATGAACAGCATGGGCGCAATTGTTATTAAGACCGTCCTATATACTTGAAAGTTGGTTAGAGGGTAGGGACGGGGGTTTTGTGACCTGGAGAGCTTCGCTACTGCTGGGGTGGTGACCAACTGAGACACGGAAGTGCATCAAATCGACACGCTGCACATCTTAAACTCACAGGACACCACCTCACTCACACCTCGGTAAAGCCGCAAGGAGACCGGTTGGAGTTTGGAAAGTAGCGTCTTTAGAGTTTGTTCAATATAGATTACCCCGTCGTCTGTCGGGCATTCTGGGGACCTTAGCTCTGGGGCCCCCTGGTCTGGAGCCGGTTCCTGCAAGTTCACGCCCAGCAGTGCGGTGCAGCTGGGGAACGCGGGGCTTAGAAAGGGAGGAAAGCACGTGACTACTTCTTTTTGGTTGGTAGCCTTGAGTGTGTGTGTGTGTGTGTGTGTGTGTGTGTGTGTTTTCCTGAAATTTATCCCAAACTAACTTACATTTACATTTAAATTAGGATGCTCTGAGGCTACACAGCCGGGATTACCATCCGGAGGGCCATTTCCGCACGAGCTTGGGGGCGGGGCCTGGAGCCTGACTCCGGACCCGGTTTGCCGCTGGGCGAGGAGGTCAGGAGGGGGCGCGAGGATGGCCCCGGAGCGGTTGGTCCCCGAAGGTTAGGGCGCCGGAGCCGGAGCTACCGCGCTTTGGGGCGAGTGCGCGGGAAAAAAAATGGAGGTTTCCGCGTGCTTTCCTTTGCTGGGCAGTCCCCAGGGTCGCGCGTCAGCTGCGGTGTGACCCGCGACGGGGCGGGGGACGCGTCGGTCTCCAAGGGCCGGAAAGGCAACGGGACTGGGTCCGCGCAAAGGCGGGGAGGGCCGAGGGGAGCCCCCCCATCAGACAGCCGAGGGAAGGGGCGCGGAGGGGGCTCCCAGCTCGGGGTGGGGCGCTCTACGCGTGCCCGAGGGAGCCGCGCATCCAAGCGCTCCCGACCGCGCGCCCACCCGGAGAGCCCCCTGCCTCCGCCTGGCCTGTGCTCGGGCGCCCTACCCCACGTTGGTGCGCTCCCCCAGCCCTGGGCCCAGAAGCTCGCTGCCCTGTCGCGGTCCCGATCAGCACCCCACCCCCTGCCCTGGGAGCGCCCCGCGCCCCCCCTTGCCGGTGCCCCCGCCCGCCCTCGCCGTGTGAGCGAGCCCCACTGAACCCGCGTGCTCGTCCCCGTCGCGGGAGCTCCGGGCGCCCAAGCCCGGACCCGAGCGGCGCCCCCACCGTTAGAGCACAGCGCGCCCCTCCTCCCGGGGGCGGGTCAGCGTGGGCGGTGCTCGCGGGCGGAGGGCGGAGCGCCCCCTCCCACTGCCCGCCGAGCCGGAACCCGAGCCCGAGAGGGGCGCGGACCAGGCGCCGGCGGGGCCCTCGGACGCTCGCGCGGGGCCCCGGCGCTGAACTCGCCCGGTGCGGAGCGCGGGCCCCGCGGCTGGGCGGCCATGAGCGCAGAGGGACCGCCGCCCCCCGCCGCCCCCTGCGGGCGCCCGGGCCGCCTGCTGGAGCCCGTGCGGGTGAGTGCGGCCCCTCCGCGCCCCTCCCCTCCCCGGGCACCGTCTCCCTCTCCTCGCCTCCTCCCCTCAGCGCGTCCACCGCCGCTTCCCGCACCCCTTCCCTTGGGCGCGCCCCCTCCCCTTAGAGCGCCGCTTCCCTCAGCGCGTCCGCCTCCGCTTCCCGCACCCTTTCCCGCCCCCTCTGCTCCCCACGCCCCTTCCCCTCAGCGCGCCCCCTCCGCCCCCCGCCCCCCCACTTCCTTTCCTGTCAACTGGGGCAGCCCGTTCCGGCGGGTGGGCGCTGGGACTTTGGGTACGCTGGGTGCACACCTCCTGACCGCCCCTCTCTGCCCCCGCCCCAATATCCCCGAATGGAAACCGTGGATTGCTGTTTAACGTCCTGAGGGGCTGCAGGGAAATGCAGGGGCTTTATGGCCCGTGGGAACTGGGGTTTTCCAGAATTGGGCGTTTGGGGTTGGCCTGAGTTTCTTCGTGTGAGCGGCGCTTCTGGGTCGGGGAGAGAGTTTCTGAGGCGAACCCCCCCTCCCCCAGGACAGGGCCAGGTCGGGGGTCGTACCAGGCTGCCCCCTCCCGGGACCCCTCTGTCCCTCCCTGGTGCTGGGGGAGGGGCTCCCACTGCGTGCCCTGGACTTGGGGACAGCTCTGAGCAGAGTTCCTAATACGTTATTTTGACACTTATTCCAGTCCCTGCCCCAAACAACTCCCATTCCACCTTCTTATTTTGGAATACCTAAACTATTGATTGACAGAAAACAAATGTTGGCTCAAACAAAAACGAAAAGTTCTTGGAAGCCTTCAAGTTGCCACCCACAGCATAACCGAGTGTTCTGGAAACAGTCTAAGAAAGCAGCTGATTTTCCAGGCCTGGGGAGGCTCTGGACTGAGAGACTCACTGAAGTGGTTTGCAGGTGCCCTGTGGTGGCCTCTGTGGGATCCGTCCCCACAGAGCCCTCGTCCCCTGAATGCCAGTAAAAAACACGATCTACTGACTGTCCTTGTTAGGATAACTGAGAAGTGTTTTGAAAGACGATGGGTGGAAGGCTTTCACAGATTCGGGCTGGTCATAATGCTTCCAAGCTAGCATGGCGGTAGTAACTCCGATTCTTTTAAAACATGCAGTCGGTGTACAGATAGATGATTTTCCATCATGTTATGCATTTCTGGGATATTATCCCAAAATCTTAAAATTCAGTCCCAGGTAACATTCTGTGTTTATTTTTTAAAGTACTTTCTGATAGGAATAGTTTTCCAGCTATTGCAGATGGTAGGTAAACCCTACAAGATGTGCTTGGAGTAATTGGCAGCAAACTGCTTAAGAAAATAGAGAAGCTCGGGAGTGATAGGCTTTCCACTTTATTACTGCTTTGAATTTTGAAGCAATTCCCTCCGTGGTTAGATTGTACATTTTCCTGGAGGTGTTCTTGCACCAAGTCTGCCTAGAACCGTCGTAGGAAGAGTTGGAGGGGGTTTATGACACTGCGTGACCCAGCCAGGTGATGAACTGTTGGCAGTGACTTTGGGTTTTAAAAATTACGTCAACTGCAAGTCCTCCAGTAAACACTCCCCGGTGTGTTAAGTGTTGGTTCCTTTAAGGCACTAAACGTGGCGTGCGCTGGTGGAGAGGGTTCTGTTCACCAGTTTGCATACGATGTGGTTAGTGCTTTCTTTGTAATATAAGCCTCGATTATATGATACAACTATGTGACTTGTAGTTGCAAGTAAGCTTTTGTCAGGATTGGAGGCCAAATATTGGGATAATAATGGAGAGCACAGTAAGGCAAGGATAATAACTTTGTATTCATAAATAGCAAACTGCTCATTGCTCAGTTGAACTACAATGTATGAGAAGGTTCAGCTTCTTATTTATTTAAACATTTTGAGTATCCTGTTTATACATTGTCTTTAAGAACATGAGCATTCAGACCATGCAATCGTGGTATAAATAACGTGGACCTGGACGGCCATTAATTTTTACTGGAATGGTTGGTGTCCAGACAACCATACAGAAGTACTAATTTTTGTATCAATAACTTTGCATAATATCATTGAATTTGCATATTTAGTCATTTCTGTTAAGGAAGGAACTTAGTTTTTCTAATTAGAAAGACAGTGACAAAACAGAAACTTGTTTTTATCCTGTTGTATTTCTACTCGTAAATATGCTTTCTGAAGTCAGAAATGCAACACGTTCTTTGTAATGACTGCTTGCTTGAATCATGGAATCCGGCTAAACGTCAGCGTCTCATTCACGGTGGGAGCCTTCTTTCTGAGCCCTTTCCTGGAGCTGTTCCGTGTTGTCTGCTCTTTCTAGGTTCAGCCCGTGCGTGAACCTGAGCTGCTGCTCCCCCGTGTCCCCGTGCTAGGGTCCAGTGGGGGCGAAGCCTCAGGACAATGTGATGAGTGTGTTCTGCTCTTGGGGTCAGACGCTGCTGCTGTTGGTTACTATCCACAGCACATTTTCGGTTTCTGAATCGCACTGCTCAGTCCAGGGGGCTGGAAGCACGAAGCAGAAGCAGCTCGAGCGGGCAGTGCGTTTGCTGTTCTCCGTGATGAGCTTGCCAGTTGCAGGGTGAGAACAGGTCAGGTCACTTAGCTGTGCAGTTAGTAATGGAACCACTTAATCACAGTGCGTGAGATAGTTTAAGCATGTCAGCTCTGAGGAAGGTGTCCCTTTGTCTTATGCTTTTGTTTCACGTTTCTTATCCTTGCTGACTCACCTTTGATTTCAACTGTGGAAATTCTGGGGAGGTCTATGGCATCATAAGTAAGATTCATGTACTTTAAAATGGGGAATCATCTGGTTTTATCAGGAGGTTTGCTAGTGAACACTTGCACAAGATCTAAAATAGAGGTATGCTTATTTATTGAAAACATCAGATGTTAAAATTGCATTATTTCCTGAACAATATATATGGAATGACAGCCTTTGATAGCAACATGGCTGTACCGATATATACATGGAGATGCGGCCTTTTGAATTTCAACTGTAGTGTAGTTCAGCCCCGGGGGAGGCCGGCCTGGGGGTGGCATGGCCGCATATTCCATCCAGGAAACAAGTTACATCCTAAGACACCACGCTCCCTTTTAATGGGAAGGCGGGAGGGGAGTCTGTGTTGTTGTGTGAGGAAGAGTAAACTCACGTCCCAGTTTCCTGAGCTCTCACAGGGGTGTGTTTGCTGCAGGGTCAGGGAAGCTTACCTGTCCCCAGGGCAGCCTCTGGGAGGGGAGGGCTTGCCAGGGTGCTTCTGAGCGGTGTTGGCAGGGGGCAGGTCGATCACCCTGCTTGATTATGGGAAGGAGGAGTGGATGGCCAGTGGTGTTTCCTCCCTCCCGTATCTCACCTGGTGAATGTGCGGTTTGGGTTCCAAAAGTGGTTTTGAATCTCTGATTCCAATGCTGGCTATTTAAGCAGAATCTGCAGGTATTTTCATGAGGTGAAATAAGGAAGGCTAATGCTTTTGGAGGAAAAATGCATGAGAATTTCACGGGAAAATGTACTTGCATTTTAAACTGGCGTGGACTTGTAGCTGTCGTCCAGCTGGTCACTCCGACCGTCTTCAGGTTGTAGTTCTGGATGGAAGACTTCGGATTATTTTCAGTGAACACTAGATGTCACTTCTGCCCAGTGCGTGCCGACACAGTGGCCAGTTGGCCCTCTTCTATTTCTGTACCGGAGTCTAAGCCTCTCTGCTCTCCCCGACCCAGACCCCGCAAGGCCTGACCCCGCACCCCTGAAATCTGCCTCCCCACCACACTGCTTCTCACTCCACCGAACCGTTTTCCCTCCCACATTGTCTTAGATGCTGAAGAAATGCTGGCGATATTGTGATATTGTGAGTTTTCAACCAGGTGGTCAGGTAAAATAGTTGTGTTTTCTAAAAAGTCTGCAGCTTTAGATCCTATAAATGTTAGTATTAACTAGTTATATATATATTTTTAAAGATTTTATTTATTTATTTGACAGAGATGGAGACAGCCAGCGAGAGAGGGAACACAAGCAGGGGGAGTGGGAGAGGAAGAAGCAGGCTCACAGCAGAGGAGCCTGATGCGGGACTCGATCCCGTAACGCCGGGATCACGCCCTGAGCCGAAGGCAGACGCTTAACCACTGCGCTACCCAGGCGCCCCAACTAGTTATGTTTAATTAAGCAAAGAATTAAGATTTAGAAAAATAAACGTGTTGACTTAGAGGACATTCTTGGAAGAGACCGTCGGAAACAGTGAGGACAGGCGGAGAAGCATTTTCCCGGCCCCTTCGGGCTGGGCTCGGCCTCTGCTCCACCTGTCACGGTCTCCTAAGCAGCCAGGCCTCGTTCGTTCCTGTACTGGACACCTGGTATGGTGTCTGGTGATTAGTTATGGCCATATTTGTTGTTGTGAATGAATACATGTGAGTCTATGGTGTTGGCATTTGACGTCGACTCTCCTCGTTTTGACAGGCACCAAAACTCATTTGAAATTTGGACGAATATCATTTTGTTACAGCACTGAATTGTACTATTACAGATAAAATCACACAGCATAGTAAGTTCAGTGTTGTAAATATCATTGTGCTCATTAACATCCATTAATTATTTTTCCGGAACTTGTGTTAGACTCCAGCTCGGGAAGACGGACACCCCTCTGGTACCCCGGGGGTTAGTAACTGCACTGGGGAATTAACTCATAAGGAAGTGACCATAATTATTTATATTTTCATCAAAAATAGTTTAAATGACAAGTCATAGTAAGAATTAAATTCCATCTAGAATGAATGCTCTTAGCAGGCAGATACTTTTGTTGTCTATTTTATGAATTATTATAAGTGAAAATACAACCGCAGAAATGCACCCAAATTCTCTATTAGAATGTTTTTGTTCATTGAGCTAGTATTTAGGAAAATAATCTGTACTTACAAAGTGTGACAAAACTGTCAGTTATTCCTATCAAGAATTATAACATCTTCCGTGGAAAATAAGTAGTTTATGTTTCGCAATGTTCACACAAAACCTTGGAGGAGAAAGCTTTCAGAAATGAAATACCAGGGCTCTGGAGTATTCCTTAGAGGGGAAACCAGCTTCCTTTTCTAAAACAGAACCTACAAGGTGAAAGGGGAGGCTGAGCCCCTTTCCCGAGTCTTCGCCTGAATTTGATGCCCCCCGAGCTGCCTCTGCCTGGTCCCTGCCCACAGCTGCCTCCTGTCCTCAGCTTCCGTCCATGAATCATGAGTGCCCCGTGTGTCCCCAGACCCAGTCCGCCGGTCTCCTTCTGGCAACTGGTTGGAACCCCTGCCTGCTCCCTCCGGGCACACCTCTCTCCAGTGTCACAGCCTCCACCTCATCCCTTACTCCCCAGGATCTTTGGGTAACCAACCCTTGGTTACTTTCCAGGTACCCTCACCCTCCTCCAGGTAAGCACCATGCGGCCCCACACGCTATGCCTTCAGCCACTCAGCTCAGACCTCTGTGTCTACACCCTGCTTGGCTGTTCAGTTAACATTTCCAAAACCAGTCTCATAATATCAGTCCTGAAACCTGGTTCTCTCTGTGTTTACATGTCAGAGAATAACAGAACCACCCACAGAGCTCCTGGCATTATCCAAGCCCTGCCTTTCTTAAACTTCGGATGCACCGGTGTTCCTTCTAGTTGCCTCAGGACCTTTGCTTGTGCTGTTTTCTCTTTCTGACATACATCCCAACGTTTGCCTCAGTCCCAGCCTCCCTCCCATTAGCTCAGCTAATTTCTAGCTGCTGTTGCAGCCCTGTGTCTCCTGATGGCTGCTCACTTCTTCTCTCCTGCTGTAAAAGCCCCAGCTTTGTCCCGGCATTCGGTGCTCCTAGGCTGTGTGGGCCTCATTCCTACCATCAGGTTAAAATTTGAACCAATCATGATTGCCTTTAGAAAGAGCATGTTTGGAGCTTTGCCAACGATGCTGCTTATGAGTGAATATGAATATTTCCCTTCCTTTTAGAAAGAGACACAAGCGTCGGTGAATCATACACGTGGTGTGTAACAGCTGACACATATGTACCAACCAAATCAATGCATATTTATCTGCATTTAAGGATGGAATTTTGTGACTAAGGGAGAAAGTTCTGTTTCTGGCTTTAATACTGAGAACTTAGTTTCTATATTTATCATTAGCTATTGTAGATTTGAATAAAATTGCACCCTTCCGTTTTTGTTACAGCTACATTCTAATATCATTTTTACGAATGAGCAGAACTGTTAATGGCAAAATATCATTTATTCTCTTTCTCATCTCAGTCCTCCTGAATGTTACCCTTAATGATTTCTCTTCTGATAATTATACTTTACCAAATGGCTCATTATAATTATCTTAAGTTTTCTTTATGTACTGGGAAATATAAAATTACTTCTCATACTGTAAACTGCAGTCCTTTCAGAAAGGCATGCAGTGTTGACACAGTCGTGTTGTCTTGATGAAAGAAAGCCAACTCTGGTTTTATTCCTAAATTTATCATGGTTTGTGTAGCAAGGTAGAGAAATATCGGCTTCTGCCCATATGTCACTAGAAATGCCAGAAACGTCCCTGGCCTCCCGCAGTGGGAGAGAGAGGTGAGGGGGGCCGGGGAAGCTAGCAGCATGCAGGGGTTTTCTCAGCCTCAAGGATTTTCCTGAAGAGTAGGCACTTGGTGATGGCAAAATTGAGTGTCATGTGGAGAAGGGCCCTTGGTTATAAATGTTACACACGTGCACATCTACACGTTATTTACAGACCAGTGTCTGAGCTGGGAACCGAGAGGCAGAAACAGAACGGAGTGGTCCAGACGGGCAGTGCCACATCGGACGCGAGTCCTTCCTGGGTATTGTCCCTGGGTACACGGTCGTGAATGTGCTTACGGACTGTCCAGAGGGGTCCGGGTTTGCAGAGAGTAAACACATAAAATGTGATTGTGGATTTTTATGGGTGTTGAAAGGGAAAGAGAGCTATGCTGTCATAGGGAGTAACATATGTATTAACCAGTTTAGCGATTATTGGCATTTCCAGACGAGTCATAGAGCCGTGGTTCAAACATTGTGGACTGTGTCCAGGAGAGCCTTTGAGTCAGCAAAGTCGGGAGCTCAGGGCCCATCGCAGAGGAGGGACACTGTGTCTCCTGGATTCAGGGACAGATGTGCAGAGGAAGTTGTGCCTGCGGGGTTCTCAGAGGAGGAGCAGGAATTCCAGTAGTGTGTGCAGGCAGACACCACACACACGCGCACGCACACGCGCACACACACACGGCAGACATAGTGCACACACGTGCACACGTGATGGACATACTTCACACACGCACACACGGCAGACACACTGCACACGTGCCCACACAGCAGACACGACATGCACACACATGTACACACCATACATGGACATACACACACGTGCACACACGATGGACATACACCGCACACACATGCACAGACGGTCGACATACTGCACACGTGCACACACACACGGCAGACATAGTGCACACACGTGCACACACGATGGACATATACCACACACACATGCACACACGGTCGACATACTGCACACGTGCACACACGGCAGACACTGCACACGTGCACACACGGTGGGCACACACATGCACACATGATGGACATACTTCACACACGCACACACAGCAGACACACTGCACACGTGCCCACACAGCAGACACGACATGCACACACATGTACACACCATACATGGACATACACACACGTGCACACACACGGCAGACATAGTGCACACACGTGCACACACGATGGACATACACCGCACACACATGCACATACGGTTGACATACTGCACACGTGCACACACGGCAGACACTGCACATGTGCACACACGGTGGGCACACACATGCACACATGATGGACATACTTCACACACGCACACACAGCAGACACACTGCACACGTGCCCACACAGCAGACATGACATGCACACACATGTACACACCATACATGGACATACACACACGTGCACACACGCGCGTGCACACACGGCAGACATAGTGCACACACGTGCACACACGATGGACATACACCGCACACACATGCACACACGGTCGACATACTGCACATGTGCACACACGGCAGACACTGCACACACGTGCACACACGGTGGGCACACACATGCACACATGATGGACATACTTCACACGCACACACAGCAGACACACTGCACACGTGCACACATGGCAGACACGACATGCACACACATGTACACACCATACATGGACATACACACACGTGCACACACTGGGTTTCAGGGCTCCTCAGGGGGAGTCTGTTAGAGTAGAAATTTCTGTTTTTCTCCACAGCCCGCGTGAAGGGACAAAAACCAGACCCAGGGTCTGAAGATTTCATACAGACAGGCAGCTGTTTGTTTAAGGAGAACAGGTTCCCTTTCCAGAGCCAGTCTGTTTATGGCTCAAATGTTGGGTGCAGGCAGTCGAGCAGAATCTTTCTGTTCACCTCTAAGTGAAAAAGGCAGAGCGTACGTGGAGGCCCGTAAGGCCTGTGGGATCTTAGCACGACTCCTGCTGCTTTCTAGTGAGCAGAGTGAGAGAAGGTCTGAGGGATTGCAGTTTAAGGGAGAACATATCTCTAAATGTGTGATCTTTGCTCTCTGTGCACTGTGAGTACCCCTCACCCACCCCCCAGCTGTGTTTGTCATTCACAACCTCGCACGTCAGAATCCTTGGGACCTACAGTTTGTTTTCATGCTGACCCCATCTAGCTTACGCTGTTCCAGGTTGCTAACTGTTCTTTTATGTATGTGTTTTCAAGGTCTCTCCTGGTTGATTTTGCGTTCTTGGCCAGCGTAGCAGAAGGTCTAAGGGCCCAAAGCGCATGTGTGAATTGCTGTGTGACCGTGGGTGGGTTACTGAACTTCTCTGTGACTCACTGGTAAGGTGGGGAGAATCACAGTGCTCCATTATAGGTTTCTAGTGCTGGCCCCCTTTGTCAACGACTGTGTTGGTAAGTGTGTAATGGGGGTGTTAATAACACCCCCACACGTGCTCACTACCATTATTGGGCAGGTTTCACTGAAGGTGAGTCATTATCATAGCACGACTATGATACCTTACACGACTTGTATTCCTGATTTTTTTAGTAAGTCACTATCTTCAGAGCATGGGGCCCAAACTTTGATCTTGTGTGGTTTGTGGGGTTTTGTCTTCATGGGACCGTTTAGCTGTGGAACACACAGGAACACGTGGCATTTACATGCAGCGTCATCTGCTGTCAGTGATACAACACACACTTCTCTACTGGCTAGAACAACAATGGGGGCCATATGGCTCTGTAAACACGTACTCCTAACACTGTTTCTGCTGGAATTCTGCCCCAGGAGTTAGCTGTGTTATGCCTAATTGAAATGGATTTTTCTCAGTAAGAGACTTTTCCTTAGGTTACTCGACATAGTTAGGTTTTTGCTTGTGATTTTCCATTGTCAAATGTGTCTTCTGTCGTCAGTTGAACAGTGGTTCCAAGAAGATACACCCACACCCTAAGATCGCTGGAGAATAATGTGGCCACAGGTGGGATTCAGTGAAGGGTGTTGCGAGGAGAAGCTCATTCTGAGTTATTTGGGTGGACCACATATATGAGTACGTGTGTTCAATGAGAGAGAGCAGAGGGAGGTTGGGAATGGACACGCAGAGCAGAGGGCAGGTGAACAGGGAGGCAGAGATGGGGTGATGCGGCCACAAGCCTGGGAGCAGGGAGAGAGGCGAGCACCTGCTTTAATTTGGACGGATGGCCTCCAGGATAACTGTCTTGTTTTAAACCACTGAGTTTGTGAAAACTTTATTACAGCAGCCCTGGGAAACATGCGTCTTTAGTAAAGGACACAGTTTGCAAGGGAACTGAGCCCAGACCTGCAGCGTTAGAAACTGCTGATACTGGCTGAGTGCTCTGAGCTGGGTGCACCACCCGGTGGTGGCCGCAGCCCTGGGCGTCTGTCCCGGACCCCACTCTCTGGTGCTCTCAGCATCTGCTTCCCTTCTGTGCGTACCCGCGGAATTGCCGCTCAGTGCGGGAACTTTAAGTGGTCATGTCGCGTGAAACAAAAGGAAACAACAGGGATCAGAAAATCAGAAATCGGGACGGAGACATGGTGATCTCCTTAAATCACCTGCTTTAAGCTTGGGGTCGCCTCTGCAAGCTGGGGACTGTTCCTGGGCCAGATGGGAGGCAGCCGTGCCCCGTGCATCTGTGGACACACACGCCCCAGCATTGCCGAGATAATGTAGTCAAGTAGTGTGTCAGATTTCCAAATTCTGCACCCGAAGCTGGGTTTTGCTTAAAAAGTTTAAATGTGTAAGTTGATATATAGATAAACCTATATAGCTAGAAACTTTATCAGTTAACCCTTGAGGATAGTTTTTAAGAATTTTTTCTCTTTGAGTTTGCTCAGAACTGTATTTCTAAGGTACCTTTTTTTCATTATTGAAGATTCAAACATTTTCAATTTTCAGTTTAAAATGATAAAATACGTGGTTTAATAAATTTGGAAAACTAGAATATTTCATTTCTTGGAGAGATTCCTTCATTTTCCATATAAATATCTATTTGTAAGTATTTTGTTGTTTAACTTTTATTCTGTATTTTATTGCAGTGGTGACTGTGGTAAGTACAGAATGCAGGATTTGGATGTAAATGTGGCATATTTTTTAATTCTACAAAGATATGATATATCGGTGAAGTTGAACAACTGAAGCTTTGTGAACTTCCTACATTTGTTCTAGAAAAGTTTCTAGAGTCACCATTATCCAAATTTGTGTTTAGGATTTGAAATGCAAGGAAACCAGGGTTTACAATTAAAGTCTGTCGTAATCCAAATAAATGGTGTTTTAGAAAGAAATTGGCTCATTTAAAATTCAGGGGGGATATTTAAAAAATCATTTGAGCTTTAAGAATTTTTTTCTATTTTAACTTTCTGGATGTAGTACAAGTAAAAAATACATATTTTATATTTTGATGTTAATATAATGTCAAAAATTCTTAATGGACACTTAGGACATTGGAATGATACGCACTTAAAACCATTGTGTTTCTCTAAGATTTAAGAAATTGGAATCTTTTTTTTTTTTCCTTTTTTTTTTTTTTAAATGATTTTTTATTATATTATGTTAGTCACCATACAGTACATCCCCGGTTTCCGATGTAAGGCTCGATGATTCATTAGTTGTGTATAACACCCAGTGCACCATGCAATACGTGCCCTCCTTACTACCCATCACCGGTCTATCCCATTCCCCCACCCCCCTCCCCTCTGAAGTCCTCAGTTTGTTTCTCAGAGTCCATAGTCTCTCATGTTTCATTCCCCCTTCTGATTACCCCCCTTTCTTTATCCCTTTCTTCCCCTACCGATCATCCTAGTTCTTATGTTCCATAGATGAGAGAAATCATATGATAGTTGTCTTTCTCTGCTTGACTTATTTCACTTAGCATTATCTCCTCCAGTGCCGTCCATGTTGTAGCAAATGTTGACAACTCGTTCTTTCTGATAGCTGAGTAATATCCCATTGTATATATGGACCACAACTTCTTAATCCAGTCATCTGTTGAAGGGCATCTCGGCTCCTTCCACAATTTAGCTATTGTGGACATTGCTGCTATGAACATTGGGGTGCATATGGCCCTTCTCTTCACTACGTCTGTATCTTTGGGGTAAATACCCAGTAGTGCAATGGCTGGATCATAGGGTAGCCCAATTTTTAACTTTTTAAGGGACCTCCACACTGTTTTCCAGAGTGGCTGTACCAACTTGCATTCCCACCAACAATGTAGGAGGGATCCCCTTTCTCCACATCCTCTCCAACAATTGTTGTTTCTTGCCTTGTCTATTTTTGCCATTCTAACTGGCGTAAGGTGGTATCTCAGTGTGGTTTTGATTTGAATTTCCTTGATGGCTAATGATTTTGAACATTAAGAAATTGGAATCTAACTCTGAAACACTGATAACGAGGTCAAAGAGAAGTGACACACGCATAAGATTCTCTGAGTATAGAGTCCGGTCATTGTAGCAACTGAGATGAAATGGGACAAAGTCGCCAATAACCTATAGCGAGAGATACAATGCTTAGTGGATAAGATTTAATTATATTAAAAAAATTCATTTCTAAATTGGATAATGTAATTGATAATGAATTTGATATGAAAATGTGCAACATGGTAGATTAGATTACGTGACGGAATGCTTAATGCGTTGAGGAGGAGAAAGCTGGTAACCACGAGGGTGGAGGTGGAAATGAAGAGCTTCGTGCCGGGCAGGCCACAGGCCTGGGAAGTGAGGTCACGCACCTGTAAGCGCTGGGAGCACATACCTGCCCTCTTCCTCCTCTGATGCGCTGAGGGCCGGCCCGACCCTTGAAAAGCCCCGTGTGTTGGGCGTCGCATGTATTTCCCTTGATCAGATTCCGTTGCAGCGTATAGATTCGTTTTTATCAGGGTGGCATTGAAATGCGCGTAGATCTGTGATTTCCATTTTCGTAGGCGGGACGGAGGAGCCTGTACTCAGGTTCGGAGTCATCAGGAGGGTGCTGGGGTGCGCAAGGGGCAGGGTGCACAGACCCAGGGGATGCGTCCGGGGCGGGCTGGCGGTATGTCCCACAGCTGCCGCGGAGCTCCTGCTGAGCCACCTTGGGCTGAGAGGACGGGCAAGAGCCGTCAGGTGACAGGGAATGGCGCCAGGCCACGGACGCAGGGCCACGAGATGCGCATGGCCAGTGCCCGGCCGGAGGCTGCACTGCCCACCCCCAGCCCCTCCTCAGGGCAGAAATGTGTAAAACCTTGCGAAGAGTAGGGAAGGGGCGCCCCTGTCCCTGGGGCCGGCCGGTGGTGTGGCCAACAGCTCGCGTGTCCTCCTGCTGCTTCCGTGTCCAGGACTGGTTGTTTTAAACTCCTTTAATGTAGATACGACGTTTACCCTGCTTTTTAAAATTTCTCACTGTAAAAGAACAATTTTCCCAGTTTATTAAGAAATCCTCATTTGCTGTCCAATCTCCGTCTAATCTGTTGTACAAATGAGAGTTTTGTGTAGTGATTCCCCTAAGAAGTGATTTGGTGATGTCGTCGTTGGAGGGGACCAGCCCTCCCACATCCCTCTTGTTGCCTGACCAACCTTTGACCCAGCTGCCCCCGTGCTCAGGAACTCTTGTTAGCAGAGATTTGTTGTTTATGATCCCACAGGGGCAAAACGCTGGTTTTCTAAACTCCAGGATTCTCTTGAGTTCTCAACTCAGTGGCTCTCGTGGGTCAGAAATGCACCCCTAAATCACGTTTTCCCAAGTGGTTCTGTGCGGGGTCATTTTCTGATTCTGATGTCTCGTCACTGACATGGTGAGAAGACGACCCTGGAGTGTCATTTTTCAAAGTGCTGAATGAAAACCCAGAATTTGTGTCTGAAAGTTCACTAGAACCACAGGTACAGGAAGCCTTTGCCGCTGTGCGAACACAGAGGCCTGGTGTCTGGCTCTGCCTGCACCTGCCAGGGTGTGAAGGCCGAGCAGCTTCCCCTGGGCGGCCCGCGGGTTTGGCGCCCTGGGGAGAAGTGAGGCTTCACTGTCGCGTGGCCGGGCCGTGGGTGCTCTCCGCCCCTCTCTCCCTTGTCTGCGTGAGGTTCTCCGTCTGTGCGCTCCCCGTGTCCCTTCTGGGCTCGCTCTCCTTCCTGAAGAATATCCTTAGAAGTTCCCGTGATAAACATCTCGTTATGACTGAAATCTAATTTCCCTGCACCCTTTCCTGAGAAGAGCCGTGGGATTCCAGTTGACTTTTGATCAGTATTTTGAAGGTGCGATTGCGTTTCTTCTCCCTCCCCTTGTTCAGAAGTCATCATCAGCGTGTCCGTCTGTGCTGAGACGACTGTGTTCATGCTAGTAATTGAAAGACTCTTCTGTCGTCCCGTATCGTGAGTTCCGGACGATTCACAAGCTGCTTTGAGAATTTTGCCCTTTGCTCCGCACCTGTTCTCATCTGGATTTCCCACTGGGTAAAATGGGATGCACGCTCTCCCCATGGTGTCTGTGTGCTGCCCTGTGATGGATGCCCTTCCTCCGAGAGCCCATGTGGGGTATGGCCACCCCAGCGGCCACCCCGGCTGCCGTGACCCCAAGGCCCTGCCTCTCCTGTTCTGGGCTGGGGTCCTGGGCTCGTCCCGCGGTCCTCCTTTCTTGCCCCGTCCCACGGCCACGAGACGTGCTCTTGTCTGCCAAGCCTGTTTTGGTGTCTGCTTCCTGGGGGACCGGATCCGTCACACGCTTTCTCCCTGTTACTTTGTGTCTCTCTCTGCTGCATTCTGTGTAATGTCTTTAGATTTACTTTCGTGGTCATCAAAACTGATTAGCTTTGGCAATTTTTTATTCCATTGTTACACTCACAATAACTTTTTAAATGTATTAAGTCACTTGTTGGTAGCTATTTTGTATTCTGCACTTAATTTCCACATCTGCAATCTCTGCCTGCCTGATTCTCCAACTTGCTACATTTCCTTATTTTAACTCTTGGGATATTATTTATTTTCTTGTGTTTTAAATGATTTCTCATTATGTTCCTTGGAACTCTGATGGGGAGGGATATATTCCTTTAAAAAGGAATACATAATATATAAACTATCTTTGAAGGATATATTCCTTTAAACTTCATCTGGGGGGTTGCAAGACTTGGAAAGGTTTCAGTTATGCAGAAGCCATAACAAGAAAGCAGACAAATCAGACTGAAGATATTTTTAAAAATCTTATAGGACCAAACAAAATGTAGAAAGTGGAAAATAACTATGAAACAATGAAATGGAATATCATTTCCAGCACAGATGATAGTTGAAGAGCTGTATTTTTAATTTAAGAAAAGCTTCTGAAAATAAAAACATACACAGCCCAAGAGAAATATGTTCAAAGGATATAAACTTCCCTTTAAATAAAAAGAATTTTAACTAGCCTTAAATATAAGAAAACATGTTCCTCCTGCCCCAGCCAACACAGTGGGAGGCGCACAGATCCCGTGGGATCTTTTTTGGTACAGGGACGATCGTGTTGTCTGCAAGTGAGGATGCTGTCCTTTCTCTGCTGGCAATCTCCATCCTGTGTTACCTGCTTTCCCCACCGCGGTGGGCGGGCTGCTGATGGGCCCTGTTCTCTCATCATCGCGTGCATTAACGCGTGTCTTTTGTAGATGCTTTTTCGGGTGGAGGGCATTCCCTTTTCTTAGTTTATTGCGATTTTTGTCAGAGGACACACGGGTCGTGTGGCCGAGCGGTCTGCAGTGCTGGTTTGGGACCCAGTCTCTTTGGAGGCAGGGGTTCACGTCCCACCGCTGCCAAGGTGCCAGGCTTCCTGGTGGCCCGTGCTTCTATAACGCGTTAACAACCACCAGAAACTCGGGGACGTTTTTATCAGACGCGCATGTTGGATTTTATGGGATGTTTTCACATCTATTGAGACGACATTGTTCTCGTTATTAATGATTAGGCTGTTGATACGGTGAATTACATGAGATGATTTTGAACACAGATACCATCTTATGTCCTGGGTTCAACCCAACGTGGCCAGTGTGTTATCATTTTATATAAGACTAGATTCAGTTTGCTGATGTTTTGTCAAGGGCTGTTTGTGTCTGTGCTCATGTCGGATGTGGGTGTATGCTGTTCTTTTCACATAATGCCTTCTTTTGGTTTTGGTGTCCCTGTCATCCCGGCCTCTCCCAATGAGCTGGGGAGAGACTGTGGCATCTGGTTTATTTCTCTGCTTGGTAGAATCCACACCGAATGCTTGGAGCTCAGGCTGTCTTTGTGGGATTTAAGTCACTGCAAAGCAGGTGACTCTCACAGATACACCGTCCGCGGGCTAGAGTGGAAGGCCATTGGAAAACAACTTCTAAAATACAGATATTTTGGCCCAGCTGGGTATTTCTAGCGTGCAATACATGTAGCACATGCCAGTAAAATCATCCTGAAATTCTAAATATGCGTAAGCAGCACAGAGCACAGAACGTGGGAGGCGGTAAGGACCCTGAATCTTTCTCTTATGCTCTCAGGAGTGAGTCAACCCCTTGTGTCATTTAGGGTAGAGTTTCCTCCTCTGTGAAATCATTTATAAGGATACACTTGGTTGATGATGTTGGCTGATTATTCCACGTTATGTACTCATTTTTGAACATTGGGCACTTGGTATGTTGCAGGCTCAGGGCGAGGTGTTGGGGGCTCAGAAATGCATAAAGCAGGGGCCCCACTCTCATTAACTCAGTTTCACAGGAAAAATTGAAATGTAATTAGAATATTACCAAAGCTGGATGGTGCTGGTACACTGGAGCTCGGGGGGGGGGGGTGTCGGGGAGGGGAGTTTCGGGCACGAGCTGAGTGCTGTGCTGTAAATACTACAGTGCCTGATTTCAGGCGACTGCGGTTTAATTGCCAGGCGGTGACGTTCCCGAATACTTCACAGTCTGCTCTCCGAGCTGCTACGGGGCTGAGCTCCATGCCGTCATCAAACACAGACGGTCCGCAGACTCGGGTGGGCCGGTCCTCAGACTCGGGTGGGCCTTAGGGACGCTGCGATGGGGAAGCAGAGCTGCTTGTGTCTGGTTGGCTCGGAAGGATGGGCAGGGACTCACTTAGCTGTGCCGGCTCGCGGTGCGACCGGGCTCTGTTAGCCGCTGTGACCGCTGTGTCTTTGGGGTTGTGCGTGAAGGATCACATCGTGATCTGTCAGGGGGCTCCTGGGAAGCTGGGGGTGTCCTTAACACACACGGCAGTTCTGTTGCCGAGGAATGTCTTCCTCAGAAAACGGTTCTAGGAAAACCTGTCCGTGGTCTTTCTCTATTCTCCTTTTGAAGATATTTCCCTTTCCCCAAACTGCAGGACCAGGAACAGATCGTTCCCACTCGTAATGCAGACGTGTGGGTTTCTCTCAACAGCCGACCAGGTGATTTTCCACTCCAAGACCTTGTCGCTCTTCATGTCCTGTTGGTGAGTTCTGAATCTGTCGAAGGCCACAGCGTGGACACCTTTGAACAAATGTATTGCTGAAATTTATCGAAAGACAGTAATTTGATTGAAATTATATTAGAGAAAATAACTTGAGAGAGAATCCTGCCACTTTTTTTTGTTCGGACTGAAGTAGATCTAATCGCCATCAAAATTCCTAGTGGAGCCATTTTTACGAGTCAGATCGTTTTGTGATTCTGTGCTTTCTGTGGGGCGTCTGTGACTCCTCCTGACTTGTATGCTTGACCTCCTGACTTGTATGCTTGAAATAAACCCTATCTCAAATCCAGAACAATCATGTTAGCCTCTTTTTATTTATGGTTAATTCTTAACCACACGCACGCACACCAGTCTTAGGATGCTTCCTTATAGGTCAACAGGTGAGACATGATTTTCATAGCAGACCTAAAAACATCCCATGATCACGGAAAGTGTTCTGTTTCCTGCAGATCTAGGTGAAAGACATGCACATGTGTGCACGTGAACACACACACGAACACACATGCACACACATTTGCACATACATGCACACGCTTGCTCACAACACACATACACACTTGTGCATGCACACATATCTAGGCACATGTTTACATGTGACATGCGTGCACACATGTACCCTTGTCTGCGTACACACATGCATGCACACACATGTCTCCTACACACTGCGCTTACGTCCTGCGTTTTGTCCTCCTGAGACTGTCTCTTCTGTGGGGCATCTAGCGGTTGTGTGTAGTGTCAGGAGGGCTTGCTGAATGGTCCGTCTATCTGAGCAAGGCACGGAGAGCGGGTGTAGACCACATTGTCGAACTTGAGGTTATGGTGACAGAAAACCCGCAGACGCTACCCGCTCAACCGGAAACGGAGCTCACGGTTCTCAGTTCCTGCGGCCGGACCTCATGTCCGCAGGTCCAGGGCTGATTGTGTTAGAGCAGAGTGGGAATTTTATTACCAGGATTTAACAAGGATTGACATGAGCCTGTTTGTTCCTTTTTGAGGAGTTTTCCTCAGTAACGCTAGAAAAGAGATGATACATGCCGTGCAGTTTGCCAGGAGAGATTTCTGGGCAGGTGGACATTATACATCATTTTTCTTCCCAGGAAACTTTTCTTTTTTTTTTGGGGGGGGGGGAAAGCAATCACCTCAATTTGTGAAGATACAAAATCCAATCATCCAATGTTGCCAGAAAGCCAAATATATAAAAATCACATTCATTCTTAGACACAATCTGGTTTCCTGACAGAATCCGGTCCAGCCCCCTGGGGGAACAGCCTTTTCCTCAGTGACTGTGTACCGGCTTCCAGAAAAGAAAATCTACCAGGACATATGGGCCTGCTTCCATTAAACGGATAGACTAGGTGGTGTTTTTCCTTTCTGGCGAATGTAGAAACTGGCAAGAATGCATTTTATGCTAGAACACTTGTGTAATGAAGATATTTCCTTCCTCCTAAATAGGACGGTTTGTTGGCTGACAGACACGTCTTTGCTTCTCTCTCAGTTGGTCTTTTCTTTTCGAAGAGGTGGAAAACTAGCTCCTTGACTTGCGTGTCGGGACCAGCACTGGTGATAACCACCATGGACCGGTTTGGGGGGCAGCTTGCCCGCAGCTGTGCTGGTCCAGGCAGAGACGTCCCCCAAGGATTCACATCTCCCAGCCAAGGCGGTGTTGGTTTTAACATCAGAGGATAGCTGTAGAATTATCTTATTTTAAAAGAGAAACTGACTTGTGAGAAATTGGTTCCTCGGAACTGCGATCAGAAATTCGGCTTTTTCTCTGGTTGATTCTGTGGGAATGCTTGCTCCCCGCGGGTGGGGTGCAGGACCCCCAGGAGCACCTCCCCTGACAGCCTCCTAGGCCACCTGCCTCCTTGGCCATTCCTTAGATTAATAGAAACGTTGCTGCTTTATCATGAACCCTCATGGCTACTTGGCTTAATTTTCTCACAGGGGTTGTAAACATTAAGGTCGGTGAATGTCATCACAGTTTCATAGATAAGAAGGAGAATAGAGGAAATGATGTGTTCAGAGATCTCACATGCTTATTCTTTTTCTGGGAGTCAAAGCTCAGAAGGGAGAAGGGGGTGCCTTTTGTCTGTTCTTATTATTTCTGGGGTGCCCATTGCTGTGTAATACGTGTTTCCTATAATATCGGTGTTTTCCCCTGTGAATAACAGTAAAACGTATACACACATCTCCGTGTGTCCATGTGGTGAGGACATTGCGGTGGGACAGTTTGTTTTTGCCAAATGTCCCTTTCCCAGTGGCTTCAGGTGGAGGACTGGGGACAAGGAGGCCGGCTGCCCTTGGGGGTGTGTCTGAGCATGGCGCCTCTGTGGCCTTGGCGGAACCCCCCCAGTTCTGCGAGGGGTGCTTCCGAAATCTCTCATGGAATGAGCGTTCTCTTTCCATGTTTAACGTTGGCAAAGATGCCCCTTTACTTGAGTTGACCTACACTCAACAAGAGATCGTGTAAATTTAAATAATTTGTGATTTCCATGGAGAAGCCGTATTTAGCAAAGGCTGTGACTGAGATTGCCCTGGTTAGGTAAAAGGAAGGAAGCCATATAAAATACCCAGGGAGGGATCTGGACAGCTCAGGGTGAGGCAGGGATGGACCCTCACGTTGACATCTTTTAAAATAGCCGACCCGCCCTTCAAGGGTCAGGAATTCTGTGGAAGAGCCAGGGAGGATTGCCCTGTTAGCGTGTGGGACACTGTTTTCTTCCTTAAATAGAGGACTCATTCATTTGGTAGAAAAGACAAAACGTAGCCCTGTTCTAATTAAAGCACAGATTGTGTTGTTTAAAGAAAATGTCCTCCGCATTCCTGAGAGAGAACATGTTAGAGAAACCAGTAAGTGCTTAGCATTTTTAGTGTGCCTGTCTAGGGGGCTAATTTTATAGAACATTCTTAAAATATAATAGTTTTTCTCTCATTAATAGCTTTAAATTAAAATTGAAATATTACTTTCATCTCCATAAATGAGTGAGGTATTATATTATTATTGTTTACATAGATGTATTTAACAAATGTCTTTTTCACACAAATTTTTGGTATGTGGATTATGGACTTGACCTTGAGCCAGGTGCTTCCGGAAACACGCGCGTTGTGGGAGCCAGTGCACGTCCGCAGGAGGCAACGGCTGCGTGGGCAGGGGAAGCGTGTCCCCAGCAGCAGCAGGAGACACAGACAGAGCTGGCTGTGCTCTGTGGGGAGCCCAGAGGAGGTGGAGGTCTGTGGGGGCTGGAGTGGCTGCATGAGGATAGTCTGGGAAGGGAAGGTCAAACTATATGTTTGAAGCCCGCAGAATTGGTTGTGGGCTGGTGTGGTGGGCAGGTGAGTGGGCAGGTGTGGTGTCAGGTGCTGTAGGCAGGTGTGATGGGCAGGTGCGGTGGGCCGGTACAGTGGGCAGGTGCAGTGGGCAGGTGTGGTGTCAGGTGTGGTGTCAGATGCTGTAGGCAGGTGCGATGGGCAGGTGCGATGGGCAGGTGTGGGGGCTGGTGTGGTGGGCAGGTACAGTGGGCAGGTGCAGTGGGCTGGTGTGGTGGCAGGTGTGGCGTCAGATCCTGTAGGCAGGTGCGGTGGGCAGGTGTGCATCCTCATCCCAGAACCTGGGACTTGTCTCTTCAAGTAGCCAGAGTGTTGGCCGTTGTGAAGCACTTAAGGACCACAAGATGGGAGACAGTCAATCCAGGACCTGTAAGGGATGGTGGGAAGGTCTCGAGAGAGAGTGACGGAAGGGGGTTTGGAAGGAAGCCGCCACTAGCCTGGGGCACAGGTGCTCCCCCTACCCACCCCCACACTGGGAAGCCACATTAGGAATTCTGTGGCAAGGACAGAGGGCTGGTGTTAGAGGGGCCCCTGGGTACGGGGACAGGGGGACAGCATCAGCAGGACAGTCATCCCTGAGAAATAGCCAGGAAAGGGCGGTCATGGCCATGCTGGCTCGGAGTACCTAGCAGGCGAGAGGCGCAGAGGACGGCCGTCCCCCAAGAAGGCAGCCGTTGCGTTGCAGGCCAGCATCCCGCGCTGCCCCACAGGCAGCGTCTGTGAACGCTTACACGTCTTGGAACGCCTTTAGTTTAAAGTCACTGACAGTCAGGCCCACAACACCTAGAGAGTGGGGACCCGCGTGGGACGGCCGTCCTGCGGGCTCACCCACAGCAGGGACCGGGTGTCACCCCGACCGAGCCTCGCAGTGGAGTGCTGAGACGCGGTCAGTGCTGACGAGTGAGCCCCAGCCCCCGAGCTCCCGCATCCCCGACATGTGTGTCTGACACACCAGTGAACGTGACGCGGTGCTTGTCTTCGCGGGGGCAGGCGTGTTGAGGTGGAGTTCGTGTAGCGAAACGCGGGCGCGCGGTCACTGTGTCGTTTTACCCGTTTTGATGAATAGGATCGTCGCACCCCCCCGAAGCCGGCGTTCTGCTGGTCTCCTCGCAGTGGAGCCGCTCCCCGGCTCCCCGACCCCTGGCCTCTGCCGACCGCTCTCCTGCCCACGGCGCTGCCCGCTTCAGAACGGTCTGTGAGCGGACTCGTTCGGCGTGTTCGTTTATTTCAGGCAGGCTTCTTCCACCTAACGTGATGCCTTCGAAGCAGCGTGAGCTGCAGGCCCCAGGCCTTGCTCCTTCGTTGTTGGGCGTTCCGCGGAGTGGCTGCATCTCGGGGGTGCAGGCGTGTCTGCCGCTCCTGGCCCTGGGCGGCCGCCGGTCCCGCAGCGGGAAGGGCTCACGCACATGCTGCAGGCGTCTGTGTTCCTGTCTCTTGGGTAAACACTTGGGAGCGCGATTGCTGGGTCTTACGTTAAATCATCTTCCAAAGGGCTGTGCCGTTCTGTATTCCCACCCGCAGCGAACGAGGGTCCTGGCACTCCGGGTCCTCGCGGGTGCTTGGGGACGCGGGACGGGGGCCCCGAATCTTCCACGTGCCGTTTCCCGTGTGGATGGTGTCTTTCATGAAGTGTTCATGAAGGGCTTGCCCTTTTTTACATTGTTTGTCGTATTATAAATTACGCTATAAGGTTCTTTTTATATTCAGGGTGGAAGCCTTTTGATTATCTTCTAGCTGTTTTTTACCGAGTCGTCTTTCCTCGTCGTGTTGAGTGGTGAAAGTTGTGCACTCTGGAGGCAGCCCCACAGCAGACCTAACACACGTATTTTGCAGAGGTTTTTTTCCACGCCGTTTTGTCTTTTCATTTCCTGAAGTCTGTCTGTCATAATGCACATGGCGTTCATTTCATGGCACTCCAGTTTACCCGTTTTCTTTCTTTTTGTGCTTCTCTTTCTTGTGCGGAGCCTGCTGCTGTAAGCTTCTGTTGTGTTGTTGAAGTTTTACAGATCTTACTCCTGCATGTAAGTCTGGGATCCGTCCTGGGTACTTTCTGTGGACGTCGCGAGGTAAGGATTGGGGTTCATTTTTTTCAGATAGTTCTCTGATTGTTCCAGCAGTGTTTTTTGAAAAGACTACCTTTCCTCATTAAACTCCTTTGTCCATTTTAGTAAAAATCTGTCAGCTCCATCCCTGGGTGTTGTCTCTAGGCAACTCTCATGCATACACATGTGCACACGCCTGTATGTGTGCGAACACACTCACGTGCCTCTCTCCTGGGCCAGCACCACACTGTGCCCCTTGCTGTAGCTTCGAAGGCTGGACATCACCTGAGTCTCTCGTCACAGTGCAGTCGACCCTTGAACAACGCAGGTTTGAACTGTGCGGACCCATTTATATGTGGGATTTGTTTCTTTGATAAATACAGGATATTGCTGTAAATGTATTTTGTCTTTCTTATGATTGTCTTTTTTTTTTTTTTTTTAAAGATTTTATTTATTTATTTGACAGAGATAGAGACAGCCAGCGAGAGAGGGAACACAGCAGGGGGAGTGGGAGAGAAAGAAGCAGGCTCATAGCGGAGGAGGCTGATGTGGGGCTCGATCCCATAACACCGGGATCACGCCCTGAGCTGAAGGCAGACGCTTAACCGCTGTGCCACCCAGGCGCCCCTTTCTTATGATTTTCTTAACATTTACTTTTCTCGAGCTTACTTGATTATAAGAGCACAGTACACATCTAAAAAGTAGGTGTTAATGTACTGTTTGTGTTTTGGGTAAGGCTTTGGTCGCCAGTGGGCTGTCAGTAGTTAAATTTGGGGGGAGTCATAAGTTGTGCGTAGATTTTTGACTGTGCGGGGATTGGTGCCCTCGCCCTGTGGTGTGAAAGAGCGACTCTTAATCTGCATGTTTCTGCTAGTAATCAGATAATTTAATACCGAAGACAGAGAAAACCAGATGGCATCTTTATTGTTTCATAACTTTAGGGATTATAGCTAAGTCCTCTGAAAGTCTGTTGCAAGTATTAATGTCTAATGAATTTCAAGGATGAATGCCAATCCCTCAAATAAATGATTTAATTTTCTAAGTCATGTGTGACTATTAAATATAGTCTATGTAAATCACGGCTCTGAGGGCGGTGGAGGTGGAGGAGAAGTTATGAGTTCCAGAACACGTGAAAGAACAAAACTATGACTTTAATTCCAAAATTAACAGTGCACACTACAGTTATTTCTTCTCTCCCCAAGTACGTGCCTTCTTGTATTGGGATTCTTATAGTCACTAACTCACTGGAGTCCTTTTGGTTGATTTTATTTGCCATAATCCTCTTAAAGCTTTTGACTTCACAGTCGTGTTGGGATGTGAGGCGATTTTTTTCCCCACAGTAATGCCAAGTAGTAATGTGGACCGACCATAGAAGGTAATGTGTAGCTGAGAAAAGGCATCCGCCATATGTAATTCAAAACCAGCCAGTTCCACCGGGTGGGCCCAGGACTGCTGTAGGACATGGACTCCTTCCAGCGAGGAGAAGACCTGCTTTCTATGTTATGAGAACCATCAAGAAATAAATGATAAGTTTCCTGGGAGGCTGTACACATCTTGTTGCCTGGAGCTTAAGTCGGGAGGCGGATTACTTGTCCTCTCAGACGGCAGAGAGAGGACCAAGAGGTCCCTGCCGCTCATGGGGGGACCAGATCAGCAGTAACGTTACTTAGCCAGGGGGTGAGTGTCTGTGGTAAGGCACACTGTGCAGATGAAGAAAAGGACATTCGTTAGGGTTTCACGTAGAGCACGGCACATTTTTGTATAAATTACCAGCACCATGTGCCCAACTGAATAGCAAACATTGGACTGTTTTATAGAATAAAAAAATCTTAAAATGCACTAGCAGAAAATAAGTAGAAAACAGATGTAGAAATTGAATTAGTGATATTGAGAAAACTGATTTCTAAGAATAAATATAAAAAAAATATAAAGGGGATAAGAGATATGGAAGACAAAAAATTCTAGATATTGCTATAGAAGAGGTCAAAGATTTGGGCAGAAACAGTAATCAAAGTATAATTACAAAACTGTCTTGGTACAGTATTTATTTCTGTCAACCTCAGAAATATACTATCAACATTAGGAATTTGAAAAGTAAATGAGTATAAAAAGTTTGCAAAGCCAAATAAGTAAATCAGTAAAATAAAATTAAAAAGATGATGGCTAACTGAACAGAATTCACCTCTGAGCCACCACGTGACACTTTGGAAAGAGACTGTGACCTGGAAGTGTCCACCAGCCATGTTGTATTTCCTGTGTCCAGGCCTGGAGATGTTGTCAGAGACTGTGACCTGGAAGTGTCCGCCAGCCGTGTTGTATTTCCTGTGTCCGGGCCTGGAGATGTTGTCAGAGACTGTGACCTGGAAGTGTCCGCCAGCCGTGTTGTATTTCCTGTGTCCGGGCCTGAAGATGTTGTCAGAGACTGTGACCTGGAAGTGTCCGCCAGCCGTGTTGTATTTCCTGTGTCCGGGCCTGGAGATGTTGTCAGAGACTGTGACCTGGAAGTGTCCGCCAGCCGTGTTGTATTTCCTGTGTCCGGGCCTGGAGATGTTGTCAGAGATTGTGACCTGGAAGTGTCCGCCAGCCGTGTTGTATTTCCTGTGTCCGGGCCTGGAGATGTTGTCAGGGTCGTTTAATGAGCTTCACTGTGCCTGGCATTTGGGGCGAGCTTGGCCAAGTCTTTATTCCTACTGCTCTTTATTTTCTTTACAGCAGATGTGTAATTCACACACGGTACTCTTCACCCACAATGTGCAGTTCAGTGGTTTTTAGGGTATTCAGAGTTGTGCACTCATCACCGTCATCTGCTTTAAGAACTTTTCACGCCCAGCAAGCGGGCCCCCCAGCCACTGATCAATCACTCCCCAGTATCCATCTCCCCATGTCTGGGGCAACACTGATCTACTCTCTATATGAATCTGCCCATGGTGGACATTGTGCATTAACGGAATCACATACTGGTCTTTGTGACTGGCTTCTTTCCCTTATCGTCAAGACCTCAAGGTTTGTGTCCACTGTAGCAAGTTTCAGACTTTAGTTTTTGTTATTGCAAAATACATTCCATTGTGTCCCATCTTGTTCATGGATGTTTGGGTTTCTCCACTTTGGGGTTACCATGAATAATGCTGCCGTGAGCATTCATGTGCAGGTTTTTGAGTGGACCTCGGGGTGGAATTGCTGGGTGTCATGGAAACGCTGTGTTTAGCCTGTTTGAGGGACTGCCCTGCTGTTTTCCAAAGATTTCCAGCTCTATGTCATTGGTTTTGAAGTCCCTACAGTCAGTACTCTATCTCTGAGGACTTGTAACAAAGACTGTCGTGAGGGTTGCGCCATTCACATCCCCGCCAGCAGCATAAGAGGGTTCCGGCTTCTGCACACCCTTGCTAAAACTTACTGGCATTTCTGCTGAAGGAATTATAGTCACTGGATGGGATGTAGTATCTTAAGTGGTTTTGATTTTCTTTTCTCCGGTTAATAAAAATGTTAAATATCTTTCCATGCGTTTATTGGCCATCTGTACATTTTCTTAGGCTAGTTGTGTATTCAGATCCATTACCCATATTTTAATTGAGTTATTTGTTTTATTCGGTTATAAGGTTTTTAAAAATATTTGACATGTAAATCCCCTGCAGATAGAGATGTATGGTTTGCAGGAATTTTCTGCCTTTCTGTGGGCTGTCTTTATTTTCTTCATGGTATCCATGGCAGAGTTTTTATCTTGGTCTGCTTTTTCTTTTGTCACATGTTCTTCAGTGTTTTATCTGATAAACCAGTGCTTTTCCAAAGTCCTGAAGACTTACTCCTGTTTTCCTCTAAGACTTCTATGATTTTAGCTGTTACTTTTTAGGTAAAGGACCCATTTTGAGTTTAACTATTGTGTATGGTGTAAGGAAGGAATACAAATTCATTTTTCTAGGTGTGGATATCCAGGTGTCCCAGCAGCATTGGCCAAAATGTCTATTGTCTCCCCCATTGGATTGTCCTGTAAATCTTGTTGAAAATGAATAGGTCATATATGTGAGGGTCTGCTTCTGGATTCTTAGTTTTATTCCTCATCCTTTTGCTAGCACCACACTGTCTTGATTACCGCTCCTTGTAGGAAGTTTTGAAATTGGGAAATGTGGGTTCTCCAGTGTTGTTGTTTGTCAGGGTGGTTTTGGCTGTCCCGGGTCCCTTGAATTTCCACATACTTTTAGAATCAGCTCGTCAGTTTTTGCAGAGACACTGCCTGGGATCTTGGTAGAGGTTGCGTTCGGTCTGTAGATCAGTCAGGGGATTGTTGCCAGCTGAAGCCTTCCGATCCGGGAGCATGGATTCTTTCCATCAATTGAGTTCCTTAATTTCCTTCAACAATGACAGGTAGCTTCAGAGTTCTGCATCTATTTTAATAAAATTATTCCCAGACTCTTTATTCCTTTTTTGCTCTTACAAATGAAATTTTCTTAATTTCGTTTCTAGATTATTCATTCCAAGTGTATAGAGATACACTTGATTATGTATTGATCTTGTATCCTGCCACATTTCTCCACTCATTTATTGGTTCAAATAATCTTGGGTGGATTCCTTAAGATTTTTTGTATGTAAAATGATGTAATCTGCAAATAGAGTCTTAATTTTTAATTTAGCTGCTCACTAGTTCTTTTTTAATTATTAAGGCTTTTCTTTTAGAGAAGTTTAAGACTCACAGCAAAATTGAGGGGAGGGTGCAGAGATTCTCCAGGTGCTTCTGCCCCTCACACATGCACAGCCTCCCTGATGACCAGCACCCCCACCAGAGGGGACGTCTGTTACGATTGATGTGTGTGGATATGTCATCATCACCCAGAGTCCGTAGTTCACCGTACGGTCCACTTGTGGTGTTGCACGTTCTGAGTTTGGGCAGATGGATCATTTAATGTGTTCACTGTTCTAGTGTCATACAGAACATCCCCAAAATCCGCCGTGCTCTGCCTGTTCATCCCCACACTCATCCCCAGAGGGGAACGCAGGAGGAGAGGTCAGGGGAGTGCCAGGAACCCCAGGAAGCCAGTGCACTGGGACGGGCAGGTGGAGAAAGCAGGTGCACAGGGTCAGTGGAGGCTGTGTGTAGTCAGGAGGCCAGGAGCCCAAGAAGAGAGGACGCGGTGAGAGGTGTGCCGTGCAGGACTCGGCAGGACGTGGTCATGTTTGTGTTTTAAAATCATTAGGGTGCCTGTGGAGGAGAGCTGGAAGAGGAGTCAGCCATCAGCCGGGGGGGCAGGGAGCAGCTCAGCAGACCCGTGCAGGCCAGCAATGTCGGCCACGCTGTCGAGAAGTCAAGGCCCTCCAGGCTCTGGGAGATCCTGTTTGCAGGTGCTCGTGCTGGGTGGGCTGCAGAGTGATGGGGGCATGGGTGGGTGAGGGCCCCTTGCTCAAGGCGACGAGGGGCGGAGGAGAAACACTTGCGACAGAGCCTCCCTCCGCGTGGCCTCATTTGGCCTCTGCCTCCGCTGTGCACAAATGCTGTGTGGCCTGTCACCCCCGGAACCCGACTCTGTGCTCACACTTAGAGAGAGGACATCTCTCTTACACTCAAATGTTCAAAAAATGTCCAGGACAAAACTTATAAGGGCTATATAAAGGCTCAGTAGAACAGATTTTTAGAGCAGATTACAAAACAGAAGCTGTAAAGAACCAGATTGAAAATTTGACTACATTACAGTGAAAATATCTACATATACATAGATGTATTTTTACCTTTTTTCCCCAAAAAAAGACAGCGTAGCTAAGATTAACTGACAGACCATATGCTGGAAAAGCATGTTTTCAATTAATATGTGAAAGATTTATTTCCATATTAGAGAAATAATTAAAAATTAATAAAGAAATGTAAGAAAAGCCCAGTAGTGTAAACAGGAAACCCGACACATGGAAACGTCTAAGGGCAATAAACATAAATGCGGCTCAGGTGGCTCACCAGTGATCAGGGAAACGTAAATTCTCATTAAGCATAAATTACTTTACAGCTATGAGACTGACAAATGAAATGAAAATATGTCCCAAATGTTGCCTCCGTAGTGGATTTCTAGAAACTCACATGCAACTTTGTAGATCTTTACAAGTGTTGTGAGGAGCGTTCTGGCTGAAGGGTTGAAAATGCCCGTGCTTTATGACGCAGGAAGTGCATTTCCAGGTGGGCCCCTGGGAAGGCCCCACTCTCAGCAAGGACGCCTGTCAGATTGCCTGTGATCACATCATTTGAAGAGCAAAACGTTGCCGATGGCCGGGTACCAGGTAGTGCTCGCTCTTCAAGGACCAGAGCAGAGCAGTTTGGGCTAGAAATAGCTCCGGTGACAGCCCAGGACACTGCGTCCGTTCATGTCGTGCGATACCGTGCGGATGGCAGGGCGCTAACCCGCGGGGATGGAGTACCACATGGACGTGAGAATAAGTGACGTGGTCTCGCTCTATCCACGGGTCCACACCGAGGCAGCAGTGTGGATGGGAACAGTCGCCGTAGTACAGGACCCTTCCTGAAATTTTAAGAACACGTTAACTACTATCGAATATTTCTTTGTACATGAACGTGTGGTAACGTATAGAAAGTTTAATTTATTATCGTGGTTACCTCTGAAGAGCAAAGGGGAGGTGGGCTCCTCAAATGCATTTTTAAAAAAGTATGTATGCAGAGCTGCCTGGGTGATTCAGTCAGTTGAATGTCTGACTCTTGACTTCACCCCAGGTCATGATCTCATGGTTATGAGGTCAAGTCCCACGTCAGGCCCTGTGCTGAGCATGGAGCCTGCTTGGGATTCTCTCCCTCTCTCCCTCAGCCCCTTCTCCCACTCGTGTCCATGCACACTCTCTCTTTCCAATAAAATGGAATAAAACAAATTAAAAGAAAAGTGCATACGCACATACACACGTATGTAAATGTACACACACAGCTATGTGAGCATATGCACACAGATGTATAAATATACACACACCAGTACGTGAGGAGAGACACGGGTTTGCAAACACACATACACACGTAAGTGTAGATATATACACACGTATGAACATATGTGCATATAAGCATACACATGGAAATCCATAAATATAAGTGCATGTACAAATATGTAAATATAAATACACACACAAATATATTAGTGTAAACACACAAATATCTAAGTGTAAATGTATACATACATACAAGTACATATAAATACACCAAAAAATTACAAATATTTTAGTATAAATTAAAATTATATACATCTTGTGTTGGACAGATAGATAGACAAAATATTAAGCTTTTAATTTTAATTCCAGTGTAGTTAGATACGCAAAATAGTTTAAATTTTGCACATGAGCTTTCATACGCAGAAAATAAAACGGTCGGTGGATTGCAGGGGAAGGGCCGTCCCGTGGAGACGGGGGCGCAGGGGAAGGGCCGTCCTGCAGAGAGAAGTGGGCGGCAGGCAGCTGTGGGGGCTGAACCGTGACTTGGTCTCCTGGCTGTGGCTGCAGGGTTTCCTTTGAGCCAGGGCCTGCCTGGCGGGAACACCTGCTTTCTGTGGTGAGCCCGGAGGTTCTCACTGTGGCCAGGATGGGCCGTGCTCAGAACAGATGGGGAGAAACCACACAGCAGCAGCAGGAGAAGCAGGTGGAGGAGAGGCTGGTGCCAGGGGAGGCTGGGGAAGCCCTGCCCAGTTCCCAGTTCCGAGTAGGCTGTGCCCTGGCAGCAGACTTGGCAGGTGGACACACCGCCCAGCGTGAGTGACAGTCTGATCGTGGCCCAGGGAAGTCACAGCAGTTCTGCCGCGAGGGGACGGACCCCCGCATCATCGTGCTGGCTGCTGGGGAAGGCGTCTGTGCCTTCACCGGTGACCCCTCCCCAAGCCTGCAGGTGGGACCTCAGTGCTAGCTCGCTGTCTACCACCAGGACAGACCACCGCTGACCCCCAGCCAGTGTCAGGGGTCACAGGGACGTGAAGAGACACACTGTGTGTGCTTGTTCTGGGAAGCTCCTTGTTCCATGAGAACACCGCCAGAGCGTGGCAGCTCTCTGCGGATGGGTTTCAGAGGAGTCGCGGTGGAGGCATTTTAATCTGGGCCTGCCGGGAGACTGAGGGAATCAGACTGAGCTCCATGCGCGAAGCCGTCCACCTGACCTACCTTCACCAGGTGACCAGGACAGAGCAGAAGCCCACATGTCAGAGCAGGGTCCGGTTCATCCCATCCGTGAATGTGTCCCCGTGGGAGGTGATCGCTGATCCTAGTCTGACATTTGATAGTAGTTAACCTGATGGTGGTGAGCAGGGGTGAGTGGGTAGGAGGCAGATCAGAGCTGGTGCAGGTGTAATCCCTCTGCGAAGGGAGCGTAGTGGGAAGGGCGTGGATGAGCTGAAGTTGTAGAAGGTGGTGGAAGCGTGGTACCTAACGGAATGCGAGGTTGGAGGGCTCGGCGTGGCGCCGAACTTTGGAGCTTGCGTGGCGGCTCTGGGAAGAGAGGGGTGGGAAGGGGCGTTGACTTAAAACCACATTGTTCAGACTCTCCTGGCTTTGTCTCAGTTACTGAGATGTCTGCGCATGGCAGTGCTGTAGATCTCACGTGAGCCATGGTTCCGTGGGACGTGAGCACTGTCGTCAGCACGGAGACACTGGGAGCCATCGCCAGGTGTGCCCTGCTAGCCGTGCAGGTGTATCCCCACCTGCAGACGGACAACAGCTGCACTCCACATCCGTTAATCCGTTGACCGAGATGAAGGAGGTCAGGTTTTCCTCTGCAGGCACGTGCCAGCGCACTCCCCTGGCTCTGTCTCTCACAACGGCGGTGTCGTGGAGTCAGGGGGAGACCGCCCTCCTCCGGGTACTCCACAGAAGCAGAACCAGTAGGTGCAGGTGTAGAGATACAGATACGGGGAGGGGTTTATTATAAGGATTAGGCTCCTGTAGTTACGGAGGCTGAGAAGTTCCCCAAGATCTGCCCCTGGCCGGCTGGAGACCCAGGAGAGCCCATGCTGTAGGTTCCAGGCTGAGTCGGAAGGCCTGAGAACCAGGGGAGCCCATGATCCGGTTCAAGTCTAAAGGCAGGAAGAACTGATGTCCCAGTTTGAAGACCGTCTGGCAGAGGAATTCTCTCTTGTTTTAGAGAGCATCTGCTTCTTTGTTCTAGCAGGCCTTCAGCTGATTGGACGAGGCCCATCCGCATCATGAAGCACAATCTGCTTTACTCAAAGTCCACCAATTTAAAAGTTACTCTCATTCAAAACACTTTCACAGGGGCACCTGGGTGGCTCAGTCGGTTAAGTGTCTGCCTTCAGCTCAGGTCACAATCTCAGGGTCCTAGGATCAAGTGCTGCATCGGGCTCTCTGCTCAGTGGGGAGTCTGCTTTTCCCTGTCCCTCTGCCCCTCTCCCCCGCTCATGCTTGCTGTCTCTCAAAATAAATAAATAAAATGTCTAAAACAAAACAAAAAAATAACCACTTTCACAGGAATATCCCAAATGATGTTTGACCAAATAACTGGGCACCATGGCCTAGCCAAGCTGCACACGAAATTAGCCATCACAGGGGCCAAGTGAAGTACGTGAGTTGGTCCCTGGGAATAGAGTTGCAAGCTGAGTTTGCTGTGGTGGTCAGGTACTTCTGTGGGAAGACAGGACACCCCAGAGCACCTAGGAGGTCAGGGAAGGCTCCCTGCAGGTGAGGATGTGAGAGCTGAGTTAGAAAGGAAAGGGGGGGAGGAGTTTCTCAGGCAGATGGAATAGTGTGTGCGAATGCTCAGAGGCAAGAGCAGATGACATGTGGAGGAACTGAGGGGCTTTAGTCTGTTGATTTGCATGGCCAGCACGAGGCAATCGGTAATCGGGGGCCAGAGGTGACGCTTTGTAGGGTCTGCTACGAAATTCAGACTCTGCTCAGTGCAACAGAGAACTTCATATGGAAAGTGGGATTATTGGTAGTTGTAATGTGTTTGAGTTCATTTTTCAAATACCTATAGGCTTGGTGGTGATACAGACAATGTTGGAGATATTCTAGTTCTGGAACCTGAGAGGTGGATGAAGTGTTCATGGAGCAATTTAGGTGAGAGGTGATGCTTTGAATCAGGAAGTGGCCGTGAGATTCAGAAAGTGGAAAGATGGAGGAGCGCCTGGGACCTGGTTGATGACACGGAGACGTGGGGCAAGGGGCTGCAGGGTGACCCCCCGGTGTCTCACTTGGGCCAGACTGGCGAGTGGCAGGGCTGATCTCTGAGGCATGGTCAGCAACCAGCAGGTCTGGAGTCTGGGGTCTGGGGCTGGCTCTCCTGGCTCCAGCATCTGTGCCTTTTCTCCGCACCTGGTGCTCGATTGCCAGATGGTGACGAAGAGGAGACTGACACCCCCAGACAGCAGCAGAGCCAGAGTCCCTTCGCCGGGAGGCCCAGCTCCCAGGGTGACTCACATTTACAAGAAGGGTGCTATTCACAAAATCATTCATCATCCTCTCTGTCCGTATGGGGTCTGAGCTTGCTGCATCTGTGTACTGATTACTGGGATTTTTCTCCAAGTTTGTATTAATGAATATTTTCTAAAACACAGAAATGTTGAAAAACTATCCCAGTAAATGCCCATATACCCATCACCCAGATTGCGTAACTGATACTTTCATATATTTCCCTCACGTACGTGTGTGTGCTGCATATGGCGTGAATTTCAACCACAGACCCATCAGCCTGCCCATCACATCAGGCTGTGCATTATCGTGATCTGAGCTTCCCACTTGGTTAAGAGCGTAACTCACGGATCTCGATCTCTCTCTCTCTCTCGCTCATGGAGAGTGGCTGGCACCATGAAAATACGCTGTTTACCAACAATGTTTTGTCTGATGGTGTTTACATTTATTGGGGATCCTTCTGAGTCCTTTAACTCATCAGATCTGGCAAAGTGACTTCCTTTCTTCGGATGAATGGCCTTCTGAGAGTAGCCTTCCCTCTCCCGCTGGAGACGTGCTACGGCTCCTCTTAGACGAGGTCAGGGGCGCCTGGCTGGCTTGGTCATTAAGCATCTGCCTTTGGCTCAGGTCATGATCCTGGAGTTGGAGGATCGAGTCCCACATGGGGCTCCCTGCTCAGAGGGGAGTCTGCTTCTCCCTCTGACCCTCCGCCCTCTCATGCTCTCTCTTTCTCTCTCTCTCTCTCTCTCACAAATAAATAAAATCTTAAAAAAAAAAAAAGAAAGAAAGACGAGGTCAGCCCCTCTCTCTGTGTCTGGAACCCTGGACTTCGGTCGTGGCTGTAAGGACGGCTTTTCTGTCTGCTTCTCAGCTACTCCTTCTTAATTTTCTGAGTCTCCTTACACACACTGGGCTGCACGTTTATTCAGTGTTCTAGCCAGTTACAGGCACCCTGGCCGTGGGTGGGGAGGTCCTCCGCGCCGGGTGGGAGGCTCTACAGGCCGCCTCCTTGTCTCGACATGCACCCCGTTTTCGAGTCCTTTTGTTCTGACACTAAATGAGCTGAGACTCACCCTCGTCACTTCTCTGCTGGACCCAGAAATGTGGTCCCCCATCTCCCCAGAAGTTGGGGTTACTCTTTTTATTGAGTTCAATTGAATATGTAGAAATAAAGCTTCCAAGACTATTGGCTGGACAGAGCAAGAAAAAGTACTTTAAAACTGCTGAGACTTTCACATTTCACATTACAAGACTTTTGCCTAGATTTTATTTTTCTTTTCTGTCCTTTATGTCATAAGTGGAAATCTTGAATTCTACTAATCTTATCATGCTTACATACTTATTAGTCCTGTGTGTGCATTAAATACTTTCCAGGTTATAATATCAAAATCTCAGCCCTAAAACGATTGACTTAAGGTGTATTTATTGCTCACCTTTGATCTTTAGAATGTTATCAATTATAAACAGACAAACTGGTATGATGTGCACAATTTTTTGAAACCGTTATTTCCTGTTTGTGGTCATATTATCAATTTAACATACAAATTAGCTTGAATATTTAAATTAGATTATAATATTTGGGCTTTAATATTTTTCTTTTGACTCATTTGATTTTTGAAAATGTAAAACTTGCAAGGTGCACAATTCGATGCAGATTAAAGGAGCGCTGGAGAGACCGCACGTCAGCCCCTGCTCCTGGGCTCTGGTGCTTTCTGTAATCACTGGAGAGACCGCACGTCAGCCCTGCTCCTGGGCTCTGGCGCTTTCTGTAATCACTGGAGAGACCGCACGTCAGCCCTGCTCCTGGGCTCTGGCGCTTTCTGTAATCACTGGAGAGACCGCACGCCAGCCCCTGCTCCTGGGCTCTGGCGCTTTCTGTAATCACTGGAGAGACCGCACGCCAGCCCCTGCTCCTGGGCTCTGGCGCTTTCTGTAATCACTGGAGAGACCGCACGCCAGTCCCTGCTCCTGGGCTCTGGCGCTTTCTGTAATCACTGGAGAGACCATACGTCAGCCCCTGCTCCTGGGCTCTGGTGCTTTCTGTAATCACTGGAGAGACTGCACGCCAGCCCCTGCTCCTGGGCTCTGGCGCTTTCTGTAATCAGTGCAGCTTTTTATCACTTATATCTAGATTTTTATTTTGGGGGAGAAAAGGTAAGTGTATGTTTTCTTCCTCTTCTGTGTTTCCGCCCTGATGCCATCCTCTCCTCCTGACGCACGAAGGCGGAGCTGTGCTGTTGTCCTGACCCCATGCTACTACGTTGCCGTGGCGGTGGCTCCTGTCTCCACTCTCAGGGCTGCGGTGCTCCTCTGTTCACAGACACTCTGTGCTCCACAGACTGTTGCAAATGCAAACATGTTGCAATTAATATCCGTGCACATGTGTTGTTTCCTGTATGTGACGGTATCTTGCCGTTAGCATCTTAGAGGAGGTCTTACAGGCCACGTAATAGATGTGATGAGGGAGCAGAAGGCTGGCTGAAGACAAAGCACTAACTGACACCCTGCGACTCCCCCCCCCCCCACTCTTGGGTGGGACACGTGTGACATTCTTCTGGGAAGCCCCCAACCATCTCAATGCTTATGCCTTGCTAGAGGGAAAACAACCTTAACTTGACAAGGGCAAGGTCTCCAGTATCCTGTGAGTCCTTTGACATATGGAAATACTTTCTCAACCTCCCTTTTTCCTTACCTCCCCCAACCCCATAGTATATAACCAGCCGCCCCTCACAACCTGGGGCAGCAGCTCTTTCTGCCCACGGGTCCTGTCCCTGTGCTTTAATAAGCCACCGTTTTGCACCAAAGAGGTCTCGAGAATTCTTTCCTGGTCGTCGGCTCCGGACTCCACCCCACCGAACCCCACTGGTATTCCACAACCCCGTCAGATGCGTGATTTGTTAGGTGATGCACGCTTCTCTCCCTGGGGTCGGACTGTTTTGCCTTAGCCGAACAGTTCAGGGAACTGCAGTTTCCTGCAGATGTTGACCAGCGGAGGGCGTTTTCGTGTGTTTGTTTATAGGTGAGATCATTGATAAATCGCTTCTCAGGTGAGGGCTGAGGGCCTGTGCTTCTGGTTAAAATGCGGTTTCACGTTTCCAAGCAAACACAAATGTATAGTGTCATCTGTCGCCTGCTCATACCTCAGACACGGGCCGTGGGCAATTTTACCTGCTTTCCTGTAGTCGTCAAAGTTTTTTGAAAGGTGTCTAGCAATTTAAACTTAAAAAGCTACAGCTTTCTAATGAAAACCTGAAATTAACTCTCTAACTTAATTGTGCAAAGTATTTTTCCTTTATAGTAGTATTGCTGTGGTACTCTTAATTATATACTGACCAGACATGGGTTTGATCATAAATGTCACTGTATAAAGTATTGACTGAGTAGTCTGATAGTTAATTCACTTTTGTTCTCTTAGACACCAGGGCACATCTACTCCGCGAGGCTAGTGTGTGGGAGCGTGGGCTGCACAGACGGTGGGAGTCAGTCCCCAGCAAGGCTGTCGTTTTGCTCCCATGTGAAAGTCTGCTTATGCCACCAAATTGAAGTAGACATTTCAGGTTACACTTAGTGTACAATTACGAAATTAAGATATCTCATTACAGTATTACCTCCAGACAATTGGTTGAACAACTAATCGATGTATTGTGGTAACATTAAGGATAGTCAAGCACAGTAAAGTGATTCCAGAACTTTCCGTTAGAACTCTGATTTGCGTTAGGTGGCTATTTGTCCCCCCTTAAAAATGTCCAAAGGCTTCTCTTCCAAATACTACTAAATCATTGGTTTTAATAATAAATGATAATGAACAAAACAAAGACGGTTTTTGTAATTCAAAATTATGATTTGCTGACACATAGTCATACATGATTAGTAAATTCCTCTGAGTTCTGACCACAGGATTTGTTCAGTGTGTTATTTTCTGCATAGGAGTTTTATTTATGTCACACAAAATGATTGGGACGGTCATTTCTAGAACACGGGGAGTTTGGGGTTATCCCCATGCCTTTCCCTGCATTTATATAAGGGTGATTTTAGCAGTTGGGTAGCAATTCCCTATGATTCTGGAGTGGAATCCACTTTTCACTGGATTCTGGAAAGAATCCGGCATGGATGCTACATTTTTACTTAGTATTTGAATCACCATTTATTTGAAGAATAAAAGCTATGTTCATTTCCTATCTTACATCTGAGTAACGTCCATGTTTTTTGTTAAGGAGGAGTTCTCTAGTGAGAAACATGATGTGTAGGAAGGAAAAGTCCAAGACTGAGTGTTACACTCAGTATCAATACACTGGGGGACTGAATTTTATTTTTAAACATAAAATCATGGAATGAAGTACAGGGGTTGGCACCGCAATGGGCAGACTGAAGTATTTGAAAAGTTCTTGGACGTTAGGGGGGAAAATGACCTGCGGTTCTCCAGTTCATTGCCATGAGGTTTGATGAAAGTAGGCTTGAAGATTAGCTGGATTATTTCATATAAATTTATCCAAAGATATTAAGAAAACTGTATAGAAATTCGCTGTCAAATGCTTGCTTCTAAATATAGAAAAGGCTCTTGGATATAACATTGTCTTCAAAAGAAAGAAGGCTGTTTCCCATGGTGTGGGATAGCTTACATTATCAGTTCTTCGAGTTGGGAATTTTAATGACTTTAATTCGGGAAATGTTATTCCTTTACTTTAAAGAACACACATCAGGGGCGCCTGGGTGGCACAGCGGTTAATCGTCTGCCTTCGGCTCAGGGCGTGATCCCGGTGTTCCGGGATCGAGTCCCACATCAGGCTCTTCCGCTATGAGCCTGCTTCTTCCTCTCCCACTCCCCCTGCTTGTGTTCCCTCTCTCGCTGGCTGTCTCCCTCTGTCGAATAAATAAATAAAATCTTTAAAAAAATAAAAAAATAAAAAAATAAAGAACACACATCGGATTTTCTTTCTCAGTTCTGATTTTTCAGATGAGCAGACCGAGTGCCGAAAAAACCAGCCAGTTCAGTGGGAAATGTCCGTAAAACACTGTTGCGTCAGAGCGAGTAGGTGGCTGTCAGAAGGTGTGTTTCCAGCAGCGGTTCTGGTGTTCGGTGAGTGTCAGGTACCCAGGCACCTCAGGGAAACACACCTGTCACCACACCCTCAGTCAGGGACGGTGGGCCTCAGCAGCACGATGGTCTGCTCTAATCATGATGGCTTGTTCTTCCCGGACTGGGGAGTCAAACGGAGCTCCTGAGTAGCTCAAGGGCACAGGAAGGGTGTGTGCCCGCTGCTGGCCCTGGGCCCTGGAGGAAACGCGTTTCAGGGGCCTTCAGAGGGGCAGGCCGTTCTCGGCGGTGTGTGCCCGCCATAGGCCGTGTGCACGGGATGTGCTCAAGCGTATTTGTAAACATGTGATGTGTGCATGTGATGCGCGGTATTCCCGGTGTGTGAGAACTGCACGCGATGTCTCCACACCACCATCCAAGAAAGAGAAGTGGCCTTTTCTCACTGACCTTGCACGTTTCCACCTGGGGGAGGACCTCCCCGGCTGGCCGAGTGTCTGGGGTTAGCAGTGAGAGTGCCGTCCTCACGGTGGACACGCATCTGTAGACTGCGAGGAACAAGGGCTAGGGAAGGGCTGGGGTATCTGACGAGTTAAGATTTGCTTCGGGAAGAGAAGAGACAGGAGAACCAGGAGGAGGAGCCGAAGGACAAAATCCAGGACCCAGGATGTAGCCAGTGGTCCAGGAGGGCGTGGGCGTCCCAGACGAGTCTTCAGCAAGTTCAGGCTCGTGAGCTCCCAGTGGGGGTCTGAAGAAAGAGGGTTCCATGTGCCGTGGTGATGGGTTGAAATGAATCCTTGTTGACTTTCTCTTTAAGCCGCTATGAGTAACAAGTAGTTTCTGTGTACTGTTGGCCCCTGGACTTCCTTCAGCTGGGAACTGGGCTGGAGCCACAGGATTGAGCCTGGTTGAACTGGAGGGGAGTGAACTACAGCCTCAGAGCCTGGCCTGGTCATCACTGTGCTCGTGCGGTGGCGTCTTCTCTTGGCCAGAGCACATGAGTGTAGCTCCTGGGTGTTTCTCTCCCTTTATGCAGTGTGAGGTGAGTGTCCCTAAAGTTGGGTGGAATTGCTCAGACACGCCGTGTTTGAGTCTGGGTGCTGGGAAACTTGTTCTTAAAGCAATTCTCTGCAGTCAGAATATGCAAGGAGATGGTGTTGAGACTTTGCTTTGGGTAGCAGAGATGAAAAGGCTTTACACTTTCTGTTACATGCAGCGTTGTGTTTAAGTACGAGGACATAGCCGTGTGCGTAACACACGCAGTGGACCACTGTGATCACAGTGGTCGGCAGCACAGATCTGAACGTTCTTGAGCTGGGTCGTTTCAGGTCTCTGCATTGCTGGCCCCCTTGGAGCGGAGGGTCAGTCTGGAAGGACAGGTCAACTGGCCTTGGCCCCAGGGACCGTCCCACCTGCCAGGACAGCTGCGGCATTGGTATTCAGTCAGTGTTAGGTAGATTATGTTGCCAAGACAAGTGGACTCAGCCTTTAGCCGTTTCCAAGGAGAGCTGTTCATTGCTCACATCCACAGGCTGCAGGTGCGGCTCAGGTGCGGCTCCGTGACCCCTTGTCCCATGACCACACAGAAGAAAATGCTCTCAAAAGTCTAGGCTGGTATGAACGAGGGAAGTGACGCAGAGTGGCTGGTGACGTGGGAAAAGCAGTTTCACACCCACACACCCACTTCAGTGGAGGGCCTGCCTGCGTGGGCTCTGTCTCGTTGACCCTGTCTGCCCTGGTCGGGAAGTGAAGTCTCGGGGGCACCGTGGGCCAGGCTGGGTTTGGTGTGAGGGCCAGTCTGCTGATCCCTGATTTAGAAAGTAAAGTAGAAGAAAATATCTATTTGGAAAATCCCAAGTAAAGTGAGGACCAACATGAAGAAAACTGAAAGATTTAAATATTTAAATTAAAATGTGCTCTGCTACATGCATTCCAAATAGATTAAGTAATTAGTGTAAAAAAATCAAACTATAAAACACTCCCACTCATAAAACAGATATCAAACTGCGTTTCTGGCAGATCATTGGCAAGAGTCTTGCAGAGTCTGATAAAATGGGAGGAAATCACAGGGGATTGACCTGGGGTCTCCCCTTTGGGGTTTTGGGGGGGTACTGGTAACTGGACGGCGTCTGGGCAGGAAGGAAGTTACAGCTCAGAGTAACCACGGGGCCCCGGGGACCTGGAGCGTCTGGTGACTGAGAGCTGACTGCAGGGGGGGCTGTAGGGTGAGGCAGGGCAGCACTGATGCGTGCAGAGCCAGGCTGGGCGGGCGCCGTGGAACGCCATGCACCTTTGGGCTCCCCTGGAGCTCCTAGGGAGGGTCGGCACATGATATCATGGGCCGTGTCATTCATTCATGTGTGCATTCATTCATGAGACCCCGGGACAGACTGACTGATTTGGGAGATTTGAAAGTGGGGGTCCCCCAGGGTCATGGATTTGCTGGACTGGGTCTCAAACCAGAAGTTCCGACGTCCGTGTCGGCACCGCAAATGGCTTTGTTATTTTATTTTGTTTTGCTGCGTATTTCTAGAGTTTAAACTATATCTTTTAAAACCAGTCCAAGAACAATAGATCATTTTAATATGACATGTTAATCAATGTCTAGAAACGCAAAGAGCTATCGGTCATTACTGGACAGTTAATTTCTGAAAGTTCTTTCCAGCGTTCAGTGCCAGATGCAGACACACGGCTTTTAATTGAAAACCGCTCTAGCGTTGTTTTATGGAATTTCAGGATTATTGATCAGACCCCAGCGGTGTTCCTCTCCAGGCACTGAACGCGAAGACCGAGTAGAATACAGGACAGGAAGTTAGCTCTCCTTCCACATTTCAGGTGCTCCTTGCCATTTGCTCCGCACCTGCTGCTGGGTGCACAGAGAACTCAGTAGAGGTCGCGGTACAAGGACATCCCCTCTGGAAGCAGGTTTAGGAAATTGCAGATTGGCATTTGCCAGCATCCAAAAAGACAAACAAATGAGTGAGGGAGGCATTGTCGGCCCTTCATGTTTCCTGGGCACGATGCTTTTGATGACCCTGCATGACCCACCTCTCCCTTCCTCCTGCTGGAGTCCTGTGCTTGACGCTCCCCCACACCCAGCCCGTCGGGAAGTCCTGCCCACTCTGACTTCTGGGGGTGTGCCGATTCCACCCCAGTCTCCCCATCCTCACTCACTGGACGAGTGCAGCAGCCTCCTTCTGCCTTGACCTTCCTTCTTACCTTGACCTTTGTGTAGTTTTGTAAGTTACGAATGGTTGAACTTGATGATTTTGGCCAGTATTCCCCAGCTGTTATGGAGGTCTGGATTTTCAGATGTTCTTAGGTGGCCATTCCAAAAATATTTCTTTGGGAATGTGTCCCGTGTAGACGTTCTCTGTGGACGTGCACCAGGGTTCTCGGGTCACGTGCCCCAGACCGGGCTGGCTGGGTTAGGACGCACCCAAGCCACTCTCAGGGAGAGACTCAGGAGCGCGTGGCGGGGCTGCTCTGGTCTGAACGCCCTGCAGGTACAAGAGGCTTCCAGTTCCCTCGCATCCTCACCTAAGATTTGGTTTTATTGTTTTTACCGATCTGTTGGGTATACTAAGAACGTTTATAAGAGTTTTGAAGTAATATCTCTATTTCCTTCAGTTCGTAACTTCCTGTCTCTTCCTTGCAAGCCGGTGTTAGGTTCTGTGGGATTTCTGAGCGCTGACCGTCAGATTTGGAATTCCATCCGGTTATGATCAGAGACCACGTTCTGCCCGACCGTGATTCCTTGGGGTCGATTTGGGGCGGTGTTCCATGGGGACTCCGAAACGAGATTTGGTTTGCTCCGAACGTAACCTCCACGCGCCCTGTGGGGCCGAGCTCAGGGCCCTGACATCGAGTCACACACTCCACCGGCTGAGCCAGCAGACGCTCCGAAAGCGAGTGTTTTTAAAATTCACAACTGTTTCTTTCAGGATTCGTAACCATGTTTCGCATCTTCTGTACCTTTGATTGTTTTCCTCTTATTGTAGCAGCAGGTAGACTAACAGGATTGTACCCACATCTCCACCTGCACTTTTAATGATGTTTGTCTGCATTATTTGGTGGTTGGTTTTATCTTTGGAATATTTGTTGGAAATGTGTGTGGTCTTGACTGTTGAATCTTCTTGATTTATTGTTCCTTTATTTATTGATGTAGTATTTTAGAGAAAGAGAGCGAGTGGGGGAGGGGCAGAGAGAGAGACTCTCAGGCAGACTCCCAGCTGAGTGCGAAGCCAGACACAGGGCTCGATCTCGCAGCCCTGAGATCCTGACCTGGGCCGAAACCAAGAGTCAGATGCTCAACCCGCTGACCACCCAGGCGCCCCTTGGTTTGTTGTTCCTTTTATCCGTGTTTTGTTGTCATGTTTTTCTTATTGTTGTTGCTGGAATATCTGTTTTCTTTTTTTTTTCATGAATGGGTTTAAATTGGTTTGACCCCTTTTGGGGAATTCATATTTCCCTAGTTTATGTATCACTGTCCTTTCCTTTTCAACTTTTTTGTATATTTTCATGTATCTTCGGTTTATTTCTTGTCATTATTTTGTTGTCTGCAGATTTCATGTGAAAAGCTTTCAAACTTGAAACAACCACTTCCCTTCTGTCTGTGGAAAATCTGTTCTTTTCCAAGATAAACAATTGCATTGTCTGCCAATAATGATCATTTTTTCCTCTGCTTTTCCAGTCATTAAACACCATATTTCTATTTCCTGCCTTATTAATTTAGGGATTTTCAGAACAACGTCAGACAGTAGTGATGATAGTTGGTGTTTTATAATAACTTTTTGACATCTGTTAACAAGTTCATAAGATTTTTCCTCCTGGTTTATTTAGGTGATTCGTTACGTATGGATTATTAGGACATTGTTTTGCTGACATGTAACTCTCTTCGGGTGTTTGGCGTGTTATTCTTTTATTCTCCTGAATTCGATTATTGGAGGGCTAAAGACAATCCATTTATATCCAGAGCTGAGATTCGTTCTTCCTTTATTTCTGTTCTTTCTCTGTGTTTGTCAGGGTTTTCATTTTTCTGTTGGATGTGGTGAGAGTAATTCCCTCTCTCTTGTACTTTGAAATCCTCTAGGCAGCGTAGGATTTCTTTCTTTGAAAGTTCAAAAGTCTGTACCCATTACCCATCTAATCTTTGAGTCCTTTATAAAGAAGGCTCTGATTAAATTCTGAGTTTGTTCATTGTCCGTAAATCTGCTTGAGTTCTGATAAGTTAATTTCTACAGAAGGTGTCAGGCTCTGTGCTGAGCAGTGCGTCTGCTTTCTCTGCCCCTGCCGCCTGGATCTTCTCTGTCTGTCTCCTTCTCTAAAACAAATAAATAAATCTTAAAAAAATTATATATCTGTATATCTATAAAGAGTTGTTTTGACAACTTCAGTAGTATCTGAGTGGCTGACAGCTGAATTCTGGTAATGATAAATGGTAATTTATTTATTTTGCTTTGATTGTTTTAATGTCTTTTCTGACTATCGAATGTGTATACTGTAAGACTTTTTCCCCCAATATTTTCCTCAGAATTGATTGCATTTTAAAATACAGTACAAGCAGGTGGATATCTATTTTAAATAACGTTGAAATGCTACTTTGTGTGTGTGCGTGTGTGTGTAAATCTAAGTCATTCAAATGTTATGCCATTTTGTGAAGAGTCTTCTGATCTTTATGACTTTTATAGCATTCTATTTTTGCAGAAGTAGGAATCAGTTAGCAGCACGATGCCCTACCTTCTTTCCCCTAAACGTACATTATAAGTAGGTCACTACTGACAACCTTGCTTGTTTTCTTGACAGCTGTAAACTTACTGGGCTGGAGAGCCAGTCCCCTTGGGTCAGACCACCAAATGCCAGTTACCTGGTCAGGGTTACTGATTGAGATTTGACTTGAAACAACTTAAAACAGACATTTGAGAGACCTCATCTATGGCGTTTTCCTGGATCGTGGGACCGTCTGAGTCCTGCTTTGTCACAGCACCAGGCAGCCGTGGCTCTGAGGATCTGAGCTGACGCTGCCCCACAAGGTCTGGGCGTGTGTTTGCCTCTGTGTCTTCTCACGGCTGGTGGTTAGCGAGGGTCTATTTCTGAGGTCCTCCTGGCTGTGATGGATGGCTGCCCTGTCTGGACCGGAGCCATCCGAGGAAGGATGTCAGTCTTTGAAGAAGTGAGGGCGTGTGCATCCCCGGGTCCCGATTCTCATCCCAGATCTGCCCCCCAGGGCATGCCCTCGTATGGACCCGGGCCCCTTTGTTCATTTCTAACCAGCCAGCCTCCCCGTGCCTATTGTCAGCCTTTCTGCCCAAGAGAATCACCAGGGAATTTGTAAGCCCCTAACCCCTGACCCGCAAAGCCAGAGTCGCTGCTGGGGCCCCGGGCGCTAGTGGCTTTGAACTCTCAGCAGGTGATTCCAGGGGCAGCCCAGTTTAGAACGCCTTGTACCGCTCTGAGCTTCTGGCCTCAACTTTTCTCTCTCCTTTTCCTTGTTCAGTACCCGTGCACCCGCCCCCATCGCTCCCACCCCACCCACCGTGGCTCTGGGGTGGCTGCTCTTTCCTGGCCTCTGAGTCCCACCCCCTGGAGAAGCTCAGGGGACCAGGGTGGGGTCTCTACCTGCCCTCGCAAAATCCTCGAGGATCTACTGAGCCTGCCAGTCTGCCGCTGGTAAGGAAACATCTCCTCAGGTACAAATTCCCCTTCTCTGTGTTCCAAATTAAAAATGACTTAGGTTTTTTCTTTAAAATTCATCTCATACCTGATGGCATGAATCATTTCATGGTGGAAACGTCATTTCTCACGTGGCTGAGAGCATAATGGCAGTGTGGGTAGCGGAGGGCTCCTCCTGCTGCCACCGCGGCTTTGATGCTAATTACACCTGAGAAATGCGCCGCGTGACAAGCAGGGCGTGCTGTCAGATGAGCTGTTTGGTTTCTGAGTTTGCTTCCTGTTCACTTCGCTGTTCCTGTCGACTCGGAATCAAGTGAAGTGGATGGATTTTCACGGGAAGCTAGTGTTAATTTACATTTAGAGGGTTGTAGAAAAGAGCCTGTCTCCGTGGGTGCAGATCCTGGAATGTATGCACCTGGCTGGGCTGAGCGGAAGGGAGCTCCTGGCCTGGGGGCTTCAGGCTGGCGGCCTGAGGGGTGGGTCCTCCGCCCAGGTATGCGCTGGGGCCACCCTGGTGGGTCCTCGCTGTGGTGCAGGGGCCGAGTCTTGCCCCGTGGTTCTGCTTTGCGTGCCTTGTTGGAAAGCCCGACAGTCAGAGAGATACTGGCTGTGCAAGTTTTCAGCTTGGTCAGCAGCATTCCTGGGATGCAGGAGGGTCCACAGGACTCGGTGGCTCCGTTGCCGCCGTTGTGGCATTTAGTCTTGTCCCTGGAGGGCATCCACACTGCCGCAAGCATCCACACTCACAGGGGACCCTTGCTGGGCTCTCTCTCCTGCTCTTTGGTCGGTTTTCTAACCCTGGACCATTTTTACCCACGGTTGTAATTCTTAGAGCTTGATAATGCCAGAGTTCTGCAATTCCAGGACGCCGTCAACAATAACATGAATAAAAACCGTTATTTTCTGTAGCACTACAAAGGGCAGGGAAAGCAGCCAAGGAAACGGAGAGAGAACATCTTGTAGTTCGCATCCTGACGGTGTGGGCGCCAAGTCCGCAGAGGAGTCAACCCATGGCCGACTGCAGTCACTGATCCCTACCAGAGCAAGACCCCCATCCCTCCTCTGCCCTTCCTGGCCCCAGGAACGCCCCCCACTTTAGGAATTCCAGGTCTTTCTGTTGAGGTCCAGCTGATACACATTCTGACTGGAGCTGCGGTGACCAAATAGATTAGTTTCAGGATGATTGACACTCTCTTCTTTCATTTTCCCATGCACTTCTCTGTTTAGTTAGTATTCCTTTAGTGTTTTCAATAAAGGGTTCAGTTTTCTCCCTTAAAGTCTTCAAGCTGTTTTGGTGGGTATATTCCTGGGTACCTAATGGATTTTTGGAGGAAATTCTTAATTTTTTTTCTCGTGGTTCTATTGGGTAAACATACAAATTATATTTGCAAACTAATTGTCTATTTATATTATTGTATATAAATTATTGTATAAATGTGCGACTGTATTTGCAGATTGCATTGATCTGTTGTGATTTTATCCCGCCGTATTTCTGGCCGTAAGTGATTTCTGACATGTTTGTATACTTCCAGTTTTATTTGTGGACCTCAGTGTCACCTGTAAATATTGTAAATGCCGTTGAATTTTTATACCTTTAGACTCTTTTCTTATGTGTCACAGAAGACAAAGTTGTACAGGAAATGCTGAGGGACAAGAGTGAGGTGGGCATTCTCACCGTTTCATGTGAGGTTTTCAGAGGGGATTAAGTGGTCAGTCTTTTAGACATTTACAAAATTACTACTATTCCTGCTGATTTTAGGAGCACTGTGTATGTTCTGTGTGAGTCTTTATCAAATACACATGATGCGGAGATCGCTCACTCTGTGAGTACGTTTTCGATCTCTTCATAGTATCTTTTAATGAACAGAATTTCTCGATTTTTATGTAGAACAATTAGTCTCTTTCTGGATTAGAACTTCAAGAATAGAACATTTCCAGGCTAGAACTGATTTGCATGCTGTTGAAGTCAACTTTGCTCCGAGTCCACGGAGATGTTCTCACCTATTTTCCTTTAAACGTTTTGTCGACTTACTGTTCACATGTAGCTCTGAAGCCCGGCTAGATTGTTTCCTACGCTCTGCAGCGGGGCGGCGAGCTATTTTATTCTATGTGTGGAAGAGATACTTTCCAGACTTGACGGTCGTGCTGCGTTTATCACAAGTGAGGGGATCACACGTATGTGGATTTTTTCTGGACTATGTGTTCGCTCTTCTCCACTGAGCTATTTTTCTTGAGCAAATACCCCATATTTTAATTGCTATAAACTCAAAATAGTTCTGGATATCTGGCATTATACGTCGTCAGCTTGGGTGTTCTTCACCTTGGCTGTATATGACTGCATTTCCATTTGAAATTTAGGATTATTTGTCAGTTTCTAAAAACTTGATGGGGTTTATGATTTTCTGTTGTTTTGAATCAACAACAGATTAATTTGTAGATTAATTTGGAGAGAAATGAGAACTTCACAGTGTGAACTCACCCAATCACGAACACGATCTGTGACTTATTTAGGTCTTATTAGTTTCCTTTCAGTAACACTTTCGAACTTTTAGTTGTTAATGCTACTGCGAATTATATCCTTTTATTTCAGCTGTTATTATTTGCTGCTGATATATTGAAACATACTTTCACAGTATTGTCATAATACACCGTTAACTGGTAATGATGTTAAAGACATAGACTAAATGTTCGCATGTTCCTGTGGCAGGCATAGAGACTTTGGGATTATGTTCATGCTCAGAGACATCATCTGTGAACTAGCTTCGTTTTTTTCCTCTCCTCTGTGCATCGTACATTTCTAAAGTATATATTAGATACAGAATTGCACCGGCCAGGAGCACAGTGTTACAGAAGCAGCAACAGTGAACACACTTCTTTTTCTCAGCCTCTGTCTCTGGAGGAAAGCTTTCAGTAATTCAAGGTGGTGAATGACAAATGCTTTTAGTCTTTTTTAGATATTTTCCAGAAGGTTAAGGAAGGTGTCTTTTATCAGAAGATTTCATTGTGAATGAGTATTTAACTTTATCAAATGCCGTCTTTGGAATTTACCAGTGATCTTGTAAGTGTCTTCTTTCTTTGTCCCTGTGTTTGGTGGCCAGCCCCGAAGAGTCCCTGGTACACGTGCCCCTGTGCGGTCCGTCCCACGTTGTTCCAGGGCTGGGCTGTACCGTCACAGCATATGGCAGATGGATGGAGTTTGGTCATTCAAAGCTGCAGTTTCATCTTGGGAGCAAAGTCTCTCTTGGGTCATCCAGTCTGGGGGATGCGGGCTGAGCGTGGCACCCATGGCAGGGACTTGGAGCCTTCTGCCAGCAGCTGTGGGAGGGGGTTTGGAGCAGGGGACCCTGGTCCAGAAACACACAGCAAGCCGCCCCCTGATTCCTGACTCCAGGAACGGTGGTTGTTTTCAGCTGCAGATTTTTGGGTATTTTATTATGCAGCAAGAGATCACTATTACTTAGAGCAAATTACACTGATCTTCGAATGGTAAACAACGTTGCATTCCTTATTTTACTGGCTCGAAACAGGTTTTTCCTTTTTGTATTTTTCTGGGTTAGATTTGGTAATTTTTTTAGGGTTTTTACACGTATGTGATTGATGAATACATATACTTTATTATAACCTCCTTGCGAGGTTGTATCCAGAGTGGTATCAGTGGGGTCACGGGCGTGTGGATAGCGTGTCAGTGGGGTCACGGGCGTGTGGATAGCGTGTCAGTGGGGTCGCGGGCGTGTGGATAGCGTGTCAGTGGGGTCGCGGGCGTGTGGATAGCGTGTCAGTGGGGTCGCGGGCGTGTGGATAGCGTGTCAGTGGGGTCGTGTGTGTGGCTGTGCAGTAAATACAGACTGGACCGTTACCCAATTTATACCAATAGGAAACAGCTTCCATGGTGCTTAAATGCTGTGTGCACAGGGGTCACCGGGGGTGTTGGGAAAGGTGGGTTCTGTTTGGGCGGGTGGGGTCTGTGGGTGGAGGGTCTGCATTTCCAGGGAGCATGCAGGAGGCTTCCCCCCAGTCTGAGCTCTTCCTTCTCAGACTCTTCTGCTTAATAGAAGCATCTGGTAAGTCTCTACAATCCGGAGGCTCAGACTGCATCGCACACGGATTGAAGTGTGGGTCTCCGGCAGGGACAGGTGCAGGCCTTGAGTCACTCCGAGCTGAGAGCCACTCTGGGACCACCACGTTACCCTTCACAGAATGCAGGCCTCCCTCTCGTGGGCCTGTCCTCGTGGTTCTGGCCTGAGGGTGCAGCTCCTGCCATCTTGCTAGGCATCCCGCCTCCCTCCCCCTCCCTTCCTCCTGGCCTGCAGGGTGACCGCCTAAGGCTGTGCAGGCAGCACTCCGCGTGCGGCACCTGGTGCTGCAGACTCCAGACGGACAGAAATACCAGCTGCTCCACCCCTGAGACCCGCCAACGTGAGCCTGGCGGAGGGGGGGGGGCGCCCGAGTGAGATAGGGCACCTTTAGACAAGCACGAGGTGACCTCTCGTTTGTCTGGAGGTGTCTTTCTGAGTTTTCCATTCTTCTTCGTTGGCTAAGAAGACCTGGCCACGCTACCTTCTTTAGCTGCGGACGTGCCCCCTCTCATCCGCGCCTGCTGACAAACCCCGTTGGCTTTGCCAGGTGGTGGGGGAAGGAGCCCACCGGGCCCCAGCCACCCTGGAGCCGGTGCGTGGGCCCCTCTGGGTACTTCTGATAAAGTCAGTCTCCACGTAATGATGAGAATTCTGATACACGTTTTGCTGATTTTCAACATCTCCTCTCCAGACTGATAAATCTTCAAACAAGTACTATCTGAATCTTCCTAAAGGGATGATTATCATTCAAAGAGCTTTGGTAAAAGTGGAAACTAAAGCCTTTCTAAAGGTAGAAAAATTGGTTTGAACAAAATACTAATATTTTCAAGCTTTTAAAGAAAACCCTAATTTTCTTTTAAAAACATGTTGATTTAAATCCTGTAAAAACTGTTCAGAAACAGTTACTCAGAATTCATATTTACTGTGTGTTAAGAAGCCATGGCCAGATGGAAGCCGCTGTGCCGTCCCCACAGGGTCCGTCTGGGTGCGTGTTCCGGGGTTGTGGGCAAGCGGGCCGTGGTCCTGTGCTCACAGCCTCTGCCTGTGTTTCCGCTTTTCCCCACAGACCAGAACCGGCATGGCCTCGCTGCTCCGCGAGGGGTCTGGAAGCGCGTGTGATGTCCGCCTGAAACTGACAAAAGAGGTCCTCACGATCCAGAAACAAGACGTGGTCTGTGTTGGTGGGAGCAGTCACGGCGCACATGTAAGTGCCCCATGGCGCCGGGCTCCGCGTGGATGCGTCAGGGAGGCCGCAGAACAAGGTCGGGGTCGGGAGTATAGCTCTCTGTCTCCCCGGCTTCTCGAACGTCCTTGTTGGTGTATTTCCCTTGAGGAGCTGTCCCCACACGCATGGTGTGACATGGGACACACTCTTGTTGGAAGTGGAGACGACGGAATGTGAGAGGTACTCACTTGCCGAGGGTTTGCGTCTGCGACACACGCAGTGACGGCCGGACAGAGCAGGCACTTGCCCGCGTCAGGTGTCGGCTCCGGCCTGGCGGCGGGGAGGTGAGCAGGCACTTCCCCGCTACAGCTCCGTCCTTCCTTGGGCTTCAGTCACTCACAGTGAACTTTTCTGAAGGGTAAGAAATGTACTGATTAGATGCAGTAAAATATCGAGTTAAGATTAGGGAAAATAATTTTGGCCAGTTTTACGTCAGTTTAGGTCAAACAGGATGACGGTAAGTGATATAGGAAATATGCCGTATAATGTATGAAATACACTCTATTCAAACCAGAGTCGGTTTCCTGTTTTCTTTCTTGTGATCTCAAATAATTGCAGGTATAAATGTATAAATATGTATATATATTTCTATAGAATCAACATTTCACTGCTCTGTCCTTTGAATAGTCCCACTCAGGACTGACAAAAACTGATACTCAAGAAATCACGTAGCTGAAAATAAGTTGTTTTCAGTGTGTTTTCAAAAACATCCGTGAATCGTTCCCATTCCCCAGTCCACGGCTGGGTCTCGGAGAGTGCGGGCCCTGAGGCCCTTTACTTGGTGATTTTCTGGGCCCTCATGACCTTCACCTTGGAAACGAAGTAAACAGGGCACTTGCCCCAATCTGTAATCCCCAAAATCAGTGTTTCCTCAGTAGGCGCAGGTGCTTGCAGACTGTGACGTCTTTCCCGGGAACGCCCAATGCGGACCGTCCCCCACCCGTGGAAGCCATGCTGGGCTCGTGTGCACGTCTTACACACGCACGGCCCTGGACGCATGTGGCCCTCACGCATGCGTGGAGAACGGAAGTGCCCGTCTTGCACTTGAAACCCCCGTGTTGCCCGGACCCACATCTGCCCTTCTCGGGTCGCTGGCCCCGCTCTGGACACTCCCTGCGAAGTCACCATGACGGAGGGCGGAGGACAGGTGCTGCCCCTCCCAGCTGCTCTTCCCTCAGGGCCACCGTCAGGGTCGGAGGTCGAGGGTCACTAACCCCTCATTCGACCTACCGTCCCCCCCAGTTGTTCTGAATAACCAGCAGCGGTGGGTTTGGGGAGAGCAGTGTTAGGGAACAGTTTGTAACTGTTTTAAAAAATTATCCTTCTTCATAGTGACTCGATAACCTGTAGGGAATCCCAGGCAGCTTCTAGTAAAACACATTCGACATTTCTAAGCTATATTGTCCAGGAAAAGTAAATGACATTTTTTTATTCATAATGTCAGCTGCTCTATCGAAGGTTAAGTTCTCCGTGCTCAAAGTGAGTGTATGTTCACAGCTTTACAGCTGGGGTTATAATTCCCAGGGATTCCTTGTCGCCTGAAAACAGCCCTGCTCTGAGGAGAGCCGCGGGGGCACGCGGGCTTGTGTTCCCCTCTAGCGATCTCTGCCGGAACACGCATCCCTGGGTTGGATGGTTTTGGGGGGCGGTTCGGAGCGAGTTTTGCTCAGAGGAAGACACGGTCCACTCCAGAGATCAGACTTTCTCGGTGTCCCAGTCGCAGAGCAGAGTGGGTTCACCCCAGGAGGCTGAGGGACAGTCGGAACCCTGAATTCTTCAGCTGATTATAAGAATAACACCATCTTGCCATGAGCATTCCTCATGTGCTTGAAGAGAAAGATGAACTCTTTTCCACAAAGGTCACCACGGTTTTTAGAGTTGGAGTCAGAGCACCTCTGGGGAGTCTCGGGGCGGAAGCTCCCTACGTTACAGTAGTGAGCGTTTCCAAGGCCCCTGCACCGGGAAGCTGGCTGAGCACGATTGTTTTCCATTTAAAATTATCCTGAAGGGCAGGGTGGAAGCTCTGATCAGTGCACGGTGGATCAACAGAAGGAATGAGGGACCTCACACCTCATCGAACCTGGAGTCTCTGTGTGGGTCCCGGAGATGAGAAATGTCAAATTCTGTGCAGCACATATTTACTGGGTGCACAGTATAGATATTAAATTCCAGCAGACACTAATTAGGTGATGAGTAGTACCCCAAGACTTGGATGGCAAACCTGCCATCAACAGTCATTGCTGGTGCGTATGGGTCTGCCGCCAGGACGTCTCTGAGCGTGTTCTAGACCGTAATTCACCAAAAACGCGCAGCACGGTTATGCAGCAGGTGCGTCTTGACCCCCACGTCACAGGCAACAGGGTTTAGGGCACAGAGTCAGCTCCTGCATGCGCACGCGCCAGTCACACAGCCCAAGCCCGCGCGCGCCCACCCTGCTCGCCAGGCCTGCGGTCACGTCGGCGTCCTCCGGAACTCATGTGTGCAGCGCACGTGGCCTTCGGATTCTCAACATCACTTTTCTTAATAGGAAATAGTGCTGAGAATTATTTTTTACAGTTTGGGCTCTGTCCTTGGCGGGAGAGCCCATGCCTGCGTCAACGTCCAGGTGCTTCATGGTCAGCGCCGGCTCAGGGGCTGCGCCTGGCAGGGGCTCGGGTCTCTGGGAACGTAAGGCACAGTCTGCACAAACTCCGTTGCTCCAGCTGCACTCAGTCTCTGGGCCGCCCGTCCCAGGGGATGCAGCTGGGCGGGAGCCTGAGCCTGGGGGACAGGACCGAAGTGTCAGTTAATGACAGGTGTTACTTTTGTTACAAAACTAAATTTAATGGATTCTTAAAATTTGCTGGGTCAGCACCAGACTTTCAAATCCACAAACTCATATTTCATTTATATTTCTATCCCTTCCTAGCAGCTTGGTATTTTGAATGTTTAAAATCTTAGGCATTTCTAGTTAACTCCTAAAGAAAGTGTGTGCTTTGTAGGGGGAAGGAACTAGCTTTTTCTCCTGTTTCAGAATTTTTGTTTAGATTGTTTTATTTTTATAATCATCACCGTACATGTGACACATTACATTTTCCTGAATTGTGAGCTTATGCTTGTGGTTTGAATTAACGTGGCGGGAAGGTGCACACGAAGAGAACATTGCAATAAATCTGTGTTGTACCTGCTACTTCCAGTCACGGTGAATGTCCTTGGGAGGATTCTGTGTCCTCATTTTACTGTTCAGGACACGAAGAGTCAGGGATGTCCGAGCTCAGGTCCCGGAGTTGGTGGCAGAGGTCAAGCAGGATCTCAGCCACTCCTCTGCTCGCGTGGGACCCAGGAGACGCTTGCAGGAGCCTCGCGGGGGGGCACAGGACGCAGAACGACGAGGGAGTAGAATGTCCGTGGCAGAGAAGGAGCCCCCGTTCTGGCGGACTGCCAACATGGTGTGTGCGGGGTGCCGGCGTCTGCCCACATGCGCGACCTGGTTAGGCGTCTGCCTGACACCCCGGGAGGCCGTCCAGGGGCTGCTCGGGTAACAGGACACACCGGCTCTCTCTGCTGCTGCAGCATGAGCGCCAGGATGTCACGTCTTTCCTGAGTGGACTCGGAGACCGGCGCAGACGTTGACCCAAAATGGCCAGGTTTGCATCAAGGGTGTCTGTCATGCCTCCAGACACGAGAGGTCATGGAAGTGGGATAGGGGAGAAGAGGACGTGAAATGTGACCCAGCAGAGCTGCGAACAGGGAATGTCTTGAAATAAAGATGAAAACCTTCCAGGGAACCGGAACCTCCATGTGCCAGTCAAAGAACACATTAGACATGGAAGTCACAGTCTGGGAGACGTGTGAAGAATCCCACGTGGGTGTGGACAGGAGACCCCGGGGCAGTGGGTGCTGAGCGCAGGTGAACGGGGACCCCTGGGACCAGCATCAGCATCAGCGTGAGGCAGAACGGCGGATTTCACCTGATGGATGAAAGGCGTCCGGCCGTGGATGTAGGAGCCCAGAAGGTTCTGGGAGGACAGGGAGGGTCCTATACTTCCATTTCCACTTTGTCCCCCGTCCTGGCGGGGAATGGAGGTGCTGGCCCTTCCCTCTCCCCTCTGGACGAGCTGGGGTGGCTGCCGTGCTGTCTCCCTCACCGGCAGGTTTTGTCTGGCGAGGGTCAGAGATCCATATACAGATTTGGGGTGTAGATTAGATCCAGGATATTCTGGTTCCAGATTCTAGGCTCCTCATGTGCTGGCTTTTCAGCTTTTCCCCTATAAATACGTTAGGTCGCAGCCCACACTCTGCCGTTGGGATATTCGTAGGTTGGCGTTGGCACCCCGTAGACCTTTACATCCAAGACCATGCTTGCTTCCACCTTCCTGCCCGTGTGTTTACACGCACAAGTAGACACATTTTGGAGCATGTATTCCCTGGGTCCTGGGTCTCACTCACCTGGTAGACAGGACGAAGAGTTGGTCAGTTTTGAGCACAAAACCCCTTCCCTAGAAACGGATCTGTGAAGCCCCGTAAGCTCAGCTTACAATGCCTTCCAAAAAATTGTCAGTTCCCCCCTTTTCTGCTGAAAAAAAAAAAAGGTTTAAAGTTTTTAAGAAGTTTAAACGCGTTTTTAGAAAAAGGGATAAGGAACACGTAAATTATGCGGAAGAACATCTAGTAAGAGTCGGTGGTGGTCGCCTGGCCGTTCCTCAGTGATTCCCGCAGATTGTTGCGGTGTACCACCGTGACTGAACTTATTAAATCATTTTCAAAAATTAGGTTTATTTCTTACGTAACAAGCACTGTGAGGACTCCCAACAAACTGATATTTTAGTTTGGAATAAAAAATTAAACTTGTATTCAACTTCCCACGGCAGATGAGTTTGTTATCACGACGCCTGCTGGGGTGCAGGCAGTGCTCATGAATTCCGTGCTCAGCGCACACGGTTCTGCTGTCGCTTGTTTGTGATAAAGTAAATGCATTATTACCACCTTTATCCACCCAAGTTTGTTATCTTTCTGTGGTTGCCTTTTGCTTCCTATTTGCTGCATAAGTCAGGAGTCAGTAAATGTCAAAACGTAGTTTGGGATTAAATGATAAAACAGAATATTTTCTTAAGGACTTTATCTCTTATGTTTGTGAAAAACACAGCTGGATTGGGTTGGAAACGAGTTTATTGAATAGTTACCTTAAATTCCAAACTTCATTCTCCAGAAGTCTCATTATACATTTGACTGAATTCATACTTTGTTCCTCTGATAAGCGAGAGCAGCCCCCAGACACCGAAGAGAAGTGTTTGGGGCCCGATGCGTCTCACCGGAGGAGGTCCCACTGCTCGTAGGAACGGACTCCATGGAGAGTGCTCAATGGAGAACGAGGGACTGGTTGGATTAGAAAATGCCTCGTGCTAACATGAGTTTGTGTCCGCTATCCGTTAGCAGAACCGCTTTGGAAACTTCTACCAGGACTCTAAGTTAACACGTCCATCTCTGGCTTGGCTGTGAGGTCCTGAGACGTCGGGACCCGAAGGAGGGGCCTGAACGGGGCTGCCCTGTGGACGGTTTCATCATCACCCACCAGTTTTTACAAATCTTGTTCTGAAAAACGGAATTCTTAAATGTGACAATGCCACAGTCGTTCTAGAGCCCTAGTGGGTACTTGCTCTTCGTTTGTGAGGACACGGGCGGGCTGAACCCTCCGCGCAATAGAACCAAGATTCCGCCATGCTCCTGCAGGGACTTTGGAAGATCAGGAAGAAGAGCTTTTCACTGGGGGACTCAGCATCCTGAGGTTTCTGTGAAACTTGGTGGTTTCCCATAATTCCCTGGGCCGGCTCTGGCTTTGATGGCCCAGGCTGCCCACACAGGACCCCACACACGGTCAGGTGCTCCCTTCCCGACAGTGCCCTCCCACTGTGCCCTCCACAGTTTTCCTCTGAGCGTGCACAGAGGGGGCGTTGGGGTCCCCCTCTTCCTGCTCCTATGGGGACAGCAGCCCTGGAGTACGGGGCCCAGCCTGTGACCCCTCCAACCTCAGTTACCTCCAAATGCAGTCCCGCGGGGATGGGACTTCAACATAGGGATTTGGGAGACACCGTTCAGTCCACAGTGACTTCCTGTGTAGGACGCATAACCCTCATTTTGCAGATGCAGAAACTCAGTTTCGCAGAGGGTTACGTGACTGAGCCACGTTTGCTCGAAAAGGGAATTTTAACAGGTTGCATAGAGCAAATATTTGAATAACTAATACTTTGGCTTAATCACAGAGAACCGTCTCTTCAAGTTGTGTTAACCAGATGTTAAAGATGTTGATGACATAATGTTTTCATCTTTCACCTGTTGGGCATTTGGGAATATGAGTCCAGAGTTTTAGTGTGCATTAACCCATTTTGCCACAGGTGATTATTTTCTGGTGTTTTCTTTGAATAATCCTCTTGAGATCTATGTGTGCATAATACGACAGATTTAAAACGTCATATGGCAAAGTCTGTCAAATCAGAAACACTCTTGTTTCTCTCCTCTGATCTATATTTGCTTGCGCTCTGTGAGGTACAAATGCTTCTATTAATGGGGAAAGTTGAAAAACATTATTGAATATTTTGACAAATTCCCTACAGTAGAGATTGTTGATTACTGTGATAAAGGATGACCCAATTTTCCAGTCTTCTGTTGCCCAGAGAATTTCCTGGGAAAGCCTGAGACACATTCCGTGTCACCCCAAACACAGTAGGAAATCGGCGCTATGGAATGGGAGAGGGTGTGGATAAATGATACCCTCTGCTTTTTTCACGGGTTCACGCTCCCCGCGTTGCTGGCTGACTCTGGAGTCCGCTCTGGGGGTTTGTGGAGGAAAGCGCCCCACACAGAGTAGCGTCTCCATCTTCCCACCACGGGATTAAAGTCACGTCTGCTCCTGCCGCCCTTCGCGTGGGGGGTGGGGCGGGTTGCTGGGGTTTCAGTACTTGGAAAGGGTCCAGTGGGAGCCCCGCGCGTCTGTCCTGGGCATGAGTTGGGCCCGCTCCTCACGGTCACTCACCTGGGTGCAGCCGGGGACGAGGAGAAAACGTGCGTGATGCCCTGACGCCGCGACCCCGAACTGCGGCTGTCCCTGTGTGGGATTGCATAAACAGTCACCGCAGAGAACGGTACAGCCACAGGGAAGCTCAAACATAAAGTTTCCTATTAGGCTGTCATCTAATGGATGCCCGTATGAGCACTTTAAAGGAGGAGTGTTCGCTCTAATTTTTGGCTTCTTTACTTTGAACTTATGATGAATTCAAGAATGGAGTCACACCTGATTTTACACGTGGTGGAAGACACACGCTGTAATCCCTGGTTGCCTCCTTGGCCCGACAGTTCCTGCTGGCTCGTTGCTGGTGGCAAGCAGGCCCTGTGCTCAGGTGGGAGCCCTGCAAGGCCCTGCTGACCTCGGCTTGTCCCTGGTCACATTGCTGGGCAAGCACACTCCTGAGCGCCATTCAGGCCGAAAGCATCTACGCTGTCACTTAGAAAGCAGAGAATGCTTGTCATTCCTGATATTCCCGTGGAATCCTTGTGAGGCGCAAACACGCTTGATGCTTGTCCCTCTGCTTCCTCCGCCCCCGGGCCCGTTTCTCGCCCTCAGCCGTGGATCTGGTGTCTGGTTAACGACAGGTCACTTTAGACCAAGCAGAATGCACGAGGTGTTAGAGGTTTGGAGACGTTGCTGGTGACGGGTGCTGCTGGACTTTAGGTTTTCATCACCCTGGCCCCGTGGTCAGAGGACAGGGAGATCCCCAGCCTCGTGGGTCAACACTGACTACTTCAAAATGGGCCTAAAAGTGGTTGGTCTGGGCAAGAGGCGCGGTGGGAGAGAGCCAGACTGGGGATTGGCGGGAAGAGCGGTTTTGAAGGCGGGTTGAGTGTGGGTTGCAGCTTTGCTGGTCCCTCCCCAGGAGAGTGTGGGCCGTTTCTCAGGGGCCTGCGATCCTCTGACGCAGAACGGGGAAGGCAGGGCAGGGCCCACGTGCAGGAATTGCCCGTGGATTTCAAATACGGCTGTAATAGGGCCTGGTTTGTTTGCCTGTTTTTTAATCAAGGTCTTCGTTCCTCTAGGTACCACAGACTGAGGATGTGAAAGTGTGTCTTTGTTGGATTTAAGCGGTGGCCCCTTTGCAAATGTATTTTACACAGTTACTTCAGTTTAAATTATGAATTTAGATCTGCATTTTGCATTCACGCTCTGATTATGCATCTTAACCTAAACTTGCTTTGTTTTCTAAAATTTTTTAAAGCACAGAACTGTTACGCTTCGCAGACAGCCGGTTGGCGGCTTGGGCCTGAGTATAAAGGTATGGATGCGTTCTTCCGGGGCCGTGCTTTCCGTGATGGGTCTGCGCTGACCCTGACGCCTCTCTCCGCCTGTCTTCCAGGGAGGTGCCGAGCACAGGGTCCCTGTCGTCATATCCAGGATATTCAGAGGCCATGCAGGTAACATGCCAGGATGTCCGCGTACGCCTCGCGGCCGTGTGTAAGATAGCACGCGTTTGGAGACGCTGGGAATCAGCCGCTGCTTATTTGCTTCATTTTATTTCTGTCTCATCTGTTCCCCGCCTGACACGACTGTGCCTGTCTCATTTCCGCTGACGCTGCAAGCCCTTAAGAGAGGTACCGATGCCCTGTGTGGCCCATGGGAGCGGTGCTCTGGGGACACATGCAGAGGCTGGGATGCTGGGTGTTTGCAGGGGTGACAGTGGGGAGACCTGCCCCTGGCGCTGGCAGGCCGCGGTGCTCCTGGAGGTCTGCGGTAGAAATCGCATCCCGCCCTCCAGGAGCGCCTCTGCGGGGAGCGTGGGGCGGCTGGACCGCAGGGCTTTGGGAGATGATCGCACTGCAGCTGCCGCGACTGAGGTCACTGTGTGCAGAGCGGAAAGTGGATGTGGGAGTTGTGGCCACACCTCCAGTGTTGGACAGTTGTTTTCTTTCTAATAAAGTCACTGTTAGATGGCGTGTACCAGCCCGGCTTCGTAGCGGGACCTCTGTGCTGTCTGGAGGCGCCTGGTCCCCTGCAGCTTGGGGACCCGGTCTCCTGCCCGGTGTGGAGCGAGGGAGGCACGCGGCCCGTGTGCAGGGGGACTGACTCCTGTCCCCAAGCCGGAATTGGACAGGATGTGGGAGGGGGCCACTTCAGGTCCCTGACCCTGAAAACGGGCAGGGGGTGAGGTGACCGACCGTGGACTGGTACCCAACGCTGTTGGAATCGTTCCCGTGTCGGGTGGAGAGTGGAGAATAAGCTCACGCTTTTACTCAGCACACTCATACTCGTTCACCCCATGTGCCAGGGACCGCAGCCCGATGTCAGAGCGCAGTGCAGCCCCGCGATGCCGAGAGAGGCGGTGCAGGTGTGGGACGCCACAGCGCATGCTCTGGGAGTGTGCGTGTGCCCTGGAGTCATGCGTGCTCTGGGAAGCGTGCGTGGTCTGGAGGTGTGCATGCTCTGGGGGCGTTCACACAGGGATGGTGGTGATGAATCAGTGGCTGGAGTTCCTATTTACAAGGAATGTGAATTTCCCCACAGCAACTTTGACTCATTCGTACAGAAAAGAAAGATTTTAATCACCACATTTGCATCAGCAGAAAGACTCGTTTTCACCAAAAGGACACTGAGGAATCGGTTCAACAATGGCCATTTCTCCCCTTGTTGCGCAAGGTTGCAAAACCGCCTTTGAGGTTCGCAGCAGACCGGGTCCTATTTACTCGGAGATGGAGGCTGTGAGCTCGTAAAGGCACCATCCTCGTCCTCGCCGGGAAGCGAAGCGGAGCCTCCAAGGAGACCAGGCTGTGAGGCGAAGCCAGAGTCTGCTACTCCTGGGTGTGCTCTTCCTGGTAACATGAAAGTGTCCCAGTTTTACAAGAAAATACGGTTTTATTAAAACTACAGACGGCAGGAGGGAGCTGCGTTGGTCTCTGCATCAAATGGTCGTTCTTTCTGATGTTTTTAAAGCATTTCCAGACGAACCTTGCACCGCACTGAAGTGTCCCATTGTGCGTACAGGAGTGATCGCTGTGGGGCTGGGATGCTTTGCAGAGCTCCGTGCTCCGGCGCCTTTCCAGTGAGACTCTGCCAGGTGGAAAGAAGTGAGTTCGTTCCTGCGTCAGGCGGTCTGGTTACTTCTGCACTGCGTGGCACTCTGCTTGGCGGCTGGTGATTGAAGGGGGTGGCTCAGAGGCGTTTGTGTCCGTAATCTTGTGAACAGTCACAGTTATCTTGCATTAGTGTGGTTTCTGACTTATGGATATGAATATAAATATGTGTCAGAAAGAAGAACAACGAGGAAGTAAGATTAACCAGCAGATAAAAGGCAGAAAGGGCTTTCATGTTTAATTTGGACAGGAAACCTCCTTTATCTGCGGAGGGGTGAATAGGTCACCATGGCCACATGTGGACAGCTCCAGTGCAAAACCAGGCTGCAGTTCTAAGGAAGACGCCGAGTCACCCAAATGCAGCTGGGGGCTCCCTGGGGAGCTGGGACCCATTAGATTCCCAGACTTCTTACTGGTCCTGGAGCCAGAACGTGCTGATGGTTCTGTCTTGAGCCGAGATTCCCGTCTGCAGCTGCTGGGTGTCTCACGAGGGACGCAAGCCCGGCAGGTCTCCAAATGAGCTGTCCTGTCTTCTCAGGCTGCCTCTGACTCTAGCGTTTGTGGTCTGTGAGCGAAGACCCGGGGCCCCGTCCCATGGGCCACCTGTCCCTCTGCTCTGTCGGCCCCACTGGCTCCGGCCACCTCTTGGACATGACAGCTGGCGGCCCCCACCCTGCTGCCACTGCCTGTGCCTGCCTCACTTCCCATTTTCACTGACTGCGTGTTCTGCACCCTGAAGTCTTTGAGAGTCAGCGAAAAATGCTCAATGACCTGGGATCTCTGAGAGACCAGGAGCTTGGTCTGCCGTACTTCACATGTTCAGAGTATGGCACAGGACGGGTGTTGCACAGGCAGGAGGCCCTGGCTGCTGCGAACCTGTGCAGAGCTGCCCTGTGCGTCTGGTGCCTGGTGCGAGCAGTGTGGGACCTCTGTGTGATGGAGCCCCGGGGTCCAGGGCGCTGGGGACACAGCGTGGCCGCCACCATGTGCCGCAGTCCCAGGGTCCAGGGCGCTGGGGACACAGCATGGCCGCCACCGTGTGATGGAGCCCCGGGGTCCAGGGTGCTGGGGACACAGCATGGCCGCCAGCATGTATCATCGAACACTGGTACCCAGTCCAGAAGCTACAAATTAGGATTTGCTTGTGGAGACTGGAGACGCCGTGTGAGTGGTGGGAAGTGGGGACACCGACTGTCCTCAGGGAGATGGCCGGCACTCTCCATGGCTTAGATACCCTCCCTGATGGGGGCAGGGGTCACTGTCCCCAGGAGAAAGGCCTAGATATTGAGGGACCCTCTGCACCTTCCAGCTCTTACCGTGGGAACCTGACGTCTACCTGGCTTTGTGTTCAGGAGCGAGGTGGCTATAAACTGTGAGGTCAAAGGGGACGTCGGGCTGTCCGCTCTTTCATCTGTGAATTTGTACAACCACATTCAACAGATAACCTCTGGGGAAGAGCCACTGTTCTGGGCATGCAGCAGCGAGCCTGCGTGGCAGAGAGATGGGGGCAGCGGACAAGTCGATGACCACCACTTCCAGGTGGTGCCCGCCATGCGCACGAGACTAAACCGTGTGGGGATGGACGTGAGCGGGTTTGTGTGACGTGGTCAGTGGAAGTCAGCCCTTGGCGGGGGCACTCCGTGCACACACAAGAGGACTGACAGCAGCTCTGGGCAGGAAGCAGCCCGTGGGCAGGCACCCAGGGCTCCGAAGCCTGTGCAAAGAGCCTGGATTGTATCCGTGAGTGAAAGGGTCATTTCAGGACCTTCCAAACGCGGGGTGGTAAGCTCTGTTTAGAGCAATCACCGGGCTGCTGTAGGAAGTGGGTGCACTAGGGGCATGGGTACGTGGACACAAGCCATCAGACTCTCGTGTGCTTTGACGGGGAGCCCTGGGCACAGTTTTACTGAGATGCAGGCAGGACTCCTATGGGAGTCCCTGTGTCTTTAGCCTCAGCTGCATACAGTGGTATTGGGTAAAATGACGTGGTGGATACTGGGGGTCAGGCGAATGCTGGAAAATAGGGCAGGGGTGGGGATCCACGCTCTGTGGCAGGTGCATGCTTACTGGGTGAAGTTACCTGTTGAGGCTCAGGGGAGTTAGAACAAGAGAAGCATCCGAATTAATGGATGATTTCCTGAAGTCCTAATGTCCATGGAGAAGGGTAGCTCTGACGACCTGGGGTGTGAAAGGAGTGGGGGCCTGAACGGGGTGCAGAGGCACAGAGGGAGGCCAAGGGGCTGGGTTAGTCTTCTGGCACCTCTAATTCTTCAGGAAGAGTTTTTCCACTTCCAGCGAGCAGATGACGTCCCTCGGGGGCTTGGCACGCAGGACACGCCCACAGGTTCTGCCTGCACACTTCAGGTGCAGCCCCTCCCAGGCTCCGTGGACAGCCCCCAGCCCACCCCCATGCACCGTGGCCTCTAGCCAGGCTAAGACACGCACCTCCAGTTAGGTACCCATACCTAATAGAATATAAATTTAAGCTAATGCTTTCTGTGCCCAGGCTTAAAGCATAAGACCTTTAAGGACCCTATCAGACAGGGACTCCTGTGGCCACCCTCATTGTACAATGAGAACCCTGAGGCACGGATACACTACCGAGACTGTCCACAGACACACGGCCGGCTAACAGCAAAGCCGGCCCGTCTCCGAAGTCCTCCTTAGGTAGTGCACCGATGAGTGAGCATCATAAAAATCTGGGTTCAGGTCCGGTAGGGATGTGTTTGGCTGTGCAGTAACATGAAGGTACAGGGGCCTAAAGGAATAGGGCTCTGCTGTTCTCACTCAACAAGAAGTCAGCTGGTGCCTGCATTTTAAGATGTAGGGCAGAAGAGAAATGGGGGAGGACACCGCTAGGAAGGGCCATTTTTCTTTCAAGAAGAAGGCCTTCAAGCATCTCTTCCACACCGTTAACTGGAACTGGACCCCAAATCCACCCCCAGAAAGGCCAAGGGAATGAGCATGCCGTGTGCTGTTTGGACAATTCTCTCCAGCCTGGGTTTAGGGCAGGCCAGGACCCCCTTGCACTAGGAGGAGACCCAGCCTCTGCCGAAACAGTAGGAGCAGATGCACCTGTCATGGGGGAAGGGACGTGGGGGGCTGGGCAAGCACGGGGGAGGGGGCCCTCACTTGCATTTTGTCAGCAGTTGTGTCTTCAGCAGCTTCATTTCCTTGGAGACAAAGGATCTCATGTGTCCATTAGCTCTGCGCCTCAGAACCTCAACTCATCCTTATTTGGGGGCACACCATTGGACCTTTTTCTTAATACTATGACCAGTTCTTCACATTGTGATGATAGAGTCCCTGATTGGTCCTACCTTTTCTAGCTATATCCAACTTTCTCCTGCTGCTTCTCTTTCGTTCCTCTGTTAATTAAGCTCGTAACTGGCTTCCCAACCTGTGTGTATGCTTCTGTGCTGAGTGTGGAATCAGTACCTGCCAGGGAGCCCTTTCCTGCTGGTGCACGAGGTCCGGAAGCCAGGGACACACGAGGACGTGGTGACAAGCAGAAAAGCAGGTATGGCAGTTGTTGGACCATTTAATGTAGTGAGCTAGAAAACGTTTTCTTTTAGAGGCTCCAAGTTGACACTGAAATTTTTCCTAATTTACTATATTTTATGCATAAATTTCCTAAAATATCTGGTTTTAACTACATGATTTTTTACTCCATTTATTAATAATTAATGAGCCATAAATGGTTACCAACTAGGAAGCAATCTTAGCAGTAATGTGGTAAAATTGTCCTTACTCAAATTAGAAAATTCCAGCATTTCGTCCCAGTTAACCCTCTGGAAAGTGGGGACTAGGTGGTGAGCACTTGCTCCTCGAGTCTCTTGTTCATTTCAGTGTCTCCCAAATATGCATCTGAGGTGATGCTGCATTTACCTTGTGAAGAAATGTCTAAAACGTATACAGGAAATGCCTATATACTTGTGGGCTTTTTTTTTTTTTTTAATGATAATACAAAGGAATATACGAGTCAAAGGAAAGAGTGAAGAACTTAGACCCAGGACACCTAGGGTTCAGTGCCACCTTTCTGCAGATCTGCGTATGGCCCCCCTCTATCCGGTCCTCCCGCCCTTCCCTCACAACTTGCTGTATCTCCTCAGTACATCCCGGATGCGTTTCCTTTCCCGTCCGCAGGGACACGGGACCTTTGCCTAGAGGAAGACCGTAGATAGTCCTTGAGTGCATACATGAAGTTGCTGTGTTTGTGTGGGTGCTTCCGTGCGTGTACATGTGATGCCTACATTTGAGCCTGCTCTGTGTATCGTTACAGATATGTGCGTGTGTACTGCATGCATGAGCATGTACAGAATGTGTACATAACCAACGAGATTAAGCTTCATAGCTGAAGGTTAATTACCTCTTAAGGTGCGGTGTAGAGCAAATGTGCTGTTGCCAGTGAGCGGGGGAAGCTGCACTCAGATCTGTCTGAGGATGTAAGCAAACTTCACGGCCCTGGGGCTGCGTGGGTGGTAGACTTTGGATGACTTCTCCGAAAAGCCAGCCCTGGAGTCTTGAAGCGTATTCCCAAGGAGGTCATTTGTCCTGGTTGGGCTTCGCTGTCCTTGCTGTGAAGTGGTCAGCGTGGAGATCTTGCCCAGCTCTGGAGGTCATGCTTCTCTCAATGGGCACGCTGAGATTTCACATGACAGGCGGGAAGCTGGCCAGCTGGGTCCTCGGGTGACCGCCGAGGCCATTGGGGCATCACGGCCCCTCTGGGCGGGTGCTGTGACTAGGCATTCGCTCCCTCTTCTCTTGGGAGCTGCACTCTGACCAGCGGCCCCTGCCCCCTGCGATGCTGACCGTCGGGGCCTGTCATGGTTTCTCAGAATCCAGGGCTGCACAGAACTCGTTCCTGGCGTCCCCACCTCGTGCAGTTCCAGCTGATCTTGTTGATTCTGCTGAAGAGGAGAGTGGTATTAGTGGGTGCGGAAGTCTTTCTAGTTCTTGCCAACACCTGGTAGGTGAGAGAGGCCCCACAGACTTTGCTTGGATTGGGAAGTGTGCGTGTGGCTCTCCTCTCACAGTGCAGTGGAGAGGTGTGTCGTGTCGCGTGCACTGAGCCAGCCAGCCCGCTGTGTGGGGACACGAGTCAGTCTCAGACGTCTGCTCACTGCTCCCGCCAGCTGTTGAGTGTAACTGCCCAGGCCCACCTGCTCAGGATTCGGAAGTGCAGGCTCATCCGTGTGGATGGCCGGTGCTGAGGGATGGGACCACCCAGAATTTCACTTAAAAGCCTGAAATGGCCGTAGGCAGTAGGATTTGGCCCGTTCTGTAAAGGTTACCAGGAAGATTCCATCAGAGCCCGAGAGGAGTTTCACGTGAGGGTGGCGCTCAGGCTGAGAACACAGGTGTGCTGTGCGTCCACACCCTTTGAACTGAATGCTTAATTCTCTCTGTGGCACTTCTAGAAATCTCCTGGGACCCTCTCCACTCACAAAACCATAAATGCTCAGGCGGACATCCGGCCCTTCGACTATTGCTGGCCTCGGTCACCCCGCGGACCCGCACATCTCCTGAGGCGCGTGTCCGCAGAAGCTCCACCTTGCCTGGCTTCCCCACACCCTCTCCGGATGTGGACTCCTTCCCCCCTCAGCCCCAGGTTTCCCATGTGCTTGATCACAGACAGAGTCACCGTGAAGGTGGGAGTGTCCTGAGTCACACACATACCTTCTTAATGACACTTTAGAAAGCAGAGGGAACATCGCAAGCTCTCTGATTCAGTTGTTGATCATGGTAGCTTCTGGGTGTGCCCAGCTCTCCGGCCTGCAAGGGGCCTAGCTTCCGAAGCTGCAGCCTTGGGGTCATCAGACCTCACCCGGTGTCAGGGCTGTGTGGGGTGCAGCTGTGGCTGTCCTGGACCCCTGATTTCCATTTTTCTTCTTCTTCTTTTTTTTTTTTTTTTTTAAGATTTACTTATATATTAGAGACAGAGTGAGCATGAGCAGGGGAGGGAAAGAGGGAGAGGGAGACAATCTCAAGCAGACCTCCCACTGAGCGTGGAGCCCGACATCGGCTCAATCTCACAACCCTGAGATCATGACCTGAGCTGAAGAGTCAGATGTTTAACCAACTGAGACACTGAGGCACCTTTCCATTTTTCTTTAGAATTCTCACCTGTCTTTGGCATCTTGCTGCCATAAACATGTCATCACGATACAGGATTTGTGATTGATTTATTTTCATGTCCATGATATTTCATGCAAGTTACATGTTACAGCTTTTCCCATCTGACCCCCCTTCCATTTGACACAAACCCCTGTATCTGTAGCCCATGTTGAGCTCTCTGTAACCCCTGCCATCTTGCACACCCTGGAAAGTGTAGGAGAGGCACCAGGAGAGCAGAGGGCCAGCCTCAGGGAGCGGATGGAAGAGTCTAAACTGCCTTCTTGTGGACTTGAACACTTCAGACCATTGTGCCCTCGGGGTGTCGCTACTCAGACCCAGGGGCCTCTGTCCTGGGTTCTGGTCTTGCTGCCCGTAGAGCTCCCCACCTTCCTGTCTGTTGGGCAGAGGAGTGTAGAATGTAGAATGCGACTCAGACATGCAGGCCCGTGTGCCCACATGGATAGAGGAGTCCCTTCCTAACTCTTCCCGGGGGTCTGTGAATCCTGGTAGACTCCTTTTCTTTGAGATGGGTTAGCTTGGACCTGACTGGATTTGTGTAGACATTTGTGTGGACACCTTGGGACGGGTGCGCGTGGAGCTGGATTTGGAATTTTGAGGCCAAACCTGCCTCCCCCTGGCTTCTGTAACAAACCACGGTCTACTCTTCATCTCCAGTGAGCTGGCTGTACGAGGGAGAGGGTCCCAGGGTCCAGTCTTGGACCTTGTGAGAGCTGGAGCAAATTGAATGAAGAGTATTTCAACGTTCCTTCTTCTTTATTGTAGACGAATCAATGAAAGGCATGTTTTTACAGCCATCAAAGTAAACAACTTGAAACAGACAATGAAAGTGGACTTCAGCGCTGAAGAGGAATGTTGAACCCTCACACGTGCTGGTGGACCCCAGGCTCTGAAGGATGGGCGGAGCGTGAATGCGGGGTGGGGAGAGCCTTCATCCTCAGCAGCCCATGGCAGAGAGCGCGACCGAGGCAGAAGGGGACTGGAGGCTGTGGGCGCTCCTGCTTCTGAAGGGTCACCGCATGTGAAGATCAAGGCAAGCAGGTTTGAACCAAGGACCCAGTCGGCCGGGCTGCGGCACCTGTCCCAGCGCGTCCCCCACGGCGCCATCCGCCCCAGAGGCACCGGCCTGGACCTGCTCGGCCATCACTCCTTACATTCTGCCTCTGCCATTGACTGCATCGGCTTGCACTGCCGAGGGCCGTCCTGGAAGACGGACGTGCCTTTTTATTTCCTTTGAAATGTCTGAAGTCCCCTAAATTACTTCAAGAATTTAGGTATTCCTGTTGTCAAAAGCACATCTCCCCGGGGCTCCTGGGAAGGAGAGGAGAGGTCCCCTGTGAGCACTTACGAGGACTGGCATTCAGCGCCTGAGGGCCTTCGAGGCAGACGCGCTGAGTGTCCCTTGTGCAGGTGGAATAATTGAGTCTCGGAGAGTCTAGATGGTAAACGAGGGTGCTGTTTTGGAAACGAGCTCAGTGTAGTGCTCAGACGTTGCCACACGCCGCTCGGACCCCAGGACTGTCCGTGGGGTCCGCTTCTGACTGCTGCAGACATCACCCGTTTGCTTGTACCTGACGTGAAGTATCAGGTGAAACACGTCTGACCCCAACATGAGGTCGTCGCACGCACAGCTAACGGACTTGCATGCGGTTGGACAGGTACCTTGTGGGGCTCGGGGCGTGGAACTGAGGGGGGTGGCAGTGAGCTTTTAGGGCTTCCTTAGTGAGCGTCAGGGCCGGCGCGTGTCCCGTAAGTGAGAAGATGGTGGAGACCGCCCTCTTCCTCCTCACCTCACCTGCCTCACGGCGTTAGAATGACACGCAAGCGAGGCTGCCCTTGAAATCGGGGCTACAGGCCCGAGAAGCACATGGAGCCCCAGTGCTGACGCCAGCCAGTGCTTTCTGCAGAACTGCCGAGAATGGGCCGTGTTCTGGACGTGGGCTTATCTTCAGAGCCCTGAGGATGATGAGTCTGTCTCTGGTAATTCTAGTTTTGCAGAGCCCCGGGTGGGTTCCCGAGCCATCGGTGCAGATTGGACAGCAACAGAAGGTATCAAGTGACTGTTTTTAACAGGTCCTTTACACTATCACAGTTTTGTTATTGTTTAATTTTAATAGAAAAAGCTTTTACTCTTGTCCTTTTTCCTTCTCACAAAAGTGAAGACAAGAAGATGTAAGTTTTAAGAGCAGGTAGTTGAGCAGAGGTCAGTATCAAGGCCATAGTTTCCCTCTGCGACAGGGCAGTGAGTGGAGGTCGTCTGTGCACGGGAGGGACGGGGACACAGACCGTGTGGAAGGACGGGAGCTGCACAGCATCTTCGGGGACGCCTGACCACAAACTGAGGCGTCCCCTGAGGCTTCTCCTTGGTCAGTGTCCTGGGGGCAGGAGTAAGACAGAGACCCCTGAGAGCCGGCGGAGGGCTTCCTGTGGGAGGAAGTCAGTTGATCACACCGTGAGAATATGGCCCAGGGAAAGAGTCAGTGGGATGGCTCAGTTACAAGGCTGATCCCCTCAGCCAGGACGGGGGCTGGTCCCAGGGCTGGGGAGGGGCTGGTCCCAGGGCTGGAGAGTTGAGAACTGTGGGTTTGGACAGGGCAGGTAGGACTGGGAGTCGGTGGGTTCTAGGCACAGACCCATCAAAGGCATAGGTCATGTATACACTTGAAACAATTACATGTCCGTATACAAATATATGTTAATGTTTATTAAGTCAATTTGTATAATTTTGTAAATAAGAACCTCACTATTCAAACTCTAAAGACTTCACATCTGGATGGAAACAAAAAAATGTATTTTTTTCAGATAATGTTGAACTCCTGACTGCCTGAGTTCACTGTTCACATAGATGACATTTTCCCAGAAAGACTTGGGGGATAGAGTGTCGCTCACGGACGCTCACTGCAGAGAAGTACGTGCAGGTCAGTAAGGGAGGGTTTGAGGGGTTGGCGCGGCTCTGGAGGAGGCACGATGGCTGTGAAATTAAGTCCCCTCCTGTGACATGGTGTCTAGGACTTCAGCCCATGACCCATGGCTGCCGCCCCCTCCCCTGCCCGTCCTGCCTCACCCCGTTCCACCTGACCGAGCCTGGGGGGAGAGCCCCCTCGTTCCTGTCCAGCTCCAGGGCAGAACTCCGATGTCTGTGTCCTAGGTTTCTCCAAGGTCCCACAGCTTACGTCCTGCACCTGGGTTCCCCAGACCACGTCCGCACCTCTCGTACGTGTCAGAGCTGCACGTGGATGTGGACTCTGCCGTGCATAATGTTACAAAATATTTGTACAGCCAACAGTCAGTAATCCTTCTGTTGCCTTGTGTGGATTTCCACCTGATGGACTTGGAGCCCCTGAAGCCAGCATTGTCCTGTTCCCTGCCCCCAGCTCAGGGCTGGACAGGGTTTGGAAAAACAGAAGGGCGGGGAGAGTGGGAGAGAGACGGGGAGACAGACACGGAGGGAGACAGGTCACACCGCTGGGCCATGCAGGCTTTCTGGGCAAAGGTGCTGTGTAAATGAGCAAGTTGTTAATTACCTAAACTCAGCATTACATTTAGTCAAATAAAGGCTGTACTGTGCTTTCAAAAAAGTTTAATATTTCTCAACGACCAGAAACAATATTAACAATTAGCATTAAATGCATTCAGGGAACATAGAAAATTGCAGTGTTAAAAGAATAGCTTCTTATTTGGTTTTCCAATAGTTAAACAAAGACCAAAAAATTCAAATTCCTAGGAGGGCAGGAAGTCGAGATGCTTTGCATTTTGGGCAGATTTGCTCAGTCTACTGGAAGCGGCCTGTCCCCGCCTCTGAGGACTGGAGGGGCGGTGGGGACGGTGCCGTGAACCTATCGGACTCCCCAGGGCACGTTCCCATCTGTGTTCTCTGCACCGTGTCCTTAATTATAACTGTGTGTAAATTCGTTCCCAAGAAAGAGCGGAAGCGCTAAACAGCTTCTGGGATTCCTGTTTCATTGTCTGTGCCGACTTAATGAAAACTGGGAATCAGACTTTACACATAACGTGGTGAAATTCTTCATTAGGAAGACGTGCCATTCGTGTTCCATGTTAAACAACACTTATGTGTCTGGGAAGTAACTCTCTTAATGTGCTTAAAATTGGCCGTCTGTTCAGCTTGATGGGCGGGGTGCCTGCTGCCGTGCTGCTGGCATTTTCCCACACCGACACGGGCCCACGCACACGCATGTGCACCCATGCAGCCCACACGCATCCATGCACGCCCACGTGCACGGACATTTGCACGCTCCATGCACACTGACACACGTGCTTGCATGCACATGTGCACACACATTCACCAACACACGTGCACACACGGTCACCCACACACATGTGACACATTCACACCCACACATGCACATGTGCACACACACAGGCACGCACATTCCCCACACATGCACAGTCATGCACACGCATTCACATCCATACACGCACTCATGCAGCCCATCCCCCACACGCGTGCGTACACTCATGCACACGCATGTGCCCACACACCAGCCATTCCAGTCGCTGCTGACACTAAGCTTGGACCAGCCTCCTAACTATGCATGACGTCCCTGAATGTCTCTTAACCCTTGTGCCACTTTTGCAACCCTGCAGCTGACCAGACAGGGATGTTGTTCGTAGGAGACGCTGTGCTGCAGGTCAGTATTTCAGACTTCAGCCCTCGGCTGTGCTGTTTATTTTAAACTTCTGGTGATCAGTTATCATCCTCAGACTTCTCAATTTGTCGTCTATTCAGGTTAACGGCATTAATGTAGAAAACGCGACCCACGAAGAAGTGGTAAGTGTGCCTCATTTTGTAACTTCTGTTGTGCTTAGTGTATATTGTTTTGCTGTCGTTACTTTTCTCTCTAAATCATATTTCACTGGGCGTATTTGTAGACACGGTTTTAGAACTGGAGGAACGCTAGGAAGACTCAGTGGGTGCGTTGCCGGAGGCCCTGGGAGATGCCGGTGGGCCGTGCGTGGGGAGGTGCGTCGTGGACACTGCGATGGGCCCAGCAGGCTGTGCAGGGTGGATGGCGCTGCTCCTGTCCTAACTGGGAGGACTGAGTTTGGGGGTGTGGACGCTGCCCGGGCCGTGATGAGAAGCGTCTGTCAGGTGTTCCCTGCTGGCTTGCTCTTGCATGCGTGTATGTGATGCGGGCGGATACCTTGCAGATGTGTCGCGATGCACACGCCTGCTGACTACCTGGGACGAGGGCTCATCACATGCATTTGTCCCGGCCTTCCTTCCGTGGAGAAGGACATCATCCAGGTCAGGTCAGACTGCAGGATACAAGGAAGGATGAGACAAACACCCCGCGTGAAGCCAGACGCGGAGAAGCCCTGACATCGTGCAGAGGGTGTGGCTGACGCCAGGACGGCACCAGCGAGGGGTGGGGCAAGGTCGCAGGTGCGTTGTAGGGGAAGGGCGACCGGGACAGCCATGAGGTGCAGTGCAGGGGTGGCGCCTGGGGGGTGAGGCCGAAGGAACACCTGGTCCCAGAGGTGCTGGTGTGGACACCCCTCACAGGGTGTTTATTCTGAGGTTACAGGGAACCAAGCATATTTCAGTCTGTTAACATCCCCCTGAAGTGTTGGTGTGCAGACATCTGTTCCTCAGGGTCTGTTTTTCCAGGAAAGCAACCGTTAGCTCCAGGTGAGGTGGGGCACGCTGAGCTCCCAGGACGCCCGCTCACGGCCCGTCGTGTTTGCTGCCCGCGAAGAGCTCGTGTGCACCCCCACCCCTTCCTGCGGGGCTCACATGCAGCCCCCGATCTGCGCCAGGCATGGAGAAGGTGCTCGCAGTCGGGACAAACACGTACTGGCTGTCGAGGGACGCACAGTTTGGGGCGTGTTTGCACCTGGATGCAGTGTTCCCACCTATTCACGTTCTCTGCTGCACGTCTGTGTTTTCTCTGAGCAGGTTTGCTTTCTTAGGGTGAAGGAAGCATGATTCAGAGGGACCCCGGGCACCCCGGCCCGGCCCAGGGAGACCAGACAGCGTCCGCCCAAAAACTCATCCTTGAGCGAATGATGGCCAAACCTTATAAACAGAGCTATTCCAATATTCGGTACAAATATACCTTTAAATCAAATTATCAAATAATATGTCGAGTCTTACGTGGCAGAAAAGACGTTGGTTGCAGCATTACCAAGGAGACAGATTCCGGTTTTCAGATTCATAAAGTCCTTAAAAATATTAAATTTGCAAAGACCTCATCAATCACATTGTCTCAAACCCTCATTTTTCCGAGTAAATTCTAGCTTCAGTTAATTCCAGAAGGAACGATGTCAGTTCTGCCTGAACACCAAGGATCCACAAAGTGAGTCTTAGTCACCCCCACACCGTCCCAAGCTTCGGCATAGTTTTGCTTCATGGCAGGGACAGAAATCTGCTTATTTCCATGTAATACGTACGTGGGGATAAGCCTGCAGCTTCCCCCTCTTTAACACATTCGGGTTTTTCTCCACATTGATATCTGCTCTTCGAACCCCCGTGGCAGGGAGCACACTGTCCGTGGTTAGTTTGTGTATGGGGCAAATTCTGAGTCACGTCACCTGAGACAAAGGACAGTCACCGAGTCTGACATCTGCCTGCAGAGGCTGGTGGTGTGTGGGGAGGCGGAAGACTGGGGGTGAGGTGGTTCTTGACCCCGGGGCACGTTAGAATCAGCTGGCACCACACAGAGATTTCAGGAGATACCTCGTTACAGCATGCTTCTCCCTAATTTCTAGACCTCTTCATGAGTCATGTTCAAATCACAGGAGTGGAAAACAAAACTTGTAGTAACATCGCAGGTGTGGTTTATGGGAGAGGTGTCGTGTGGCCGCAGTAGGACCCATGGGAGTCCAGACTCCAGCTCATGTGCTCACCTCTTCCGCCAAGATCTGGTCCAGCCCAGTCTTGTACTGACCAGTCCCCCTTGGTAACGTCGCTGCCCACGTCCAACTTGTGTGGCTTTGCGGGGCAGGTGACGTTCAAGCCTTGGTGGATGCTTACTTTGTGTTGTGGCTCGTGGACCTGTGGTCAAGCATTCAGACCCTGCCAGAGCCCAGTGACCAGCTCTCCATCCCAAGGAGCTTCTCCAAGAAGAGAGCATTTACTAGCAGATAACGGTTTTATTGACATGGCTTTATCCTCAAACTCAAGGGTAGGCACGTGATAGTCTGTGAGCCTCCCCCAGATGCCGCCTAGCGGTCCTGTCTGCGTGGGCACTCCAGCACCTTGGGTCTTGAGTCGTGCTGCCCACGTGGCGGAGCACTTGCACGACCGTAGCGCCAGTGTGCCGCAGGGCTTCTCAGAACCGGCGGCCTGATGGGTTATCGGGTAAGTGGGAAGAGCAGCATGGCCGGATGTGGTTTCTGTTCCCATCAGGACCCAGAGAGACCACGGGGAGTTTTGTTGTCTTCCTAACTGCGGGAGGTCCAACATGCAGCAACTCGTCCTTCAGCCTGGAATGCTTGATGTGCCCCAGGCCACCAGCAAATGCAGGGAGGTCGTGGGCTCGAGACGTGTGGGGCCGTGTATCACTCTCCAAGGTCGCAGGCTCGCATCTGGCCTGGGGCTGTGTCTCGCTCTCTGAGGTCGCGGGCTTGCGTCTGGTGTGGGGCCGTGTGTCGCTCTCTGAGGTCGCAAGGTCGCGTCTGGTGTGGGGCCGTGTCTCGCTCTCTAAGGTCGCAGGCTCGCGTCTGGTGTGGGGCCGTGTCTCGCTCTCTGAGGTCGCAGGCTCACATATGTTGTGGGGCCGTGTCTCATTCTCCTGGCACGTTACCGAATTCTCCAAGGTGTTGCCTCATTTTCCCCAAGTTGAATAAGTATGATGTCGCCAACGTAGCAAACCAGCAGGATGCCCTGGGAGAGGCCCCATTTCCCGTAGACTACAGAAGGACAGACAGATGGCCGGCGTGGCCCTGAGTCAGGAGAGGAAGGACACAGTGCTTCCAGCTGGAAGGGACAGAGAAAGTGAGACCGGCCGCGTGGGCGTTTGCACATGAGGAAGCAGGAGCAGAGCGCGTCTGGGGCAGCCGCTGTAACTGTCATCGGAGTCCGTGTGTTCATGTTTACGGTAACACGCCGTCATCACTGCTGACCACCTGCTTTGCCTGGCCGGAGAGCTACGTGGATTAGGAATGTGGGATGAACCGCCATTCTCTCCAGTCCTTGTTGTGGCCCGGAGGCCAGGTTTCTCTTGTGCCAGGAGAAGGTGTTCTGAGGGTTTCCACAGGCTCCTCCTGACTGTGAGTCCAGCACCCAGTGTGGAGATGCCGCTGCTCAGTGAATACGTCTCCTCCGCTCTGTTCACCGCAGGCTGTGTCTAGAGCGAGCAGGCCGTGTGTGCGGTGCATTCAGGATGAGAGAAAGGCAGCTGCTGCCGGGCCCACCGGAGCCCCGTTCTGACGGGACCGTCGTGGGCTCGGGTTCCTGGGAGCTGGCCTCAGTTCACACCCAGCACCGATGCCACACGTCCTTCTATGGGAGTCAGCGGGGAGGCGGGCGGTACAAACGTTCCTCCCGGGGACTCTGTCCTGCATTCGAGGGCGAGCGGTCGTGAGTTGACTCGGTTCTGGAGGCTGATGGAAGCTCCGTGGCTCTGCTGTGAGAAGTCCCGTCTCTGTCCCATCAGAGCTCCGTAAAGTCAGACTCAGGAAGGTGAGGGGTTGCCGCATCTGTGGGTTGCTGTGGGATGGAAACCGCGCTGTCCAGGTGTGGCGACACCAGATCACCTCCCACGTCCCCTAAGCTGTCCTGCCTCCAGCCTCCAGAGCAGAGATGCTGAAGAAAGTTTTTTCCTTCTTTGAAACCGATTTATTCTCAAATTTCAGTTCATTCCGTAAGTTCTCGGTTCCCTCTCACAGTGGCCTCTGTTGGTGGAAGGCCAGCATCCCGACAGAAGGTGGCGTGGTTCGTCTGTGGTAATCCATGCTGTTTGTCCCTCTGTGCTGGGATTTCAGTCATACGAGTCACCAAGCAGTTATCCAAGGACGATGTCAAGGATCACATCAGCAAAGGAAATTTTAGATGATTTACCCCAAACAGTGCAAGTTGGCGCAGAAGAGGACTCTGAGTTGCAGTCGCCTGGCGTAAGATCCCGAATGGCTCAGGTATCGCGACACCGCGTGGCAGTGCCTCTTACCGTCACAGATATTCTCCTGGAGAGTACTCGCTAAGAATGGCTCTTATAGCGTAAGACGTGAAGTTGGCAGAGGCCGTGGCAGGTGATACAGGCCTGATTGTGGTCTTCACGGGAGAGAATCAATGGCTGAAATTTCTTACATTTGAGTTTTACATTTAAAGGAACTAAAGCGGTAGCCGTGTTTTTAAAAGGAAGGGTTTGAAATGAATAATCATGTGTTGTGTTTGTTTTTTTCGTCCCTTTTACTGGACGGAGTGATACCCGCTTCTCAGCCAAGATCTCAGGAGCAAGCCCAGCTGAGGCATGACCTCCATGTCATCGCAGCGTAAGCCGCCAGGTATTGTGGAACTGGGGCTGTTCTAAAAACGTGAGCTAGCCAGACACCTCATGGATACCTGGTCCATCCCCTCATTTCACACGGGAGGATTTTGAGGCGACCAGGGGCGCGGTGGCCTGTTTGTGTCCGTGCGGATGGACATGGAGGAGGAGCAAGGTTGCCTGGGCGCCAGGAGGTCCCACTGCTGTGCCAGTTGAGAGCCAGGGCCGGCGGTGAGCGGGGACACCGCGCTGCACGTGGCATGTTCCTGTGTCCGGCCAGCACAGTGCTAAGCAGAAGTCACGTGAAGGACACATTTATGGGCTGCCCCTCGTGAGGTCCTCAGGACTGCTTGATCAGGTCGAAGGACAAGAGCGTGCCACCGATTCCTGCAGGTCAAATGTGAGGAAGATGGGCCAGCGGGTCCTTGAGGCCCAGTGGATGCTCATGCCAGTGGACTGCACGGTGGACCGCACTGCTGCTCGCCCAGCCTGGGCTTCCGTGGATGAAGGAAGGACACGGAAGCCAGGAAGGAGGAGGAGAGCCGGGGCAGCGCAGGAAGTCCTCGTCCAGCTGGGGCTGCAGCCTTACCTGCACCCCCAGCCTGACCACGGCTTTGGCGCCATGCCTTCCCTGCAAGGCCCAGGTGGCAATCCTCGGCAGGTCCCCTGAGTGCGTCCCTGCAGTCTGGTTATTCCCCATGGATGCCAGTAAAGTACTAGAAACGTGTCCCGGGAAGCAAAGTAATGAACAGCAACCTGGCTCATCCCATGGGGGTTGCTGGACCGGCCTGTGGTTAAATTGAAGTGAAGACTCAACTGTTCTTCTTGTCAGGTGTGTAGACGTGTGCGCATGCATGTGGGCGCGTGTCTGCACGCCTGTCCGGGAGAAGTGAGGTTGGGGTGGCAGGGTGAGGCTTTGGCAATGTGACCGTGTGGACTTTCTGGCATTTTCCTCACTGTTGAGCCAGTTCTGATCACATCACATAAGAGGACCAGCGTTAACAGGAAGCAAACAGGGTCACTCTAACAAACCAACCCCAGCAGGAAGGAGGCCCCGGGCGGTAGAAAGGACCACAGCCCCGCGCATGTTCCCATTGGTAGACCCCGTCCGCTAGTCTCACGCTGCAGCCACTCTGATGCCCACAAACGTCTATGGCTTTGGGATTTGGGGAACCAGTGAGCTGGAAGAATCTATCTACTTAGGTGACAAAATGATCGATGCCCGTCCTGAACTGATGGATGACGTTTACTCTTGACCTTTTTTCTGACACTTCTCCATTATTAAAATGTTGCTCACTGACGTAATGTTTCCTTGGGAAAGACTTCATAATCACAAATCCCATAATAAATAGTGAATCACACTTAACAGCTTGTCCTTGGAGGTTCGGAGAACTAGGTTCAGATACTGTTATGACTCGGATGGTTTTCAGGAAACAGTCAGAAGGGGTCAGGGGGACACCCGTGTTCGTGTTTCTAATGCTTACCAAGCAAGCGCTTGCCTGGCGGTTGGTCTGCAGGGAATGCGAATGAGCGTCTTGCTTCATAAAAGACAGACCCACGGGGCACCTGGGTGGCGCAGTTGTTAAGCGTCTGCCTTCGGCTCAGGGCCTGATCCCGGTGTTCCGGGATCGAGTCCCACATCGGGCTCCTCTGCTGGGAGCCTGCTTCTTCCTCTCCCACTCCCCCTGCTTGTGCTCCCTCTCTCGCTGGCTGTCTCTCTCTGTCAAATAAATAAATAAAATCTTAAAAAAAAAAAAAGACCCATTCATGCTTCTCCTGGGGCTCTCTGGGCTGTGCGTGTCCCTGTGGGGTCAGCGCGTCAGAAAGGAAGACAGAGCGGTTTGTGACGCAGTCTCTGGCCTCCCTGCCCCAGCTTCCTTGCGTGGACGTCGTCGTGCAGGGCATTCTGTCCACTCTGCAGAAATGCCCTTTCTTGGCTGTGTGATGTGTTGGTCATGAAACTCCCACGCGAGGGCGCGTCAGCCAGCAGGAGGCCCGGCTGGAATTGGGCGGAGTGTCACGGTGAGAATCGGTGGAAACCGTTTTCCTGTCGTCTGAGAGAGAACACTGCCTAGGTGGGGGAAGTCGGCGGGCGTCGTGGGGCTTCCTTACTGACATCCACGAACTTGAAGAGTGTGGTCCACGGCCGATGGTGGAATTATGGAGGGTGCTCACTGATCGGTCGTGGTTTGTGGTCATGGACCGGGGCCTGATTGGTGTCGTGTGTTTGACAAACACTTCTGCTTCCTTCTGAGGTAGAACATGATAGCCTGTGTTCTATGATTGCTGTGGAAAATACCCGCCATCCTGCGTCCCTTGGAAGGAAGCCAAGCGTTGACAAGACACTGAGAGATTCCCTGCACCATCTTCATGTCCCCGAAAACCAGCCACGCTCCAGGTTCCGTCCAAACGCACAGCAGTGGGCCGGAACGGCCTGGAATCCCACCTGTAGCAGCCCTCTGCCCTCGCTGCCGCGTGCGTGGCCATCCCTCCAGGAGGTCTGCTGGGATTCAAGGCCCGTACACAGCAAACCATTTATCGTCAGGTCACCTGGGGGGCTCAGTCGGTGAAGCATCTGACTCTTGATTTCGGTTCAGGTTGTGATCTCAGGGTTGTGAGATCGAGCTGCACATCAGCTCTATGCTTAGCATGGAGTCTGCTTGAGATTCGTGCTCCCTCTCTCTGCCCCTCCTGCTCGTGCCCTCTCTTTAAAAGAACATTTGTTGTCCCATCTTGGGTTTTTGTATTGTTTATTTATGTCCATCAAAGTGTAGTTAACATACAGTGTAATGTAGTTTCAGGTGTAGAATATTCTGATGCAGCATCGCCCTACATCACCCGCTGCTCCTCACAGCAGGTGCGTCCGTCACCCCCATCACTGCTTCCCCTCCCCCGTCCCCCTCCTCTCTGGTGACGTCAGTGTGTTCTCTGTCATCAACAGCCTGTTTCCTGGTTTGTCGTCTCTCCCTCTGCTCGTTTGTTTTCTTTCTTAAATTCCACATGTGAGTGAGACCAGATAGTGTTTGTCTCTGACTTTTCTCAGCATAAGAACACCTGCTGTGTCCAAACTGCATTGTCTCCGTGCTGCCTGCTCACACTGATGTGGGGCCTTCGACTCCTCCTTGCTCCTCATTTGATCTGTTCAAGTCCAACCCATTCTTGGCAGACCCCGAGCAGCCTCTGCTCACTGGAGCAGAGCTGGGACATTCAGCTCTGGGGAGACCACTGTCAAGTCTATGTCCTGGCTGGTAGCCTCTGTGCACTCCCTCCATCTGAGGGATGGTCACATGCCTTTCTGCTTGTCTTTATTTATTTTTTTAAAAGATTTTATCTATTTATTTGCAGAGAGAGAGACAGCCAGTGAGAGAGGGAATGCAAGCAGGGGGAGTGGGAGAGGAAGAAGCAGGCTCCCAGCGGAGCAGGGAGTCCGATGTGGGGCTCGATCTCAGGACCCTGGGATCACGCCCTGAGCCAAAGGCAGATGCTTAATGACTGAGCCACCCAGGCGCCCCTCTGCTTGTCTTTAGATCAAAAACCTATTCTTCTTTAGGCTGCTTTGAGTGCCGCGACTTCCAAGATCCCTGCGACCCCTTGCCTGCTGGCGCTCTTCTGTTCCTTCCTGTTACCGCCACCCACCTGGCGATGGCGGCTGAGATGAGCATAGCCGTTCACATGGCTGGGCACTGCACACAACGGTTCCTTGTGCAGTCCGCAAGGCAGCTCTAGGACAGTGGGTGACGGGCCCGTCATGACAGGTGCGTGGCTGTTACACATCAGAACAGAACCAAACCCAGATTTTCTGAATTGTAAGTCATTTCTACTTTAATATACTCAGTGTACCCAGCTAAAGTATACCTGTATGATATTATTCAAATTGAGTTTATAAACCTCATGAAGTGCCCTTCGTCGATTAACTACAGAATACGCTGTTTGGTTTGCTTTGACACTTGGTGTGTAAATCTGGCATAAGTCGTAAGGGCCTGTACTGGGAATTGTCACCATGCTTCACACATTGTCTGCACCTCTGAGTCCCCATTACGTACGTGCACCCTGTCCTGCCTTCCACTCAGGGATTGTATGCAAATACAGGGAGAGCAGAAATCGTCCTGCCACATTATGTACCATCTACTCCTGTTATTTCAAGGATTATTTTAATGACGGGTAATGTATTAGAGTTCTGCTAGAGAAGCAGAGCCATGGAGGGAGATCCTGGATTTGTGTGCGTGTGTGTGAGACAGAGAGAACTCTGTAGGTTGGAGCTTCAGACTGGAAACCCTTAGCAGAATTTGTGGCTTTAGCTGATGGTGACAGTTTTTTCTTCCTCAAAGAAATCTCAAATTTTTTGTCTTAAATCCTTCAATTGATTAGATGAGGCCCACCCCCATTACGGAGGGTGACCTGCTCAACTCAAAGTCATGACTGTAGACAGCAGCCAGGTCTACCAAATACCTGCATGGCAACACCTCGCCCAGTGCTTGACTAGACAGCTGGGTGCCGCAGCCCAGCACACGGGCAGACAGAACTGTTGATGAACTGACTCTGACGGTGATTTAAAAATATGTAGAGGAAAAGAGTCACAGTTAAAAACAGGATTATCTTTGAGTGACACATGAAAGGATCTGCTCCTTTGAGTTATAATGAAAATATAATGTTATTAGGAATATAAACGTATGGAATAAACACAAATCATTATTGCATAGCTCTACATGTGGGGGAGGGCCCAGGGACTGCCCCTACAGCTCCGACATTCGGACTTCTGGCAGACGAGGCCAGAAACCCCGGGAGGAGCAGGAAGGTGAGGGTGGTGTCGGATCCCGGAGGCCAAGGGGAGTGGACCCAGCGCGGTGTCATCGCCTGTGCGAGTGTCTGAGAGGCCAGCGGAGGTGGACTGAAGACCAGCCTTTCAGCTTGGCGGTCAGGGGCGTGCTTGGGGGAGACTGAGAAGTGAGGGGGTGGAGGAGGGACAGACAGTCTTTCACAGCGTTTTTCTGCTGCGGCAGACATGTTGCAGCTGTGCGTACGGATGTGTGTGAAGGGAGGTCGGGGTGGGAGGTGGTCTGTTCCTGTTCTGAGGGCAGCAGGTCACCAGGCGGTGGGTTTGGGGGCTGCAGGCTGTGTGGATGGACTCACGGTCCGAGGGGCAGTGGCCTCCCTCTGCAGAGAGGGGAGGCAAGGCTGCTGTGTGCTGGGATGCGGGTCATGGTGGCCATGCAGACGTCTTATTTCTAGTGAATCACGACCTGTGACCCGCGAGGACCAGCTGTGGGGATAGGAGGCGATGCTGGGGGTTCAGCTGAGGGGAGAAGACCAGGAGGAAGGTCTCCTGAGGGAGCATGAATGAGAATGCCTCCTGACGCCCCAAAAGCCCACCCAAGAATAGTGGCCACAAGTGTGGCCTGAGGCTGATCAGCCATTGTTTTTCTCTAGATGTGCTGTCCCGCCCGGGTGCGGCTGGAGGGCACCTGCTTAGAGGGACACCCAGTACCGCGGCCAGGACTGGAGACCCCAGTGGGCATTGCTGGTGAAGAGGGAGGCATTCTCAGTCTCTGGGGGTGTGGGGCTATGGTGGGGGGAGCGTGAGGTCCTGTAAGGGAAAAGGCAAGAGGGTGGACATGAAGTCACGTCGGTGGGGAGCCCAGGGGCAGAGGGGGTCTCTCGGAGAGCCTGTAATAAGGGAGCATGGGAGTGCGGGAGAAGGGGCACGGACACGTGGGCCAGACTGGGCAGCTGGAGCAGGCCGTGAGGAACGGGCTTCTCACGGCACCGCCCAGCTGTAGGGCAAGAGCGCGAGGGACACAGAATGTGAGCGTGAAGCAGATGTTAACCGATGACAGTAGGCGTCTGGGAGCTTGGGAAGGGGCACACCTGGAAGCTGGGGACCTCGTGTGGGGACCAGTCCACAGCAGTGTCTGAAGTGAGTGTCTGAAAGATGCAGAGGCCACTGGGTGTGCTGGGAGCCCAGGCGCAGGGCTAAGCCAGTGTTTCCTGTCGTGTTGTGAACCATGCCTCCAGTGCATCCTTTAAACACAAGCTTCAGAGGGACCTCCCAAGGGCCTGGGGGCCAGGGACCCACGCCTGAGTCACTGGCCTCTTCCTGGGCCATGAAGCGATGACACATCAGCGAACGAACAGTCATAAGGGGCCAAGTAGGGAGACGGTGGAGCTTCATCTGGTTTTGGTAAGTAGTGACCCATGTGTGCTGGGTAGGCCTGAGGGTGTGATGAGCCACTGGACGCCGGCAGGGCGCACGGGCATCCTTGTGATTCCTGGAGCAAGTGACTCTTACTGCCCGTCTCCCCATTGCGTCCAGCACTTTATTCTCACGGGCGGATGGAGTTCGAGATGCTGAGAGTGGGTCATGGGGTTGTTTAGGTCACGGGCTGGTGGGTTGTGGTTGGTGTGGTCCGCATGCGCTCAGATGTTTGCAGGGACACGGGTAAGACTGGAGATCCTGTGAGAGGATTTCACAGGATTGACTCTGGGTCCCACGCAGCCTCTCGGTGGTCAGGCAGGTGTCATGTGGACGCGTGCGCCAGGCTCCCATGTGGAAGGAGCAATGAGAGAAGCTGTAAGCACAGAGTTCTGTTTGGGGATGACACAGCTACTTAGGGAGAATCGACTAACGTCCTGTTCTTCTGGGAAGCACAGTGCGGTTCCGTCACTGTCCAGGCAAAACACTTTTTGCAGACTCTTGAAACACCTGTCATGCATGCACCCACGGAGTGTGCGGTGTGGGCACTGGCCATGTGCAAGGGCAGTGGGACCCCATGCAGCGGTGCTCCCAGAGTTGGGGACAGATGCTGAGCTTTCCTTCCCCGCAGAGATAGTTTTTTTTTTTTTTTAATATTTTATTTATTTGTTTGATGGAGAGAGACAGCCAGTCAGAGAGGGAACACAAGCAGGGGGAGTGGGAGAGGAAGAAGCCGACCCCCAGGGGAGGAGCCTGATGTGGGGCTCGATCCCAGAACACCAGGATCAGGTCCTGAGCCAAAGGCAGAGGCTGAAGGACTGAGCCACCCAGGCGCCCCCCCCCCCGCCCCCCGCAGAGACATTTCATGCGTAGCAGTTCACCCTATGTGGTTTCCTCTCTGCCCAGAAGTCAGTGCGTCAGGGTCACCTCGCTAGCCCGCCTGATACCTGGTCCATCAGGTCATGGAGGCACCGGACGTGGCTGAGGCTCCCAGGTGGGGCAGATTTGGTGCCGGCTCCCACGGCCCCGCTGCAGGAACTGTGTGTGAGTTAGCTGCTGTCGGTGTCACTAAGTACAGGCGCTAATCATTTACAGTAAAGAGCTTCTCTGTTCCAAGTGTCCTGGTTCTAAGACGAGCTTAAGTGGGAGTACTCCCGGAGTAACCTTTCTTTTATTCCCTTACCTGCATGTGGACGACGCCGTCGAGAACTCACAGACAAACAGGCAGGATGTTTTACCAGCGGACGTGTGGCTGTGAGTGCCGCGTGCCAGGCAGTGGAGGGAAAGAGGCTTCCATGTGGCTCCCACCGCGCACACTCACGTTCTCGGTTTCTGTTGCGGGAGGACGTTCAAGGCGCCACGCACGTGCGTTTGGTCGTGAGCTCGGCTTCCATGAGAGGCACGTGCTGGACCACAGCTGTGAGCCCGTGACAAGCACGGGAGCCCGCTCCGAGCTGTGCGTGTGCGGCGACCCCGCCGACGGCCGGCGGGGGTCGGGTGGCCGTGGCCGGCGCAGCACGGCCAGAGGGGGTGGGGGGGGGGGTGCGTGCGGTGAAGCGGTACGGTGCTCGGAATTCGCTGAGCGGGGAGGGCGGCGAGGTGCGAGCGTGGGGAGGGTGGCACCGCGGGGGACAGTGTCGGTGCGGTCAGCCTCGGAGCGCGCTGGAGGACAGACGGGTCCTCGCTGCACACGCGGACACGCAGCAAGGTCGGACGTGTGACCCTGTTCGCGCGGTCGGGGGGGGGGGGGCGATCCGACTTGGGGGAGAGAAGGCCGGGGAGCTGACGGGCCGGCATGCGACTGTGCGTGAGCGTGCGCTTGCGTGAGAACGTGTACATGGGTGTACCTGTGTGATGCGCCTGTGAGCACGCGCAATGTGTGTGTGTGTGAGTGAGCATGCGCCTGTGTGCGTGCATGTACGTGTGTGAGTGAGCATGCGCCCGTGTGACGCGCCCTACCTGCGCATGCGCAGTCCCCGCGTGCGTGGCGGCACGGAGTGGTTTTCTCTGGGAGGCCTTGTGACTTGAGGTGAGTTTGCAAGACGTGGTGGAAAAGTGCTGACGTCGTGGCGCACTCGTCCTGCTCGTGTCCCGCCGCGGACGTGGACGGAGCGGTGGTGCTGTGGTGGGTGGTGTGAGGGGGCGGGCCGTTGGAGGTGGTCAGGGTTCAGTGAGGGCATGGGGGGTCCCCGAGGTGGGGTTGGTGTCCTTGCAAGGAGAGCCCGTGCAGCCTGTGCTGACGCCGTGCACAGGTCTGCGGACGCCGAGCGCCTCCCCGACATCGGGCCCCCGGCCCCTGACCTCAGGCTCCGGCCCGGGAGCTCCCCGCCCACCGGCTGATGACCAGCCCGGGTGTTTGAAGGGCTCGCGTGGCTTCGGTGAAGAGCCCGGGAGGAGGCACGCGAAGCCGAATCCTTCGAAAGGACGAGAGTTGACTTCCCTGTAGGATCTGAGGGCACAGCTGCGCACCGGAGGCTGGCATCAGCCCCGTTTTCCTGGTGGGGACGGAACACATGTGCCCCGGGGTCGGCAACACCCGCGGACAGGCGTGATTACAGATTCTAATTCGGTGCAGAAGTCAGCTCTTTGTGGCTCCGTGTGGCCTCAAGGCTGCAGTTGGGGTCTCCTCCGTGCACCTTTCGCTCTCCAGTGATTTGGGAGGCACTCATTGTCAGTGCTCCCGAACGTCTTGGAGCACGAGTTCGAACTGCACTAGATCTGGGAAGGTGCGCCATGAAGCCGAGCCTTCGCGGCCCACATGAGGGAGCCCAGAGCATGTCCGCGGGCACAGGAGGCGAAGGGACACCCGTCTTCCAGTAAAAATGCCCCATTGCTCCAGGCCAGGCACCGCACACTTCACTGTCACTCAGACAAAACCAGCGTGTCCACAGTGGTCTCCCCTCAGAGGGCCCAGCAAACCAGGCTCAAGAACAGATTCATGGAAAGGTGCCGTGGGTTCTTTGGGGGTCAGTCAGCCTGTAATAAATGGGTAAGAGGTTTTAATGCTTCAGACGTTACAGCTACATTTCATTTCCAGAAGGCTTCTGAAAGCTGTGCATCGTGTAACTGCTTCAGCTATTTCCGTGGGTGGGGTGTGTGTGTCTCATTTCGAGAAGAATGTGGAGCAGGCTCTCGGGAAGCGTATCCGCCTGCTGAGGTGGGGTCAGGGTCTGGGACTCTTGCTGTCCAGGGGGCACTCGCTCTTCAAAGTTTAAATCTACATAAGCTCAGGATGTGTCGGTTGCTTCCGTGCTGTCCCTTTCCTCGGAAGTGCTGTCTGGGATCCCACCCATATCCGGAGAGGAGAGACTGCTTAGGGCCGTGTGGCTGGTTGGGGTCTCTTGGGTCGGATGGAGAGAACCCAGTTGCACTGAGCTTCCCACAGGCGCATGGTGGGTCCCCGGCATCACGGTGACAGTCAGGTCCTGCTGCGTCCTGTCAGCGAGGAGAGGCTGGTGCGGACAGGTGGTTGCAGGCATAGGATGCTCCCAACATGCCTCCCGGGCTGGGAGCTGTGACCTCTCCCATGAGTTCCTTTGAGAAGCACGTCCGTTTCTGAGTTGGTGTACCGCGTGTTTGAAGGCGGGTTTGGGCTTCGTCCGTGATGGTGGGCCAACAGTGGCCCGTGTGTCCTGTGTGCACCCGCATCCAGACAGCGGGGGGACGAGGTGTCTGCTTGGAAGGCATGGCCTGGCGTTGGCGGCCTTGGCCACGTGTGTGATGGATGTGAGGCCACAGGATCATGTGGTTTAGTTCTTGAGAAGCAGAGGGTGGCAGGCGGGAGGCAGGAGGCTGTCAGTGCACCGCGGGGCGGCGGGTGGCGCGGGAGAAAGAGGAAGACCCCGGGGAGCGTGTCTGCAGTTTCACTGACTCCAGCCTGGAGTATTTGGGGGGAATTCAGGGCCTAGGTGCCTAAGTGTGAGGTCAAGGTCAAGAGGACATGGGCCATCGGCAGGCACAGTCCCTGGGGTGGAGATGCTGGCGTCCATGAGGACATGCACGGTGATGGAGGAGGGCGTGTGTGTGGTTCTCTGGGCCATGGAGGGGACGGCAGCAGGTGTCTGAGAAAGCTGTGACATCCATGTAAGAACCTAGGCCCAGGGTGATGGAAGCATAAGGAAATAGGAGCCCTGGGAGGGAAGAGTGGGGGGAGGGCTGTGCCGGAGACGGTGGGCTGGCTGCCCCGTCCTGACTGGACCCGACCGGAGCGTCTCGGCTGCACACCAGCTGGACTCTGGGGAATTCCAGTCCCCACTGGGCTCTGGAGTGGCAATGTCACGCTTGCTTCCACATGGTGAGTGCGGAGATGTGACGAGAGATGGAAGCCTGGTGATGGTGGAGTGACCAAATCCTGAATAATGTGACGCCCAGCAGAGAAGTGTGGGCACTTCAAAGGGACACCTGCTCATGTCTCCAGGATTAAAATCTCATTGAAACGCCAAAGTTCGTGCTTGTGGTCTCCTGTGTCTTCATTTCCCAGCTTGCCTGCTTTTGCCAATGTCTGAAAATTGGCCATTTGTGCCAGTAAACCAACTCCTCACCTGACGCGACTTTCTGGTAGATCTCTCTCGAGGGCACGCGAACCCGGTCTGTGGCTGAATGGTGGCGCGCCCCCACTGGTGTGTGAGCGTCCGTGGAGGTGGTGCTCTGGGGTCGTGTAGCTCGGGGTCTCAGTGTCTCAGGGGTAAATGCCAGCACAGAGTTGTTGAGAAACAGGCCAGGTGCATAGGAATCTTGTTTTTTAATTCTGGGTCTGGTCCTTTTGTGATGGTAAAGTAGCTGTTTTTTGTCACGTTGACAGGTGCATCTTTTGAGAAATGCCGGTGACGAAGTGACCATCACTGTTGAGTATCTCAGGGACGCGCCGTCATTTCTGAAGCTCCCGTTAGGTAAGGGGTGGCAAGACCTTCAGGGCCCTGGTGGCGTTTCCTGCTCCCCACGCTTTTATCCACACGGACGGCAGTGACTGACGGGTGTGACTCAGGGCCTGAGCCTATGCTCGGGGACAAAGGACACGGATAGACACCTCAGCCGTACACATCCCTGAGACCCCGAATTTTCACACAACCACAGGCCTTTCTGGGGATGGTGTCCTCAGACCGCTGTCTGTCAGTTGAGTAACTGTAAAGCTCCTCCTTCAGGTCGGCTCACTGGTCATGGTGACCTACACACCCGCACATACAGAGAAACTAAGTTTGCTCTTGAAACATCCATCTCGACCAGAGGAATTTATGCCGAGAAAGAGAGGAATGTAGTAAGTCCATGCTGTGAGGTGCCTGCCCCGCGCTCACACGGAGATTTATCGCGAGTCTGAGCTGTGATCCAGGTGTAAGTGATGAGTCGCTTATCTAGGAGGATGTTGTAATCCAAGGAGTCACTGTGACCTTTACTGACTTTACCCAGCCGCCATGTTTTTACAACATGAGTGAGGTTATCTTCCTTCCTGGGGTGGAGCGGGGGGTCGGGGTGCTGTCCTTGGCAGCCAGAAGGGGCAATAAGCACCTCTGTGCTCGCAGGGGCTGCGGCTCTGCTGGTGGCCCCTCGCGGTCAAGTCTCCGGCTCGGCGGGCGTGTCGAACACAGGGGTGGGCGCTGCCCTCCTGTCCCTTGCGTTAAAGAGCAGCCCTCGCCCTGGGCTCACCCCGTTTGCCTCTTTTCCTGTCCATCGTGGCACTGCTCCCCTGCGGTGGACCCTCAGTTGGCTGCTGTCCGCGGGCTTAGGTGCAGCTCTGGGCACATCTGTGGCAGGAGGGCCCGTGTTTGACAGAAGGGTCATTGAACTCATTCGGCTTTCTGCTTTCCCTCTCTGAGAACTTGGGCAGATGAGTTTCAGAAATTGCATTTTTTCCCATCAGACCCCTGGGGGTAACCTCACCGCTACTAACTGTTCTTGGGGAAACGGATATCCCTCCCATTGCTGTTCAAACACGTCAGTAAGATTTGCCGTGTGGCCTGCCTTCCTACAAGCCTGCACGTTGTGATTGGGGCGTTTGATGAGAGTGCTGAGGGTTTTGGGGTCAGGAGCACGGCCCGAGACACAGAAGGCAGTGTGCCCAGCAGTTTGAATGAGGAGGCAGGCTGACGTGGGCCGGTCCGCTTGGCCGCGGGTAACACAGCACCACTGCTGGGCGGCTTGAACAGCAGACGCTTCTCGCTCCAGGTTCTGGAGGCTGGACGTCTGGTGAGGGCCTCATTCATAGATGCCTCTCCTGGCTGTGTCCTCATGTGGGGAAGGAGCAAGGGAGCCCTCGGGGGCCTTTTATCAGGTGACCTTATCCCCTCCCACTGGCACCCAGTAGCTTCACATCGGGGGACTGGGGACACAGACGTTCAGTTCACAGCAGAGGTTTGGTTTGGGTGAAATACAGGGATTAGTGTAGGCAGGGGTAGGTGCAGCAGAAGCTTCCTCCCTTGACGGCAGGAGGGCTGCAGAACCATCTGTCCTCTTTCTTGTAAATCTCAGGCAGAATGTCCTAAAGAAATGTGGCTGCAGGAAGCTCATCACACACAGGGCTTAGTGGCTCCTGCTGCTCCGGGCCCCAGTTCAGACTCTGGGCAAGGGCTTCACGGTGATTCTTTGTGGACGAATGTAAAGGCCAGTGAGCATTGGGGCATGCGTGTGGATGTCACACATGTGGCATCGTGTTCATGGAAGGCGGTGCCTCCAGGTGATCTGTGTGTCCGTCTCTCTTTCAGTCTGTCTACCGTGCGTCTGTCCTGTTGGTGTCCTTGTGCATGGATAGAAAGCTTATCACGTGACGTTGAGGCAGAAGGCACGGGGTGACGGGTGGGAGCTGGCATGTTGACACTGAAGACAATCACGTGCCATGTCTTCTGGGGGTGGTGACTTCCGTGGCAGAGTGGGATGGGTGGGGTGTCCAGGCCACCTGTCATTAACATTACTGACAGCGCAGAATTCAAACCACCCCAGCAGCATCCTGAAGCCACGGTCAGAGAGGGATGCCCGACGCTGAAGCCTGCCAACAGGGAGCCACCCCAGGCCTGAGGTGGCCATGCCCCGTGGCCACGGGATAGTCGTGGAACTCTGACACGTTGGCTGGAGCTGCCGGAGGCTGTTTTGTTGAGAGATGCATCACTATGGTGCATGGCTAGCCGTCTTGTCACTTCCCCGGCGTTACTGCTGATGTCCCTGCACCGCCGGGCGGAGGCCCACCTGATCTGCGTGGTGAGCTCAGCGGGGCACGCGGGTCAGCATTCCTGTGAAGGTGCTCACAGTTCCCGTGAGGGAGCGGAGTCAGACGTGCCTGCCACCTGAGCCATGTGAGATCTGCCTCCCAGGCTTCCCACGTGGCAGGGACGTTGAATTCTGTATTCGTTCGGTGAATGTGTATTCTTCTCTTACCTGGTTCTTTATAATCTACAAGAGTTATAACCTTAGTATCCTAAAAAACTTAAGTGTAGTGGCCATAATCCTCCCCTAAATTCAGACAGTTTCCTCTGGTGAGGCCACGGGATGAAGGCAAACTCACTCTCGCCTGCTTGACCCTTGACCCTGCACTGGGTCATTGCTGGTGGAAGCCAGTCACACGCTGCAGTAGGAAATGAGCCTGGAACCTTCCATCCCGTGTCCTCCGCAGCTGCAGCGCTGTCCTCACGCACCGTCCGTGTCTGTATCCGGAACCTTCCATCCGTGTCCTTGGGCATTGTGGAGGGTGCAGGGAATTAGGGAGGCGTTGACTCTGCTCTCAAGTCCCTGGTGAGCCAGTATGGAGAGCCCGTGTGGAGTCGCTGAGAGGCAGACTCGGTGCTGGCCTGGGTGCAGCGCTGTGCAGTCAGCAGCTGGTCGAAAGAAAGAAGTGTGGTTGTCAGAGGCGAGCGAGCACCCTGGTGGGAGCAAAGGAGGACAGTGCGCATTTCCCCCGAGTTCTTGGGGCCGCGCGCTTCGCCGTGCACGTAGGAACGTGGTGTTCAGCTGGGAACGGTAGATCCTCACAGATTTTATGTGGACGTGAGAAGGATGCCACAGGGGTGTATTAGCGGCTGCCCCGTGTGTCACACGGCGTCAGGTGGGATTGGAGGCGGGACATCTGGCTGCAGAGCTCCTCGTAGCCCAGCACACTCGTTCCCGTCCATAGTGAGCAGGGCTGGTGGCTTCGGAATGACTGCACATGTGATGTTAGTCGATCGTGGTTTTAATCTTAGGCAGTAGATCAGGCACTAGGGCATCTCAAGGACCAGTGCCCACCGCTGTATTAATCAGGTGTCCATGATTTCAGGCTCACACACTCCTTTCCTGCAGGTGCTTGGGGGTCGGAGGAGGTGGGATGTTCATGTGACAACTGGCGGCCAGCTGTGACCGATCCCGCAGCTGTGCCATCCTCAGTGCCACCCCCACCTTAGGCGCCCGGACGGTCACACGCCAGGACCCTGGGTCTGCTCAGGGGTACACAGAGGTCTCCTTCGGGTAAAGCTGGGATGCTTCATGCTCGTGGCAGGGGACCTCACGTGGTCAGGTGTTGTCTTTGAGTGGCTTCACCACCAACGTGAATGGACTGAATGTCTGAGTCACGCAGGAGCTGCCCACACTCAGGTTGTGGCCAGAGCTATCCGCGATGGGGCTGTCCGAGAAGACGGCTTTGTGAAGCAGTTCTCACACAGGGGAGACAGCAGGAAAGCTTTCTCCTTTCGCTGGAGAGTTCGCTGTCAGCGCGAAGATCTGTGAATTCATCTTGGTTTTGTCGAGCTGTTGACAGGCTCTGGGCGTCCTGTCCAGTGTTTGAAGGGCCTGGAGGCGGGGGGTTCACCCCTTTACCGGAGCAGGTGCTCTGAGTGTGAGCCCTCTGTCCCGAGCGCCCCCAGCAGCCGCACGGAGAGCACTGCGTCAGCAGCATCAGCCACAGACTGCCTCTCGTTTGCTCCCTCTGTGAAATGATGATGGTGGGCAATAGTGCCCACCGCACAGCTTTGCATTTTGAGGGAGTAAACAAGACGTTTACAAGGCTCTTAGTTCAGTTTCCAAGAAATTATAAGGATGCTGATGACGGTGTGACCAAGGCAGGCTCGCTCTCTGCCTGTGGTCACCTCACACCAGGGACCTGCAGGGGCGTGGGCCCTGATGCTGGCGGGCAGGCCTGTTGGGGCATGGCGTGGCCAGGAGGCACAGAGACAGACCCACTCAGCTCTGCCCATTTTTTAATCATTCGGTGGCTCTAGCTTGGGAGCCTCAGTTTCTTCTTTTTCCAGAAAAGTCAGAAATCTGGATTTTTAAATGTGATGCCTTCATTTTTCTCAAACGAAACAGATTGAGGCGCCTGGGTGGCTCTGTCAGTTAAGCTTCTGACTCTTGGTTTTAGCTTAGGTCGTGATCTTGGGGTCCTGAGATCAAGCCCCACGTCAGGCTTTCTGCTTGGCGTGGAGTCTGCTTGAGATTCTCTCCCTGTGCCCCTCCCCGACTTGTTCTCTCTCTCTCCCCCTCCCCCTCCCTGTCAAAACAAACAGATTTGTAGGTCAGAGTCAGCTCCCCCTTGCCAGTGTGGTGCCTCCACCGAGTGGGGTTCATTCCCCTACCGCGGACTGCTGCAGGTGCCCATGGTGCCCCAGCGGGGGCGGCCTACATTCAGAAGGGGGAGGGTGGAGGTCACGGAGAAGAGAAACCCACAGCTCAGACCGGTGACTGACTGACCCCAGGTGAGGTGCGGGCGTTTCCCGGCCTGGACCTCTGCTCCTGGCTTGGTCAGAAGGTGTTTGTGTTTAAATACTCCTGTCCACAAACCTACCAGCTTCATCTCTGTGTTTTCCACTAATGCAGTTCACAGCACCATGATAGTCAGAAAATGTCAACCAGATAGTCATTTGAAGATTAAGAACAGAAAGTCAAGACTAGTGTTTAGAAAATCAGCTGACATGACGCTAGTGCTGGAAAGGACAGGGTAGGGTCCCTAGGAACAGCGCTGACAGCCCCCAGTGCCACGCGGGGCAGACTCTGGACCCCAGCGCTGCAGGTCAGGTGGCCAGTCATCTGCTGTCTGCCCCATTTTCTGTGTGAGGCCCAATCTGGGGGGGCCCGGCTGCAGGGCCCCAGGGCAAGGTAGGCGGGTGTTGGTGGCACAGCCTGTAACCGCCCACTCCCTGGAAGGGGCGGGCGTGGGGTCCTGGTGGCTGCCTGGTGCTTCAGGCAATCGCGGTCACTCTAGTCCAGGGCACCCCGCGCTCCGTCTGAGTGAACGTCTCTGGTTGTTCGCAGGGTCCCCGGGGCCAGCCAGCGACCACGGCAGCCGAGCCTGCTCTCCACTGTTTGACAGCGGCTTGCATTTGAACGGCAACCCCAGCAGCACAGTAAGTGCGGCTTCCCTTCCTCTAACCGTGCGGGGGTATCAGTCAGCACAGACGCCCAGGATGGACAGGTCACGCGTGGTGGCAGGTGCAGAGGACAGACGTAGGGCAGGATGGGGGATGCCGCTGGCTGGCGTTCGTTCCCACGTGGGACGCCTCGGCACCGCATTGTGGGATGTCGTACTCGTGGTTCGTTCTGTCTCTGGGTGGGCACGCTCAGCTCCAGGGCAGGTCTCACAGTCCTGCTCTGATTTGCCCGAGCGGCTGACCTTGTTTTCAGGATGCCTCTGTCAGGTTCACTCAAGAGGGACGCTGCACAGGGTTTGTTTGCAAATCAGTAGCACCCCCTTGAGCAAGTACGGTGCTGTGTACTTGCTGTGAGTGTCCATCATGCTCCAAGTCCCCTTCCCGCCCAGAGAACAGCAGCTGAGCCAGAGCAGGGCAGTGGCCTGGCCTCGGGCCCTGGCTGCAGGGGCCCAACCCCGCTCCCCACGCAGCCGGTCTGCTGCAGCCTCCTTCCAGGACGTGGGCTCCTTGTCCATGGGTGTCAGTGGACGCAAATCAGAATCCTGTAAGCAGTCTGAGAATGTTCTGTTGGAAATCATACCCAGTTGCACTCCTAACACCACGGGCTGCTGGGCCTGCAGTGGACACTGAGAACAAAGTCTGTGTTGAGACATATCGTTCTGAAAATAGCATCGTTTTTCGTTTTAACCTTTTAGTGTAGCTCTTGATATTTAAAGATTGCATTTGGCGTCTTTGTGAGCTGTGAAGCAGAATACTGACACAAAAGCCCGTGAACTCAATAATGAGAATATTGTCACTAGCTTTTTAATCCACGTGTCGTGCCTCTGTACCATTTCCTGGCCCTCCCGGAAGTTAGCCATCCTGAATCTCGTGCTGTCATCCCCTGAATAGAAGATAGCTTTATCTCTGTGTGTATGTGTATATATGTCTCTAAAAAGATACCGTTTCATTTTACTTTGAGCTTTACAAAATATTACTCTGCTATAGGCTTCTGCGAATTACTGTTAGGTTTTTAAGATCCACAAATGTTGTGGCGTATAGGCCTGGCGTTTCATTTGTCTGCTCGTTGCTGTGTCGTATTAATTCTGTGAATATACTACAACGTATTTATCGATTACTGATTGGCAGTGGACATTTGACTTGTTCTCTGGGCTTTTTCTCAGTGTGTTGTTGGAATCTGGGCTGCCACAGGCAGAGGCCAAGTTTGCAGGTGTTTGGTTTTCAAAGGAACACGGCCTTCTCTCCACACGCTTGCAAGCGTGCACCTGCCTCCCCTCCCAGCAACACTGGGGGTTCCTGCTGGCCCGTGGCTCCCGCACTGCTCGGTCTCTTTTGGGGCTTTAATGTTTTGAAATATAGTGTGTGTAAAATGGCTATTTTGCTGGGGATTTATTTTCATTTCTGCCATCACAGAGGAGGTCTGTTTGCTTTCTCCTCAGTGTTCACCTTTGGTTTCTCGTCTCTGGTGAAACGCTGTCCACCACGCTTGCATGTAGACACAAGGTTGTCTGTCTTTCCCTCTCTGACCCATCGGGATTCTTCACATGTGCTTGGAGCTAATACTCTGTTGGTTGTCGGTCACAAACCTCTCACGGTTTACAGCTAGTGTTTTTGTGGTACTTACATTATCTTCTGTAAATAGAAGTTAATTTCAACGCAGCTAAATGCGTCTACGTCTTCCTGGGTTTAGAATCCGGTTCAGAGAAACTTTTCTTATCTTTTGTTTGTAAAAGATACTTGTTTTTATTTTCTTCTAAATATTTTCTTGTTTGCTTTCCACTTTATGTCTCTAAGCGTATAGGATTCATTTTTGTAAAACATGTGAAAAGTAGGGATCAGATTCATTTTCTTGGATAACAACTTGTCATGATCTGTTTCCTTAGGGGCCGTTGTGCCACCTGGATCCTCAGCCACATGTCCTGGCCACGGGTTTACCGCTGAGCCTTGCTTGGACTCTCTTTGTCAGTGTCAAAACCAGTACCACACTTAATTACTGTGTGTTCATAATGCATTTTTATCTGCAGGCCAAAGCCGTACTGGAATCTCTTAATTCACTCTGTTCTTCCCATCCTCTCTCTCCCTGTTTTTTCTTGTGAATTTTTAAAACCTCTGATCAGATTCCACGAAGTCTTGGGATTTTTATTGTAACTGTATGAAATTTAGATCTGTAGAGGAGGTCATCTTTACTACTGCCAAAGGAATCTTAGGTTTTCTTTAATATTTTTCAATCAGGTTTATTTTTTTTCCTCTTGGATTAATTTCAACAGAATATAGTTCATTTTACCAACTTTTGGCTCCACAGATCAGCACAACACCAGTTTCTACTTACTTTTTTTCCCTTACTCCATTCATTTTATTTACATTTTTGTGCTTTCTTATTTCTTATGATCCAATCTGACAGTCTGTGCCCCTCGATGGAGTGTGTGGTGTTGACTGACGTGTATTCTAGCTTGTTTCTGATCACGGACTTTGAATTTTTATCGGTCCCCTTTTACTACTTCTTTTCTTCTTGATCTTCTTGATCTTTAAATTATTTTGGTTAAATTTTTTACATGTCTTTCTTCTAAAATTCTCCTCTGCAAGTTTGAAATATATATACTTCATTTCCATTTATTTAGAGCTCGCCCTTTAAATTTTGCCATATGTCTACTTTGTTTACAACATAGAAACATACAACGTCTTTCGTTCCTTCTGGAACGAGGCAAGGACCTTGTAACTCTCTCCCGACTTCCCTGCTGCCGCTCTGTGTTTGAAGCCACTTTCACCCCACCCAAGTCAGGAGTTGTAGGGTCGCCCCACATGGAGACGTTTGCAGCCTCCTGTCCTCATCAGGACTTCCTGCATTCAATGCTTTTATAGACTCAGCGTCCTTTCTCCTCAGGGGCTCTATGGGCGGCCAGTCTGTTTCAAGTTATTTTGAAACGGGTTATTTTCTCTAAACTTGAGCCTTTTTCCACTGTCTGTGGTTTCTAGTGTCAAAGCCAGGAAGTTTTCTCTCAATGTGGCTGCAGGTCCAGGGGCGTTTGCTCGGGCAGCTTCCAACGGTGGTGACCGGATACAGCCTCTTTTTTGTCTCTGATATTCGTGTTCTCTGAATCTGCGTCCTCATCATTCATGGGGGCACACGGCCCCACGTGGGCCTCCCTCCGGCCCCCACCCCGGGACTCGGATTGCGTGCCGGAGAGCCGCCTCCTGTCAGAGCTCTTACTTCTCCACATTTCCTTCTGTTTCTCATTGGGCTACCTTCTAGGAAACTTCCGAAGATGTTTATTTCATTATTTTTTTCAACTTTGTACAGTATCCTGGTTGAACCGTCTGCTGAGGCCTGTTTTTTTAAAACCATCAGGATCACGTTAATGCGATTCCCCTTAAATGAGAGTGTGTATAGAGCGTGGGACATATGCCCAGGAGTCTGTCAGGAAAGGTGGCGCAGTCTGTTGGAGACGGGGTGTGCACTTGAGAAGGGAGCAGACGGGGTCGGGGAGATCCTGCCCGCAGTCTCCCCAGCACCTCCCTCTCATGGCCTCTGGCTTGGTGGACACGATCCGCATGGTGGTGCAGGCACCATGAACGTGTGTCCTTGGCCTCCTCCTCATCCTTATCACAAAAGTGGGAAAGAGGGGTGCACAGCTTATCAGTGCTCTCTTGTCAAACAGTTCACCATCAAAACAAGATGTCAGAGTTGTTCGAAACACGTTACAGAGAATCTGCATCCCAGAGAGTCAGAAAATTGTCATTTTTAAAAGATACCAAGACTTAGAATCCTATAAAGATTTTAAAGACTGTTACTTGGTTTTCCAGGTGGAAACACTAATCATCCCATTAATAGTCCAGCAGCGGCTTGCTCCATGTTCTTCCCCGTTGGGCTTTCTCTTCCAAATGCGATTTATCTCTGTGATCATCCTTTGCACTCAACAGTGGATTAAGTCAAACACAGCAAAGTGGTCATGCATGTGTGGGTCGGAGAGTGAACAGACTCTGCCCTGCGCCACGTTGTATGGAAAGAAGTGAGTCGGACGTCCTCAGACTCTCAGGATTTAGACCGTTTCTGGCGGTGGCATTGTCAGAATTGCTCAGATCGCTTTCATCCTCCCAGGACTAAACCTGCTGAGCAAGAGATGGAGTTTGTTCAGAGCGGCTCTGCGGTCACAGGGTCCCTCAGGGCTGGTCCCGCTCTCACAGCCTGTGCCGCTGACCCCGCTGCATCCGCGGCCTGTCCGTGCGCAGGTGGCCGAGCCTCGCGGGACGCGTGCTTTCTCCTGTCCGCGATTACTGGAGGGGCTTCCTGTGCTGCCTTGTCTATATGACAACTTTTCTGTGTGTTTATTCTGAACTAAACTTTCAACCACCCCGCCCCCTTCCCAGACGTGACATTTCTGTCCCCCCCCCCCCCGCCACCCCATAAGACGAGATTGGCTCACGTGCTCTCTCCCAGCCCTGGGGTGTGCCTCACACAGTTTAAAATTCTGACTTCATCTGCTCGCTACACTATTTCTCTACCAGAAATCCTCACTGAATGTTTACAACAAAGAGTCTCATTCACGTTGATGTCATATATTTAGGTGATTTCTCTTCTGTCCCCTGACCTCCCACTCTCCTGCAAGCCCTACTGGCTCCCTGCATACCCGGTTATGCTCATGCAGCCCTTCAGAGAGGGCACAGAGCGGGCCGCTTCCTGACGCTTTCATGCCCAGGAAGGTTTCTGTTGTCCTGAGCGAGAGCGGGTGCTTTCCCTGTGTTCTCACTCGGGTTCTTGGGCGCCCACCTGACCCTGACACACCAGACCCTTGCCAGTCTCCTGTTGCACCTGTGGCAGAGGCAGAATAAGGCTGCTCTGAGTACTTCCCTTCATAAGAAAACCTTATAAAAAAGGAATATGGAGATGCAATTACAGAAAAATATCTGATAGGAAATACGTGGTCTTCCAAGTTACAGATTTCAAAAAAACAAAACAAAACAAAGACCTTAAAAAGACTGAGGTCATTGTAAAGAACTAAATGATTCAAGAAACGTCTAGGAAAAATACATCAAAACACAAAACGAAATGTTACAGAAACTATATGAGAACAGATAAAAACTAGTAAACAGTTGTAAAAAGGGAAGAGCAGACATAAGAAAAAATAATTAAACCAACAAAACAATTGAACAAATATTAAATAAACACATAAACAATGAAGTTTTCTGGGTGAAAGAACAGATGGGCTCCCAGGCAGAGATAATGGATGAGTGAATGATACTTAACTGTTTAATTAAAGGATGAGGCACATACAGGGACATATACAATTCAGAAGCAACAGCTCGAGGAATTTTAGAACACCCTGGTCAACCTGTAGCACATCACCAAATCTCAAAGCGACCCCTCCCCCGACAAGGAAAAGTAATCACTACTTTGACTTCAATCAACATAAATTAATTTTAAGTTTTTTGAATTTCAGATTGATGGAATGATACACTTTTGTCTGACTTTGTTGCCAATAATCAATATTAAAATCAACGAGAGAAATCATAGATCACTTACGAAAAATGACAATTTTATTGATAGCAGATTTCTCAACAATAACAAGGGAAAATGTATAATAGTCCAGTAACGTTTTCAAAACTATGGAGACAGAAATAACTGTTGATCTATCTTTGTGTTCCTCACAAAGCCGTCTCTTTAGAACAAGGTAAAAATACAGACTTGGTAACGTGAAGAGAATTTGAAAGACTATCACCAGCAGACTTCCACTAACAGAATTTCTAAGGAACATATTTCAGGAAGAGAAATTAAAGTGACCTCAGAAGGGCAGTTGATTAAAAGAGGCAAATATGTATGTGAATCTACACAAAGGTTTTCTGTGGAAAGTACTAGCAGCTAAAGAGAGCGGAGATGTAGACCAGTGAACACGGTGTGTAGGACTCGGAGCTGGAGGACCGGATAGAGAAGGTGCAGAAGTCCCTCTGTGGTTAGACTACTTCACAAATTAGTAAAACCACCAGTAAAACTAAAGATCAAAAGAAAAAGAGCAAATTGCAAAAAACCTCTTAATTAAAAATGCACAAAGAAAAAATAATAGAAAAATAAGGCAATGAAAGAGCCAAAGTAAGAAATTAAATATGAATATAAATATAGTAGTAATAAAATACATATAAATAGGCTTAATTTACTACTTAAGAGCCACAGATTATTTCAACCTATAAGATTGAAATCATATCAGGCATCTTTTCCAATCACAGTGGTATGAAACTAGAAATCCAGTACAAGAAGAAAACTGAAAATTTCACAAATATGTAGAGATTAAACCACATGCTGCTGAGCAACCAATGGGTCAGTGAAGAAATCAAAATAGAAATCCAAAAATGGCGTTAGACAAGTGAAAATGGAAATGCAGCATACCAAAGTGTATGGGATGCAGCCAGAGTAATTCTCAGAGGGACGTTGATGGTGATGAGTACCTGCATTAGGAGAAGAGGGAGCTCAGATAAACAATCAACATTATAACTCTGGGAACTAGAAACAGAACAGACGAAGCCCAAAGCTGGTAGAAGAAGGAAATAACAAAAACCAGGGTGGACATAAATGAAATAAAAACTAAACAGACAGTAGAAAAGATCAGCAAAACCAAGAGCTAGTTTTCTGAAAAGATAAACAAAATAGACAAAATTTTACCTAGACTCACCACGAAAAAAGAGAGGGCATTCAAAATAAAAGAAGAAATGACTGATGTTACAGAAATACAAAGGATCACAAGAATACTTTGAACAATAACATGCCAACAATCAGACGACCCAGCAGAAATGGAGACATTCCCAGAAATGTAAGACCGACCGGGGCTGAATTGTGAAGAAAGGGAAAATCTGAACCAGACCCTTTACTGGTGAGGAGACTGAATCAGTAAGCAAACCTCCCAACAGAGGAAAGTCCAGGGTCAGATTACTTCAACAGTGAATTCTTTAAAGAATTAACACCAGTCTTCTCAAACTCTCCTAAAAAAGTGAAGAGGAGGGGAGAATTCCAAACTCATTGTGCGAGGTCAGTATCAAACTAACACCAAAACCAGACAAGAAGAGAAATTACAGGCCAATATTCCTGATGAACATAGATGCAAAAATCCTTAACAAAATATTCACAAACTGAATTTGACAGTGTAGTACAAGGATCGTACACCTTGGTCAAGGGGATTTGTCCCAGGCACGGACGGAGGTTTCACTGTCCACAGTTCAGTCACTGTGCTGTCCCCTTAACAAACGAAGGACAGAAATCATACCAGCATCTCAGTAGATGCAGGAAAATGTCATTAGATAAAATTCTGCATCTCTTCTCAACAAACTGTACAGAAGGAACATACCTCAACCCAATAAAGGCACCATATATGATAAGTCCACAGCTAGCAGCATACTTGGTGGTGAGAGGCTGAAAGGTTTTCATCAAAGGTCAGGTGCAGGGCAAGGATGCCTCTCTCCCCAGTCCTATTCAGCATTGGACTCAAAGTCCTAGCCAGAGGAATTAGGCAAGAAAAAGAAATAATAGGCATTGAGATCAGAAGGGAAGAAGTAAAACTGTCTCTGTTTGCAGCGACATGGTATTATATAGAGAAAACCCTAAAAACTCCCCCCAAAACTGTTAGAAGTAATAAATTCAGTAAATTTGCAGATATACAAATATACAAAAATACAAATACAAAATCAATTGTATTTCTCTACAGTCAGACTATAAAGTGAAAATTTAAGAAAATCCCATTTGAAATTGCATCAAAAAGAATAAAATACATAGGAATAAATTTAACCAAGGAGGTGAAAGACCTGTACACTGAAAACTAAATTAAACATTAATAAAAGAAACTGAAGAAGACAAAAATAAGTGAAAAGATAACTTATGATCATGGATTGTAAGAATTAATATCATTAAAATGTTCATACTACCCAAAGCAATCTACAGATTCAATGCAACCCCTATCAAAATTCCTATAGCATTTTTCACAGAAATAGAACAAACAATCCTAAAATTTGTATGAAACCAAGAAAAACTAAGAAAAGCCAGAGCAATCTTGAAAAAGAACAAAGCTGAAGGCATCAAAGTTATAGTAATCAAAACTGTGTGGTATTGGTGCCAAAGACAGACACATAGATGAATAGAGAGCCTAGAAATAAACCTAAGCTCATATGGTCAATTAGTTTATTACAGAAGAGCCTAGAGCATACAGTGGAGAAAAGACAGTCTGTTCAATCATGGTGTTGGGAAAGCTGGTCAGCTACTTGCAAAAGAATGAAACTGGCCCACTTTCTTGACACCATACACAAAAATGAACTCAAAATGGACAAAAGACTCGAATATAAGACCCCACACCTTAAACTTCCTAGAAGAAAATAGAGGGTATAAGCACCTTGATATTGGTCTTGGTGATCATTTTTGAGATTTGACCCCAAACACAAAGATAACAAAAGCAAAAATAAAGAAGTGGAACATCACACAGAAAGACTTCTGGCTGGCGCTCAGGGTGGCTCCGTCAGTGAAGTGTCCAGCTCTGGACTTCAACTCAGTTCATGATCTCAGGGTCGTGAGATCCAGCCCCATGTCAGGCTCTGCTCAGCAGGGAGTCTGCTGGAGATTCTCTCCCTCTGTTCCTCCACCCACTCCCTCTCTAAGAAAAAAAGAAGGCGCATCAAAGGAAACCATCAACAAAAAGGAAATATTTGATTTGTGAGGGGTTAATATTCAAAATTTACAAAGAACACATACAGCTCAAGAGCGAAGACCTTATAGTTCAGTTAAAAATCAGGTAGAGAAACTAAACAGGTATTTTTCCACAGAAGACACACAGATGGCCAACAAAGACATGAAAAGATGCTCAACATCACTCAACATCAGGGAAATTGAATCAAAACCACAATGAGACACCACCTCATACCTGTCAGAATGGCTAGAATCAACAACACAAGAAACAGCAGGTGTTGGCAAAGATGCGGAGAAAGGGACCCTCGTGCACTGTTGGTGGGAATGCAAACTGGTGTAACCACTGTGGAAAACAGTGTGGAGGGTCCTGAAAAAGGTAAAAATAGAACCATCATACGACCCAGTGATCCCACTTCCGGGAATATATCCAAAGGCAAGGAAATCACTGTGTTGGAGAGATCCCTGTACTCCCACGTTCATGCCGCCTTTTCACGAGCACCAAGGTAGGAAACAGCCTCAGTGTCTACTGGTGGATGAATGGAGGGAGAACGTAGGTGTATCCACACCTGCATCTACAGTGAATATTCTGCGGCCTTAGGAAGATGGGAAATCCTGCCATTGTGATAGCATGGACCGATCTTGATGGCATCACGATAAGTGAAATGAATCAGAGAAAAACAAAGACAAATACTGTATGATTTCACTTATACGTAGAATAAAAAAGAGAGAGAAATCCTCATAGAAACAGTGACAGGTGGGTGGCTGCCAGAGGGGACCTGGGTGGACGTGGTCAGAAGGTCATAGTAGTCGTGATGATAACAGCAGTGACAGGTGCAGAGCAGGTTTTCTGTGGCGGGAATCCTAAATGCTGTGCATTTATTGTGATTACCGCCTTTGTGCAGAAAGGGGTAAACTGTGGCACACAGATACTCATTCATTTACCAGGAGCGCAGCTAGTGCTTGACTCGGAGTTGGAGCCACCGCAGGATCTGGGCCTGGGGTCTGCCTTCCGTAACCAACAGCTTCGTAGCATTTACCGTGGGCCCTGTGCGCTCGAGCACCTGTCCACGCATGCGGTCCTCTTCGCCCTGTTCAGGCGGGCCCTTTACTGCCATTTGACAGGCGAGGAAGCTGATTCTCGGGAAATTAGTAGCTCGCCAAGAAGTTTAAATGGGGCCAAGGTGTAGACCAGAGTGGAGACCGGGGTGTAGACCAGGCAGGCTGGCTGCAGAGGCTAAGGGAAGAGACTGGGTGATTTAGCATTAGGAAAATACTTTTTCATTCAGTCAGGCATTCATCTGTTAAACAACGATGATTGAATATTCATGTATTGAAGTGTGTTTTCTAGCCCTGGGGATTGTGGTAGCCAGCGACCCCAGATATGCCCACAGCCCGATCCCTGGGACCTGTGAATGCGTGTGTTACCACCATGCAGAAGGAACCTTGCAGGTGTGTTTGAGATCCGAGACGGGGAGCAGATCCTGGGCTGCCTCATGGCCGTGTCCTCATGGGTCCCCGTGCGAGAGGGGGTGTGGGACCGCGAGGACCGGACTCCCTGCCGGCGACCCCGAGGACTAGCCCTGCCCACACTGTCAGAGTGGTGTGGGCAGTGATAAGCAGTAAGTTTGTGTTGATTCAGCCCCTGAGCTGGGGGTTAACGTGTTGCAGGGCAGTTAGGACGCTTAATCTGAGGTCAGAATGGAGCCACATTTTTACACAATCGCAGCAAGGCTCCGAAGCCCACTTATCCCTGCTTGAGATGGGTTTGTTTTTCCCCATTATTATTAATTCACAAAACGTCGACTTTTCCTCTTGTAAATCAGAAATGACTGTCTCATACAACTTTCTGCCGTCTTTGTCACACGGCCTCGGCTGTGTCTAACAAGCTTTATACGAGACGTGGCTTTGCCACGTTGGTGCGTGGCTGTGTTGGTTATGGGATGGTGCTAGGGCTGTGGCTCTCCTTTGAAGCCCTGAGCCTACAATAATATCATATTTTTCTAGAAATAGTATTTGCCCATCTCCCTCTCCTTTACATCATGTGCTTCAGTATTTTATTGATCCTTATCTGAGATAGATTGGGTAGCAGTGGTGACCCCGCTGGCTTCTTAAATGACCACAAAGAGCCTGGGAAGAGTCAGGTCCAATTTTTCTTTATTATTCATGTTCCATAAGAGATTTTTCATCTTATGATAATGATTTCAGTTTGAAGAATATGGCAGCAATCTGTTGTCAGTGAAGTTCATTTGCTTTTAATAATGGTATTGTTATGATACTTAAAAATTTATGCAATATAAGTAATTAGATAGCTGTCTTCACAAAATTAATGGATTAATATTTACATTTTAGAATAACAGACTAAATGTTTTCACTCAAAGTATGTCAAATTTAAATAGAAAAATTACATATTTCTTATGAAATGCTAAGACTGTACTGTGTGGCACTTGGTGTTCGTTCCTGAAATTTATGTCTTAATTTAGCTGCAGAAAACGATTTCAGAATAAACTGTCTCCCTCAGTAATAATTAATATTTGATGGCTACTTGAGCCTTTAAGAGTTGCTCCTTGGAGAGAAAACAAATGAGAAATATTATTTCAGGGGAAACACACTTGATTTAAACAGCCACCCCGTTGTGGGGACAGCGGAAGCCACTGGAGACAAGCTGGGACTGTTGTCCCGAAGCTCATGTGTGGCTGGTTCCCAGCAGCTGTGGCGGCTTCCTTGCTGCCTGCGCCTCGAGCTCGTTGGGGCTGCGGGGTGGGGGGTGGGGGGGCGCCTGGCCTCAGGGCACTCTAGCGGGGAGGGTCCAGCGCTGAGGCACACCATGCCTATTGTCTGGACACGTGGCGTTCTCAAAGTCAATGAGGACAGGAAGAGCAGGAAAAGCTGAAGCTGTTAAGAAACTCTCTTAGTTCTGGATGTATTTAAAGAGAGTCAGGAACGACGATGCTGCACCAAGTCCCCCTGCGTGCTGCCCGTGGCCCTTCTCCTCCCCAGAAGGAAGAGCTGCCCATGGCAGTTGACCAGTAAGAAGCAAATGCAGAAATGGGCTCACACCCATGCAGACTACATTAGGCCACGCAGCCAGTCTGGGGGGTCACGGGGCCAACCCAGTGGTCACGGCTACAGGGCCTGCCTGCATGGGACAGACAGACAATCGCCATGACTTGCTCTGGGAGGAGCTTCATGGTTTCCCTGGTGGCCCCCCAGGGAAGCTCTTCCCACGTACCTGGTCCCTCCACGTGGGCAGGGCTCCTCCCTCAGGGCAGATGGTGCCCTCCGACCGTCTGTGCAAGCCACTCACCACCTGGGTGCTCTGAGCTCCTGAGGACATGAAGCCCAGCATGCCCAGACAGCCCCACAGGACTCAGCAACCCTCCTGCGTCCCTGGGAGGAGGAAGGACGGACCAGCGTCCTCCAAACTCAGCGTGGATGGAGAGCTCAGGACCACAGAAGCAGGCTCTCAGTGGGCAGCCCAGTGTCTGTGTTCCAGCTCCCGTTATTTGGTTCCAACCTTGGTGCCTCCGTAGAATTAAGACACAGTGCAGTTGGAATATTCAGTTGCATTAGTTTCAGGGAAGCCCACACTTTTGCAAATAAAAGTGCTCACATCCCCATGGATGATCCATTTAGGAGTTGTTCCTGCCTGGAGATGGTCAGTAAAATTCTGCAAGCTCTCCACAACTTCCTGTGTTTCCCAGTGACACGTGGACTTGGAAACAGAAGATGATCCGTAACTGCAGGATGCTCTGTGACACGCTCTGCTGAGCCGTGGCCTGGTCTGGCGGGGATGTTGGTTGTGCAGGGACTGTGCACACTCCGGGTAGCAGAAGTGCGTGTGCTCACTACATCCCTGTGTCTGTGGTCTGGGCTGTCGGCCTCGGGACGGCAGATCTTCTCTCCTACTGATTCAGGAGCCTTCTTGGAACCAGAGGAGGAATGGTGGAAGAGTCAGGGGCAGAGGGGAGGAGAACAGGGTGCAGATGGCCAAGGCTTTGGAGGCCTCATAGCTGCCACTGGCCAGAGCGGCAGGGCGTCATCAGGCACGCGCTCCTCACTTCCTCCTGGATGCGGATTCTTTGCTATTTGAACGGTGGGAAGACACAGGCATGAAGGAGACCTTCCAGGGGAATTTGTTAGGTGTTTCTTCAGTTGGTGTTGCTTTTTTTTCCCTGAAAAATATCTTGATAAAAATTCCAGTCTGGCACTGGGCATCGGCGGTGAGAATTTTGCCATTCCGAGGGTAACGTTGGTGGGAATCTGTGTGAGGCAGGTCCTTGCAGGGATTCGAGCAGAGCTGTTCACATGGACACTTTCACACGGTCTTCTTTCCACGCTTCCAGACAGTAAACCGAAATTTAAAAGGTGCAGTAATGTGGGTACATCCCCCAAATAGGCCTCTGCAATGTTACAGAGGTAAGCTCAGCTGAGACCAGAGTTCAACATCCATGAGAAGTGAGCTGCTGAGAAAGTTTAGTATAAGCAGGTGCTGGATGTGAAGCCTGATGACAGAGAACAGGCTCTCACGTCTGCGTCGTGTTCACCACTGACCGCGCACCTGCTGTGTTTCAGGCACAGTGCCGTCTCCCTTTCCGGTCTCCCAGAGGTGGTCACATTAACTCTATTTATAGATTAGGAAAATGAGGATCCAGGGCCCCAGGTAGTGAGTAGCAAAAATAAATAGCAAGCTTGGAGCTGGGGCTGTGTTTGGGTTAAACAGCGTTTCTTGTTGAGGGCATATATTTGTATAAAATATATATTTATGTGTAATTATAGTAACAAAATATTTGTTTCTCCTTATAATATGTCGTACGTACTAAGTATGTTTATATTGTGCACATAAGTATTTATTTGGAAGGCGGAGTTGGTCCAGAGACAGAACAGGATAAGCCCAGGATGGTGTAAGGCCGCAGCAGGTGTCGGGGACCCAGCAGAGAAGGTGACTCTCAGAACCATAAGTCCAGGCCCGAGAAGTACTGGAGTTTCGGGCCTCCTGGTACTGCATTAAATTATTGTTCTGGTCTGGATTTGTCCGCTGCACACGTGCTGGCTTTGCAAGCAGTTGCGTTCAGATGCGGGACCTGAGTCCGCGGACGGACGTAAGAACACACAGTATATTCCATATAGGTCTTGTCCAGAGTGTCAGTGAGAGTGTAAATATGACAGGTTTGTTGGTGAATTTATTGATTTAAATTCAGACCCTGAAAGTGTTGAGTAGTAAATTATAACTGATGCGTTCTTCCTCTGAAGCTGTGATTTGGGCATGTGGGTCTGAGCTGTGGTTCGGGAATCGGCACGACTTGACATCTTCAGACCCCGGGAAGCCTGGCTTTTTCTGGGACTCCCCAAACTCTGAGCCCCGGTCCCATATCTGATGATATCACATGTGCTGTTCCTGGGACCACTGTACACGCAACAGCCACGTCTGTGGTCTGCGTCCCCCATTCTTTTGTGTCCAGAGACGTAATGAAGAGCGTAAGAGACCAGACCGGAGCTGTTTACACTGTTGCAGAAGTAAGCACTAGTCACCACACCCCCCCACCCCACCTGTAGCACCTGTGACCACATGCTGTATCCCTCGCTGCTGTGGAGGGACCCTCTGGTGTCACGGGAGTGAGGAGGTGAGGGATATGTCCAGCAGGTGGGGAGGTCGTCAGGACGAGGGCGCCAGCAGCCGCTTCTGGGTGGGGGTAGTGGAGGGGCCGGGCCTCCGTGGGCAGCCTCTGTGGCCGCTGGAAGAGAACCACAGAACGAGATGCGGGCATTCCTCACCCTCGCTTGCGGCAAATGGCGTCTGTGGACAGGGTAGCAACGGCATTCCCTCCCACACCTGAAGTTTCAGCAAAATCTGTCTGTAATAGATTTCTACCAAAATTACATTTAATGGTATTATACTATTTTAATTTTATAGTTTTGTACGAGCAAACTGCTAAAACTTATAATTCTTTTGTACTGAAAATGTGGAAATGGTGAATTACTGTTCTTGCATTAAGTGTAATTTATATTCAATATTTCTGCTTTTCTATCTTATGCAGTGGATTTGCTTTTATGTCAAAAGCACAAAATGACTCAGCAAGGTATATCGTGTGTAAAGAAGATAGGATTCATGGTTTCTTTTAAAATGTCTGGCGTGTCACGAGAGTAAATGACCGAGGAGGTGACCATGTTTCCTGCTGGCGCATGTCTTCTGCCTCCGCCTTTGCTGCCACCACCGCGTTCAGGGCGGCAGGAGAGCCATGTCCACGTGAACCTGGCTGCAGTTCCACGGAGGAGCTCAGCACAAACCATAGGAAAGGATTCTGAAGGAAGGAAGTCCTTTGTACAAAACACAGTTTCCTTCATTTCAGAAACCTTCAAATATCGACAGACGACTGAAGACATGCCAAGGAAATTAAGTGACACGCAGATAGAAAATTAGGAAATATGTGGCTTTTAAAAAGGTATATAATTTCAAACTCCTGCAGATTACTGACCAAGAATTTATTTAATTTAGTAAATGGTATGTTCTGGTAAGAGTCAAACCTTGTGTGGGTTCCAGGTCCCTTCGTGTAGCCTGTTTTAGCTGCAGATTCTTTTTGTGTAAAAAGGAGCAAAAAGTACTTTTGCTGCCGTCTTAAGAAGCTGTTACATTAAATATTTGTTTTGTTTATTTTGTGTTTCGAAGGGTGCGACCATACTCAGTACGCAGGGAAAGCACCAGGCTGGATTCGCTCCTTTCTCAGGAGGCGAGGGGGCGCTGTTCAGGCGGGTTCTCTGGCCTCCCCCAGGGGCTTTGGGTGGTGGGCTGTCCAGGGCCGTGAGCCCTCTGGGGTGGGTGGGTCAAGACCTTGTGCAGAGACAGGTCAGTGACGTGCTCCTCCAGAGCGTGTGCACGAGGCACACGGCCCATGGGGACACAGAGCGGTCTGGCCTGGCCCAGGCGGTCATCCTGGCATCACCAGGACAGGCTCCTGGTGGACTAAAGGCCGCAGAGGCAGTTCTGGCCCTGGCTTTCGCCGTGGCTGGAGAATGTCTTCCCTAGTAGTCGGAGGCCTTGTGTGTGGGTTGTGGCATGGTGTCCTGCTTCTCGGGCTGCACCCGAGGACCTGGTTCACGGTGCACTTCTGCCCTGGCTCCGTCACCTGCGGGAAATGTGGATGGTGGCACTCCAGCCTGGACCGCCTCCCTCCTGCACGTGCGTGTGCAGCCAAGGCAGGAGCTGCCCTGGAGGCGTGAGGAGGAAGCCATGGTGGCCTGGGTGGTCACCCACCACAGAGACCAACCTGCAAGGAGAATAGTTTCTGAAGCAAAACTACCACATCAAAGTCACTGAAGGAAGCTGAAGGAAAAATTACAATATAGACACAGCATAATCACCAACGCTTTCCCCAAAATGAGCATGAAGCCCGCCCTGTGTCAAGGTGATTACAGTTTTTTAAAGTGAAAAAGACGAGAACACCGAACGTGAATAGTGTTTAGAAGGGCCCGTGATATTGCAGTCAAAATAATCCGTCATCAGAGATACCGCGTACTTACCTTAAATTAGATACTGACAGTGAAATTAATTACATAATTATTAAAAAATCCTTCCCTCATAAAGAAACTTCTCTTCAGAGCAGTGCCGTTAAACTCGGAGGTAACACTTCCGTGTGGCTCTCTGCCTCTTATTGCTGAATCTCTGATCCTGAAAAAGTAGTTTCTTGTATTCTTATTTTTAACAGATCAGATTTAAAATTCCACACTGGTGCCTGGGCCACGATCCAAAATGCAGATGACTACTCGCTTCATACCCAATTGTAGGTCTTGTAGGGAAAGGCAGTTTATACAGGCTGTGTTAGATTTCTTTCTTTTCCATTTTTTTAAAGGAGTATAAGTGAGGTGCATCTTGTTTTCTGCAAAAAAGGAACTGTTTATAAAATCTACATGCATTTTGTTCTAATCAATTTCACTTCTAAACGCACAAATTTTATGATACAGGGTCATAATATCTGAGTAAGGCAAGGAGTATTTTCAAAGTCCGTCTCTTTGGGGCTGTGTGGTGAGGGCGGGAAGTGGCATGCTGGGGATGCATCTGGGGCTGTCCCCTCTCAGTGCAGCCCACCTACTCTCAGTGTCACGCCCAGACCCCTGGCAACCCTGGCGGCTTCACCCTGTGACCATGTCAGGCTGGGAGAGTCACACTTCACAGATTGAAAGTTTAGGGATAATTGGGACTCCTCCTTCAATCTCCTGGGTTGTGAGGGCCCCACAGGGTCCCTGTTGGCCAGGTCATTATGACCACGTGCGCATCTTTGGCACTCTCACCCCAGCCACACAGTGCTCGGTGTCACTCTGCGTGATACTAAGGTGCTGTGGTCTGCACGGTTTGGTTGTGTTACGTTGCAGCCTGAAATCATGTTAAAAATGGGCCCATACCTCCAGCAGGATTAATCAAGGTAGAAATTACAAACTTGTGACTTAAAGGTATTTCTAACAAGATAAGAGATAATATTACTGGAGGTCATTTTTAATGTTATGTAATAAAATGTTAGCATTGGAAGATCTGTATTGCTCAGCGAACCTGTATTTTCAGATGACCAGTGTATGATGTTTCAGAATCATGCAAAGGAAACAAATAGATTTTCCAGTAACAGTGTGAAAAGTTTTTCTTTTTCTTTTTCTTTTTTATGATGTTCAGTTAGCCACTGTATAGTACATCATTAGTTTTTGATGTACTGTTCAATGGTTAACGTTATGTATAACACCAGTGCTCATCACAACACGTGCCTCCATTCCCAATAGCAACAAAAACCATAAGATACCTAGGAATAAACCTAACGAAAGAGGTAAAGGATCTATACTCTAGAAACTACAGAACACTTATGAAAGAAATTGAGGAAGACACAAAAAGATGGAAAAACATTCCATGCTCATGGATTGGAAGAATGAGCATTGTTAAAATGTCTATGCTACCCAGAGCAATCTGTACTTTAAGCACCATCCTGATCAAACCACCAATGGCATTTTTCAAAGAGCTGGAACAAACAATCCCAGAATTTGTGTGGAACCAGAAAAGACCCTGAATCACCAAGGGAATGATGAAAAAGAAAACCAAAGCTGGGGGCATCACAATCCCTGACTTCAAGCTCTATTACAAAGCTGTGATCACCAAGACACCATGGTATTGGCACAAAAACAGACACATAGACCAATGGAACAGAATAGAGAGCCCAGAAATGGACCCTCAACTCTATGGTCAACTAATCTTCGACAAATCAGGAAAGAATATCCATTGGAAAAGACAGTATCTTCAATAAATGGTGCTGGGAAAATTGGACAGCCACATGCAGAAGAATGAAATGGACCATTACTGTACCCCATACACAAAGGTAAACTCTAAATGGATGAAAGACCTCAGTGTGAGACAGGAATCCATCAAAATCATACAGTAGAACACAGGCAGTAACCTCTTTGACCTTGGCCACAGCAGCTTCTTTCATGACATGTCTCCAAAGACAAGGGAAACAGAAGCAAAAATGAACTTTTGGGATTTCATCAAGAGAAAAGTTGCATTGAATGATGCGTCACCAACCTACAAACATGGAAATTTTTAAACACACTTCTTGCTAGTAACAGACAAAGTGCAAGGGGAACTAGACTCTCCCATGTAGGATGGCCCTGCTGCATGGAAGCAGTGTTTTGTGATGTGTGTCAGAATGTGCAGTATCAAATTAATGGAGATTCCAGAGTCCTGTCTTCATGGCTGTAAAATATGAATCTCAAAGAAAGGGGCCTAAGAATTTATCTTTTACAAATTCCCTTTATGATTTATATGCACGGTGAAATTTTCAAGTCTTTACAGGAGACATTGGATATGGGGAAATAAGACTAAGCAGCTGGTGGCATAAATCTCCTATCTAACACAGGTTCTGAGATCAGCAAACACAGAAAGAACAAGGAGCATTAGAAGCCCACACAGCTGCCGTAGAACCACTACACTCAAAACAAATCAAAAAACAAGGTACACTTGTTCTCAGGCTCGGAGCAGCTGGCAGTCCAAGACCATGAGCCCTGAGAGCGGGGACGTCACAAGGTGAGCACCACCTGGGACAGCGGCACTCAAGCATAGCATGTGGTCCTGCTGCACTGAGGAGACAGACAAGGATGCAGGGCCTCTGAATCAGCCTGAACCCGGGGGGCAAGGCACCGGAGTCTCCTGAAGGAGGTGGTGGGGTGGGGGGCGTTGGAAGTTTGTGTATGTAGGTTTTCCAGAAGTCCTTGGTTGAATGGCAGGATACCAGTGCACAGGGAGAGACTGTTTGGTGCCCCTCTGGAAAGGCACTGAGGGGCACGAGCAAATAAAGATGCTAGAGGTCTAGCAGTGCTGATAACGTGGCAAGTCCACCGATGGAGTGGAGAAACCGCTAACTCCCAGACATGCAGCTGGGAGTCCAGAAATGCTACACCACAGGCATGAATGCCGCCATAAAACTGTCCTTACAGAGCCTAAAACCAAGCTTTGGAAATACCTGCAGACAAGATAGTGTTGGAGGCTGAACCCCTTAAAGTTACAGGGGATTAATAAACACCTTTGTTTTCCACAAACCCACCACCCTTATGTTTAAGTTGATTATAGTAAGTGAGCTACCTGCTGAGCAAAAATCCACAGGATGAAAATATAGTCACTACCTTGTGTCATTGACAATGTCCAGCATGCATTCAGAAATTACTAGTGATGCAAAGAAACAAGAAAAATAAGAGGAATCTAAGAAAAAGTGTAATCAGTAAAAAAGACCCCATGTGAAGGTGATAAATTTAGCAGACAAGGACTTAACACTTTCAAATATGTTTAAGGCCTTAGAGGAAAACATGGTCTTAATAATTGAACAAATAGGGACTGTCAGTGAAGAAACTCAAACTTCAGAAAATAAATGGTAACTGTAGAACTGGAAATGTGATACCTGAACTCAACATCCGCTAGTTTGGCTTCCTGCAGTTGACGATGGCACCAGGATTGGTCAGGAGACGGGGACAAACAGAAGAGTTGCCCGTCTCAAGAACACAGAGAAAAAGACTGACAAATGAGCCCCAGTGACGTGTGGGACACATCCAGTGGACGAGTCCCAGAAGGAGAATGGGAATGAACACAAGAAAACTCTGCAGGGTCGTCCCCATCAATCCAGCAGCAGCCAGATTTTACAAAGGTATTTCTTCCCTGGGAACAATGATGTAAATGAATGTTTGTCAAGAATTTTACATGCAGGGGAAAGTATTCTTTAAAAATGACAGGATACAGACATTTTAAAGTGAACTTAAGGTAAGAAAATGTCACCAGCAGAACTACACTGAAAGAAATTCTAAGAGAGGATCTTCCTGAGGAAAGGAAGCCAGCTGGAGATCCACATACGCAGGAAGGAGCGAGGAGCACCACAGCTGGTAAACGTGCATGTGTTTATCAAATACCTATTTTTTTCTTCTCTGAATTGCCTTTAAAGTAAATGACAGAATGATAGCAAATCGAAGTGGATGTGGTGATGTATGTGGAAGTAAGAGACGCGGCTAGAATAGCACAGAGGGTGGGGTGCCTGCGTGGCTTAGTAGGTGGGGCGTCTGACTCTTGATCTCGGCTCAGGTCCTGATCGCAGGTCATGGTCAAGCCCTGCATTAGGCTCCGTGCTCAGGGCGTGTCTGCTTAAAATTCTTTCTCGCCCTCTTCCTGTTCTGCTCCCTCTGCTTGTGTGCATACTCTCACTCTAAAATAAATACATCTTTAAAAAAATAGCACAAAGGGTAAGGACCAGGCACATTGAGCTGCTCTGTTGTAAATTCTTACACTTGTGAAGTGAGCTGTGGGAAGGGGGACATATCAGATACGAGGTTTGAAGTGATGCGATATATTGACTCAGAGTAAACATTGATAAATTCAGAATGTATATTATCCCTATAGCCAATGAGCAGATAAAAAAGAATAATGAAAAAACCCTAAAAAGAAGAATATGCTCAACAAAGTAGAAAAAAATCCAAAAAGAACAAATAACAAATTAGCAATATGTAATTAAACCCAGGGACATGAGAATTACATTAAATATAAATGAACCAAACATTCCAATTAAAAACATAGAAATTATCAGACCAAATTAGAAAGACCCAGTTCTTACTGCTGAAAATATTATTTAAATATAAAGGTACAGACAGGTGGGGATTAAGAATGGAGAATTTATATATTATATGCAGTAATTATAAAAAGATGGCTTTGTTAATGTCCAACAAAGTAGTTTTCAAGACAAAGAGTGTGCAAAACCAAAGAGGAACGTTTCATTATGATTAAAGTATTAAGTCATCAGGAAAACATTATAATCCTAAATATGGCATGCACCTAATAACAGAGCTTCCAAATACATGAACTCAAAACTGGCAGAAATGAGACATAGATAAACCCATCATCGTATTTGGAGATTTTAATGCTCATTGTGCAGAAGTTGATAGGACATGTAGACAGAACATAAGTAAGGACATAAAGGACATAACTAACCTTATGAATAAGCTGGAACCTAAGTGGCTTTCAGAGGGAGCCCCAGCCAAAGCCTGTAGGGTGAATATGGAGCATGAACTTTCAGAGGTAGCCGCACCCAAAGCCTGTAGGGTGGACACAGAGCACGGACTTTCAGAGGGAGCCGCCACCGAAGCCTGTAGGGTGGACACGGAGCACGGACTTTCAGACGGAGCCCCACCTGAAGCCTGTAGGGTGGACATGGAACACGGATTTTCAGAGGGAGCTGCCCCCGAAGACTGTAGGGTGGATACGGAGCACAGACGTTCAGAGGGAGCCGCACCCGAAGCATGTAGGGTGGACACGGAGCACGGACTTTCAGAGGGATCTGCCGCCAAAGCCTATACAGTGGACATGGAGCATGGACTTTCAGAGGGAGCCGCACCCGAAGCCTGTAGGGTGGACACAGAGCACGGACTTTCAGAGGGATCTGCCGCCGAAGCCTATACAGTGGACATGGAGCATGGACTTTCAGAGGGAGCTGCACCCGAAGCCTGTAGGGTGGACATGGAGCACGGACTTTCAGACGGAGCCCCACCCGAAGCCTGTAGGGTGGACATGGAGCACGGATTTTCAGAGGGATCTGCTGCCGAAGCCTATACAGTGGACATGGAGCATGGACTTTCAGAGGGAGCCGCACCTGAAGCATGTAGGGTGGACACGGAGCACGGACTTTCAGAGGAAGCCGCACCCGAAACCTGTAGCATGGACACAGAGCAAGGACTTTCAGAGGGAGCTGCACCTGAAGCCTGTAGGGTGGACACGGAGCACAGACTTTGAGAGGGAGCCGCACCCGAAACCTGTAGCGTGGACACAGAGCAAGGACTTTCAGAGGGAGCTGCCCCCAAAGCCTGTAGGGTGGACACGGAGCACGGACTTTCAGAGGGAGCTGCCCCTGAAGCCTGTAGGGTGGACACGTGCACAGACTTTCAGAGGGAGCAGCACCCGAAGCCTGTAGGGTGGACACGGAGCACGGACATTCAGAGGGAGCCACACCCGAAGCCTGTACGGTGGACACGGAGCACGGAGTTTCAGAGGGAGCTACCCCCCAAAGTCTGTAGGGTGGACACGTGCACAGACTTTCAGAGGGAGCCGCACCCGAAGCCTGTAGGGTGGACACGGAGCACGGACTTTCAGAGGGAGCCGCACCCGAAGCCTGTAGGGTGGACACGGAGCACACACTTTCAGAGGGAGCTGCCCCCGAAGCCTGTAGGGTGGACACGTGCACAGACTTTCAGAAGGAGCTGCCCCGAAGCGTGTAGGGTGGACACGGAGCACGGACTTTCAGAGGGAGCTGCCCCCGAAGCCTGTAGGGTGGTCACAGAGCACGGACTTTCAGAGGGAGCTGCCCCCGAAGGCTGTAGGATGGACACAGAGCACGGACTTTCAGAGGGAGCTGCCCCCGAACCCTGTAGGGTGGATACAGAGCACGGACTTTCAGAGGGAGCTGCCCCCGAACCCTGTAGGGTGGACACAGAGCACGGACTTTCAGAGGGAGCTGCCCCCAAAGCCTGTGGGGTGAATATGGCGCTCTCACCAAGATCGCATGTGGGACTCTGATGGGCTCTTCAGGACTCTAAACGCAACAATCTGTGATTGGTGAATTTGGTCAAAGAAATAATACAGGACCTTCACGAAGGATTTCAGAGGATAGAGGAAGATGACATGCGTCCCACTAATTCTACGAGGCCAAGATATTACTGATGTCAGAACCTTTCCATGATATGATAAGTAACAAACATGACAGAGAACAGCCGTCGTGAATGTAGATACAAAAATGGTTGACAAGATATGAAAAAGGCAAAAGGATAATACGTCCTGAGCGAGTGAGGTTTGCCCCAGCAATGCAAGACTGGCCCAATAGTCTAGCCCCAAACTTAACTGACAACACAGGGCATGTGTTTATAATATCCTCAGACGGGAAGCAAGCCGGATCTCCTTCAGCAGGTGAATGCAAACAGCAGAGTGCTCCTCCCTGATGAGGACGGATGGTCTGCAGCCACATCTCGCAGATTTCCTGCTGATGGAGCCGAATGCAGTATTTCCTGCACGGTTCTGCTCAGAGAAGTTCTAAGAGTCCACACTAGCATACCTGATCTCACAGAAATCAGATCGGTGGCTGCCTCAGCGGGAAGCCAGTTGCCTGCACATGGGCAGAGGGAACTTTTTTGGGGGGGACAAGGTTTGTGTGGATGGGGCGGAAATACCCCGTATCATGACGTAGGTTCTGGTGGCTTGGCTGTGTCTGTTTGTCAGAGCTCATCAAACTGTGTGCGTCCATCAGTACGTGTAGAAATTTATGCCTCAGTGGAGTTCAGTTAAAAATAAAAGGATGAATTGCAAAGTCCACAGTCCTCCAGAGTAGAACTACGACAGCAATGTCTAAAAAGTCGCTTTCAAATCTCTTACTTAAACATAAAGTATTAAAATAATATTTTTTCTTTAAAAAAATGACTTAAAGACATATTCAGGCATCCAGCAGAGGTGAGGATGTGGTGTTGGTGGGGTTGGCACAGGAGCGCATGGGCAGTGGCTTGTGCAGACGCGTGCATTCCTGCAGAATTGTCCGTTTCCTCACGGCCATCCTCGTTCCTGCAGGGCCATTGGCTTCTCACGTCAGCCTTTACTTTGCTTTTCGGACAGAGCCTCAGTCGTGTTAGGTGATCCTGCAAAGTGAGTGAACACTGTGTTCTCTTCCAGCAAATGCTAATACTTGCTAAGGGATATTTAAATATAGACGTCATTTCAGGGGAGTTACTGAGCAAGAGAAGGTTCTCCCCACGCGAAGAATAAATAGAACAAATCTTAGTCACTCTCCAGAAGCAGAGTTTCTATTAAACGGAAAGTTCTCTGCTTCTGGGCGCAGATGTCTGCCTTCAGGTCCCACTTTGTACAGCTGTGACCTGTGGACATGGTTCCTTATCTGCCTTTGGTGATGATTATCTGCAGGAGGACCCTACCTAGGTTTTCAAAAGAGAATAGGGAAAAGGTCATCAGGAAATACACAGATGGATGATGAGGTTTGAACCAATTTTTTTCCTCTTTTTGAATTTTGTACTTCCCGAACTTTTAGGGTGTGATCCTATCTCTGCCATACTCAGAGAATGTAGCCTGAGGTGGTGTTTGTCACGTTCGTGCGTGTACACGCATGTGTGTCTGCAGAGAACAGAAACACTGACATGCAATGCGCCTTGTGTCACTCTCTCTGCCTGTGCGTGATGAGTGAGATATTTGAAGGCATCTTCTTTCATCTACTTTCATTCATTCCCCCAACTTTTATAAATCTTGTATTAGAAGTACTGAGTTTTCCTCGAGTTTCTAAAATGTCTCCATCATGTGGCATTTTGGGGAAAAGAGGGAAGGTCTGTGAGCGCGTCACCACGGGGCCTCCCCTGCAGTGGGGTGTCCCCCCACCTGCCCTGATGCAATGTCACCTTCCTCGGCCGCCATGCCGTGGCTGCGCACAGCAACCTTGTGGTCCCAGCTCGGCTCAGAGTCGGCCTCATGATCACTAAGGCAGCTCATGGGGAGGCGCCTGGGACTTGGTCCGTCACACATAATGCTTCAGAATGGCCTTTTCTTTAGTGCTTTGGCAACTCTGGGCTGCGTCGTGAATCAAATGGAGGAGGGCATGTTTCACGTTCCCTGTTCCAAAGTCAGTGTCGCCCACGGTGGGCAGCAGTGCCTGGCGTGGAACTCCCGACTTACCTGTGCAGATCGTGGAGTGCTGACAGGTGCAGCCCACAGCGCAGCAGTTCAGGGGGTGGGAACATGCCTCGTTGCTGCTGCAAGCTATGAAGCTGATATTAAATTGGGGGCAGAAATTAGAATGGAGAAATTCTGCTTTCTTCAGGAGGCATTTCCCTCAGGTGGGGATTTGCTCCCAAGTGTGACACTTACACTGGGCACTTGAACTTCCTGAGATCAGAGGCTCGAGGAGGTCAGCTGGGCTCATTCTGCATGTTGTTCTCACAAGGAGAGCAGGTGCAGGCTTTCCTGCAGGGCCGGGACCTTGACTGTTTTGCTGAGCGTCTCTCTGGACCTCAGGGCTTGGCACCGAAGAGGGCGAGTAGCTGGACATCCTGGAGTGGAAAGCAAGGCACAGGTGCCATGGGGGACGCTCCCAGAGCCCCCCTGCTGGGTCCCTCTGCCCTGGTCTAGGAGAGGGCTTCGGACACCCCAGAAAAGCCCAGTGGTCTATAAAGGGAGCCTTATGGAGACCTGATGTCTGTTTCTTATGTAAAATTGCACAGCAGGGGACGCAGGGGATTTGCATTTGGAGCCATTGGCGCTGAGTCAGGCGCTGCCATGACCTGGCAGGATGCCTTCACCTCTGCCCGTGGCTACTTTCTTCGTCCTTGCTGTGGGCTCCACAGTGAAGATGGATGAGGCAGCTGTGCCCCGCCCCCCCAGAACCCAGACAGAGCTCTGGGGGTCCTCTTGCCTACAGATTACTGATTTGCTGCTGGTGGACACCTGCCACGTGGGGTCGGGTTACAAACCTGTTTGCACGGGTTCGGCACTTCCCATGCACCTTCCTGTCCTCTGCAGGCTGTGTGCAGGAGTGGCCTGCTGTCTGTGGCCTCACAGTCTGCCCGTGCTCACCAGACAGTGTGGCCTTGTGACCTGACACTGTGAATGTAGCCAGTGCCAATAGATACTGTCTCTTGGACCCAGAGTTGCTCTGCTTTGACATGGGAAGTCGGGGTGTCCCCTCCGGCCTCCTGGACTCAGCACCTTCCAACTTAAGTCTCTCTCCCCATCGCTTCCCTTTGACCTTCCTCCCTTTTGTGCCATATATTGTTAAAAACAGAAATAGTTTAAATTCACATAGAAGTGCACTAATTTCTTTCTAGGTCTTTGAGGAGATTGTCACATGCTCTTTTAACAGTTGAAATTTACAGCCAAGGAAACAGTCAAAAAACCTAAGAGGCAGCCCACGGAATGGGAGAAGATATTTGCAAATGACACTACAGATAAAAGACTGGTATCCAAGATCTACAAAGAACTTCTCAAACTCAATACACAAGAAACAAACAAATCAAAAAATGGGCAGAAGATATGAACAGACAGTTTTCCAATGAAGACATACAAATGGCCAACAGACACATGAAAAAATGTTCAAGATCATTAGCCATCAGGGAAATTCAAATCAAAACTACATTGGGATACCACCTTACGCCAGTTAGAATGGCAAAAATTGACAAGGCAAGAAACAACAATTGCTGGAGAGGATGTGGAGAAAGGGGATCCCTCCTACATTGTTGGTGGGAATGCAAGTTAGTACAGCCACTCTGGAAAACAGTGTGGAGGTCCCTTAAAAAGTTAAAAGTAGAGCTACCCTGTGATCCAGCCATTGCACTACTGGGTATTTACCCCAAGGAGACAGACGTAGTGAAGAGAAGGAGCATATGCACCCCCATGTTCATAGCAGCATTGTCCACAATAGCTAAATCGTGGAAGGAACCGAGATGCCTTTCAACAGATGACTGGATTAAGAAGTTGTGGTCCATATATACAATGGAATATTACTCAGCTACCAGAATGAACGAGTTCTCAACATTTGCTGCAACATGGACGGCACTGGAGGAGATAATGCTAAGTGAAATAAGTCAAGCAGAGAAAGACAATTATCATATGGTTTCACTCATTTATGGAACATAAGAAATAGGAAGATAGGTAGGAGAAGTAAGGGAAGAATGAAGGGGGGTAAACAGAAGGGGGAATGAATCATGAGAGACTGTGGACTCTGGGAAACAGACTGAGAGCCTCAGAGGGGAGGGGGGTGGGGGATTGGGATAGGCTGGTGATGGGTATTAAGGAGGGTACGTATTGCATGGTGCACTGGGTATTATATGTAAATAATGAATCATGGAACATTGCATCAAAAACTGGGGATGTGCTGTATGGTGACTAACATAATATAATAAAAAAATATTATTAACAAAAAAAAAAAAAAAAAAAGAAATGTATTTAATGTGACTTGGCCGGGGCTCAGTGTGGGTCCCGCCCAGTGTTCCGTGCCTTCTCACTGCTTCTGTGACTGTTGGCTCTCCTTTATTTTGTACAGGCTCCATCATCACCTTCCTCGCCCGTAGCTAATGAACCAAAGTATGAGAAGCACTGGATAGACACCCTGTCAGTTCCTCTGTCTATGGCTCGAATCTCAAGGTGCAAGGCTGGAGCAGAGAAATTAAGGTGTGTGACCACTGTCTGAAAGGGCGAAAGCTCATGAACCCTGTTCACTAACGTTCTTAGGAGTCACGAGTGCTCCAAAGTGTCTGAGTGTGGTTGTCCTTGGTAGTTTGAGAAATACCACGTAGTCAGGCATCGCAAGAGAATGGTGATGGGAGCAACGGTGGGTTTATTATTAGCAAGCGCTCTGTGTCTGGTGGTGACGTGACTCTTGTTAGTCCTTTTGAAACATAGTGATTAGAAGAAGAAATTGTATATTCACTGGTAAATGTTTAACAGAATTAGATTGAAAACCAGACTGCATTCTTGTCCAAGCTGCAGAAGGTTTCAGAAAAGTCATTTAAACTCTGTGGCCTCACTGTCATCATTAATAAAATGAGAGGCCAGGCCAACATCCGTGTTACATGATGCTCACTAGTTTTTGAGCTTGGTTAGTTAATCAGCTTTAGAGATTCAAAGCGTGTCGTCTGTGGCTGCCTGGGTACCGTGGAAAGGCCAGCGAGCAAGTAGATGGTGAATTTATTTCCAGTTGTAAGACAGGCTTGCAGAGAGCCGTGTGAGCCGTGCATCTGTCAGCGAGGGAGGAGTTTACTGTTTTGAAATTGAGCATTGTCTTTGGTAAAACGTGCGTGCATGCCTGCATGTATACACGCCTGCCGGAGTATGTGCCCGCGTGTGTGCGCCTGTGTATGTACACGCCTGCTGGAGTGTGTACACGCCTGCCTGCGTGTGTGCGCCTGTGTGTGTACACGCCTGCCGGAGTGTGTGCGCCTGTGTGTGTGCACACCTGCCGGAGTGTGTGCGCCTGTGTGTGTGCACACCTGCCGGAGCGTGTGCCCGCGTGTGTGCGCCTGTGTGTGTACACACCTGCCGGCGTGTGTGCGCCTGTGTGTGTGCACGCCTGCCGGAGCGTGTGTGCGCCTGTGTGTGTACACGCCTGCTGGAGTGTGTGCCCGCGTGTGTGCGCCTGTGTGTGTACACACCTGCCGGCATGTGTGCGCCTGTGTGTGTACACGCCTGCTGGAGTGTGTGCGCCTGTGTGTGTGCACGCCTGCCGGAGCATGTGTGCGCCTGTGTGTGTACACGCCTGCTGGAGTGTGTGCCCGCGTGTGTGCACCTGTGTGTGTACACGCCTGCCGGAGCGTGTGCGCCTGTGTGTGTGCACGCCTGCCGGAGCGTGTGTGCGCCTGTGTGTGTGCACGCCTGCCGGAGTGTGTGCCTGTGTGTGTGCACCCACGTGTGTACATGCCTGCTCTAAATGTGTGCCTGCACGCGTGCTTTTTTATGGTGGGGGAGAGGAGAGGCCTGGGTTGTCTTCTTTCAGTGAAAGGGAAAGTCTCTCTAATGTTTTTGATGAATGGTTATAATTTACTTTTCAGTATTAACTGACATTAGTGCACCTCTTACGGTGAATGTGCACATCCGTGAAGGGTGCTTAGGACACCAGAGCGTGAAGAGCAACTCTAGCTTGAGTTTCAAATGTGTGACCATCTTTGGAAAAGGTCAGTAGCCGTGAAAAGTCAGAAGGGTGGGAAGAGACAGATGGAAGTGTGGGTAGATAGATGGATGATAGGAGGGTAGGTAAAGATAGATGGACAGGTAGGCAGCCATGTGTAGAGTTAGTAGTAAGATAAGCAGTCAGTGTTCTTACGGCCTCAGATCCCTGGTGACGTGTCTGTGTGGTTTTCCTACAGCCTGTTTCTTGGCTGGAGCGGGTTGGTTTAGGGGGTATGTAGGGACTGGGGCTCATGCTCTTTGATCTCTGCCTACATATGTGCTTGACTAAATGGCTCTTGGAAAATTAGGGCCACTGAATGTCACCAAGCTGGCCGGCCGCTCCGCTGTGTCTCGTGAGGAAGGGAAGACCCGGACCAGCCCCTGCTGGGAGGGTCAGTGCACTTGTTTCCCACAGGCTTAGCCCCCAGTGACGCCCGCACGGTGCGCGACAAAATGCCCCTTCACAGAGCACAGGGTGGCGTCTCCGGTGACGATAACTGCCTGTGTCTTACCAGCCACTGTGGCTGCCGGGGGTGCTGAGACGGGGCTCCTTCTTGGCAGCAGAAGAGCCGTCCCGTGAGCCCACGGGCAGCGCCCACCGGGATGAGCACAGCGCACCTACGGGACGGCACGCGGCTGGCGCCTCCCACTTGCGCTGTTCGGCGGGAATGCTGCTGAGCCCGCCAGTACACCGGATGCCCTGGGATGCCTCATGAGAGAAGAGCGCGTTGTTTTGTGGAGGCTTTGTGTCTTTTAGCTTTGCTGACGTTTTCATGATTTTAAGCGAGGTGTTAATATCGGCTGGAAGGTGTAAAAAAGCAAAATATTGAACCGGGACTCAAACTGCATTCTATAAAACGTGTTTGTCCAGACACAGCTGGCAGTAACGCCCACCTTCGGGGGCTGAGAGGAGGCCGAGAGGCCCGTCTTCCCTGGAAGACCCTCTAGCCCCGTTTCAAGCCGCACAGACAGAACCCCACAGCTACAGTGTATTTCTTCCAGAGGAGAAAGTGGGGAGTATAAGGAACACGTTCAGAAAACACCAATTCTAAATCAAACAGTGTCTTCTTTTTATAAAAAATAATTTCAAGTTGAACCGTTTTTTAAATCTTAAACAAAGGTAGCCTGGGAAGGGTGTTCAGGACGTGTCTCAGAGCGGCTCAGAACACCCAGGGTGAGGAGGCTGGAAGTCAGCGTCCTGGGTGCCCCACTGCCATCGTCGGTGGGGGGCCCCCCGGATCTCCTCCTCCAGTATCTGCTCTTTTCTAATGCAATTGGCTCAGTAATGGTTGAGGTTTCTGAATTTCCTGAAATGTTTTTGAAAGATCCTTTAACAAGTAGATGCCAAAGTGAACCGAAGTCGTGTGAAGTATTTGAGGATGAAACACCGGCTGTCGTGGGGGCTGCTTTCATTTTGCGTGGCCCCAGAGCCTGCAGGACGGCTCCACCGGAAGCCCTGCTCTGCTCGCGGTCAGAGGTGAAGCCGGAGTCATGCTTTTGTGCAGATCGTCATCCCCATCAGTGAAGAGACTGAATCGTTGGCTACACAGTAAAGCACATGGTTCAGATTCTCACTGAGAATCGTACAGCTTGGCAGCTGGGTTAGCTGTTGACACATGTCCTTGACATCACGCGGAGAAGAGCATGGCCGCCAGTGGCCTGATGGTCATGAAGAGGACTTTGTGTCACCGTCACCGTCCTCTCTCCCGTGACCGGCACCCACCAGCTCCAGCAGCACGTGTCCTGTTAGGTCTGGGAAGGGTGTTCAGGATGTGTCTCAGAGCGGATCAGAACACACAGGTGAAGAGGCTGTAAGTCTGTGACCTGGGGGCCCCGCTGGCAGGGTGGCTGGCCGTGCACTCTGTCCGGCCTCACCGGACTGAAGTCAAGCTGGAGGCCAGTTGAAAGCCTCTTCGTGCCTCGTTCAGGTGGTTGGCAGAATTCAGCTCCTTGGGTTTATAGGACCCCGGGGTCAGGGCCGTGGTCCCTGCTGGAGCCCACCCATGTCCTGTGCCCCGTGTCCCCACACCTGCCAGGCAGCAGCAGGACTCAGTGCATGGAACCCTGGCTCTGGTCTCTAACCTACAGACCCGATGTGAAGGGCTCGGTCGGGCCCGCTGATTTCAGACCCCTTCCAGCAGCACCTTGCTCTGTGTGACCCCACGGGTGCCGTTCTAGAATCTGCCTGCCTGTCACCCTGGCAGCACATGTGTGTCTGGACACGTCTAGAGGTATATCCTCTAAACACGTCATCGGCTTGGTTTTGCTCTCACCTGGCACCTTGGGAAGGATTCTGGTTTGGGATTCCAGGACCCGGACTTGAGTCAAGGTGTGTGTGTGTGTTGGGGGGTGGGTAGAAAGCAAAGACCGAGAACAAGAGAAACACACATGCGGGGCGCCTGGGTGGCACAGCGGTTAAGCGTCTGCCTTCGGCTCAGGGCGTGATCCCGGCATTCTGGGATCGAGCCCCACATCAGGCTCCTCCGCTATGAGCCTGCTTCTTCCTCTCCCACTCCCCCTGATTGTGTCCCCTCTCTCGCTGGCTATCTCTATCTCTGTCGAATAAATAAATAAAATCCTTAAAAAAAAAAAAAAAAAGAGAAACACACATGCTTGCAGAAAGTCCAGAATCATCCCGGTGTGAGGAAGGCTCCCAGGATCACGGTGGATAAGGCACTGTAGAGCATAGGCTCTCCAGGACGTGGACAAGCCGCCTGACCACCAGGGAGGCTCAGGGGAGAGAGCCCTGGGTCTGGAACCAAGATAATCCGGTCGCCCCATGCCCTCCCAGAGCCCCAGCTTCACCCGGTGAGGCTTTTTCTGATCTCGTCCTTGTCCGTGTAAACAGGGACAACAGGGGAGATGTTAACACTTCACTGCCTCCTGAGAGTCTGTGCAGGTGTGACATAAAATAAAGGTGTAGGTTTAACGAAGCTTTGAAGTAAAGCTAACACTTGTAAGGTTACAATTCCTAATTTTGTGCCAATTCCTAATATGAATGCCTGACCTGAAGGAAGAAAATCACAATTTGAGTGATATACCTGAGGGGGAGCAGCAGACAGTCCGAGTCTGTGTCCCGCGCTCACTCTGCACGGCTGGGCTGTCCAGGGCACGGCTTCCTGGGGTCCCGCCCTGACCAGCCTGTTCCATGCCCCTCATTTGACGTTGGCCTCAAAAGAGTAAGGAGTTGCTGATCTTGTGTATCTTTCTGAAACGTGGAAGCAAGGGAGGAGGGGCAGGAGGAGGAGGGAAGGAACAAAACTGGAACTTTGGGTCTTTTGTCCCACTTCAGTTGAGTTTTTGAAAATAACAGTGAAGGGGTGCCTGGCTGACTCAGTGAAGCGTCTGACTCTTGCTTTGCGCTCAGGTCATGATCTCAGGGTCGTGGGATTGAGCCCCCGCATGGGGCTTCATGCTCAGGGAATCTGCTGGAGATTCCCTCTCCCTTTGTCCCTCCCCCTGTGTTCTCTCGTACTCTGTCTCTCAAACAAATAAAATTGAACAATTGAAGGAACGAACAAGAGAAAGAAAGAAAAGAATAATGGAGTTATGTCTTATCTCGTACAGCAGGGTTCCATCTCTCTTTGTAGGAGATGACTGTATTTTAGAGAAAGAGCTCGTCAGGAGCCGGGTGGGCTTTACCATGGTCCTGCTGGAGTTGGCGCATCGTAGATAACCACATTTTGGAAAGTGATACTACCTGTCAAAATTATACTGCTAAATACTCTGACTTGTTTTGCAAAGGATGGTCTCATGTTTAAAAGTTCGTACCAGGAAAGGACTTGTCCGTAGTAAATTCTCTGTGGTTGGGAACCCTGAAGGCACAGCGTGTGGTTGAGCAGAGTTGGGGAGACTGAGTCCGGGGCGGGGGGCAGCTCCGTAAGGAGAGCGGCTCGTATAGTATGTGGATGGACTTGGTGGTAAGAGGGACGGTCAGGAACTCAGGGTCTGATCTGCATGGTGCTCGGAGGGTGGGCTCGGGTGGTCATCGTTAGGCTTCATGTGAATCTAGGAGGATGAGGTTTTATTCTTTGAAACGGAAGGAGGACACAAAGGCCAGTGGGACCTGGGTGCGCACAGTGAGTGGTGATGCCGTCGGCGCGTTGAAATCCGCTGACAGGAAGCACGGCGGCCTCTTTGGTGTTGGCAGCCGGAGGGCTCAGGGGACGTTTGCAGAGGACAGGCTCATGCCAGGGCTGCGTGTTCAGCGGGACTCTGTGCAGCCTGTGCTCGCGTGGGGGGCCGAGGGGTGGGTGCCAGGCTGTTTTGGTGATGGTCACTGTTCTGATGACCTTGGGTGGTCCAGACCCAGAAGCCCATGATGCAGCTGCTTGTGCTTTACAGGGTAAAATGTGGATAATGATTTTGTTTTCGTAGATCGAGTGGTTCTCTGTCCAGAGCAGGGATCTGGAGGGAGCTGGGTGGGGCTGAACTGGTCTCCAACCTTGTTAGCTGCCCACCTGGGCAGGGGACGTGGCCTCTCGATGCCACGCTGGGAAACAAACAGTAACACCCATCTCGTAAGATTGCTGAGAGGAGAAATATGTTAACGTTTAAGTGTAAGTCATGTAGCACAGTGCCCGGCACGAAGCCAGGCCTGAGTAAATGATAACCTTTGGGTCGTTACTGCCACTGCTGTTGTAGTTACAGAACCCGCTGTGAACCGCTCAAGTCCTGGGGTGTCCTCCTCTGGGAACAGACGTGTTAAAAGAAGCACACACCGGCCAAAGCAGTGTCGGTGCCCTACTGGTGGATTTTCTGCAGAAGAAAGGGTAAAGGGTAATTATAGTAATCATGTGCTTGCCGTCTTCCAGAAGCGGTGCTGGCCCTGCACCGACCTGGTCTTACAGATCCATGCAGCGCAGCCAGTCGGCACCCTTGTTTCCAGATGTGGGAGCTGCAGCCTGGCTGGGACTGGGGAGCAGGGGGGCTCTGGCATTGGCCCATGGGCTCTGCCGCTGGGTGCACCTTGTGTCATGCTGCATATTCTCAGGCAACAGATATTCTCGACCCCTGCCACGTGCAGGCACTCTTGGGGGTGCTGGCAGTGGTGAACAAAGCCCAGGACCTGTGTTCTCATGAAGCTGAGTGTCTGCTAGGAGATGCAGGCAGGAAACAGGCAGACATCCTAGGTGTCCCTGGGATCCTCCAGGTTCTGTTTTATCTGTGTTCCTCCTTCTGTGGGATGGCCTGCAGGTGTTCAGCCGTTAGTCAGGTGCGTCATGCCCACGTGGGACCCTCTGCTGCTCACTCCATTGCAGGACCAGGGGCTGGGAGGACACAGGCCTGGTCTCAGGAAGGTGACAGAAGGTGACACAGGAGGGGGCCAGGTTGCTCTTTTAGGCACTACAGGGAGAAGTTAGCTTTCTCTTGCGGACCTGCTCCACTTTGGTCTGCTCAGGGAGAGTTTTCCAGAAACAGTGACTACAGTGAACAAACCGATACAGGGAAATGGTGCCCAGACTCTGATTTTTGTGTCTATGTCACTATTTAACACAGAGTATATGGGAGTGCCTCTGCAGGGTGGGGAGATGGGAAGAAAATATTTCTCTGGCTTCCACGAAAAAATTATGCCCACACTACACAGACAGTCTTGAAATACAATATGTGAAAGCAAATTTGAAGATTTTACAAAGTCTGAGATGTACACACATTTTCCTCTCATTTTGTCTAGCGAATGCTCATAACTCTGTCACGAGCAAAATAAACACACGCCCTGTTCCCAGCTCCAAAGTGTGGGGGCCTCGAGTGACACAAAGGATGTGGGTGCACGTGTGCCCCCCCCCCCCGGGTTCCTGCCCAAGTGCTGGGAGAGGTGGTGGCATACCTTCCAGGAGCTGTGGTGTTGCCGGTTCTCCGCCTCCCCATTGGTAACAGTATCTGGACGTGGCTCAGTTTCTCCCTGGGGAATCTTTTCCTGCTGATTCCTAAAACCTGATGCAGGACTGTCACAGAGCACGCTGAGTCCCAGGCGGTGGGTATCTGTGATTTTTAGCTCTGACGAGGACCTTGACCATCTGGACAGAATCCCGAAAAGGCTGCGCAGATGCTCTGAGTCCAGAGCCACGTGGCCGGCTTCCTCCTGTGCGCTGTGGGAGGGCCGCTGTCGATGAGCCCAAGCATGCTGCCCGTGAGATGCTGAGAAAGTAAATCCTAGTCAGTCTGGAAGAAATGAAAATTTCATGTAATCGACTCAGTTAATACTGCTCTTGGAACAATCAGCGAGTGTAAATTCCTCCCCATACGTTCCCACCGTGTATGTGCCATCAGCATTAGCGCCCACACCGCTTCCATCCATGTAACATTCAGGCTGTGCTGTTCCTTCCACAAGTACGTGTTCTGAGTGTCGCTGTTCGCACAGTGACTGTGGGTTTGCAACAGCCTTACAGACGCCTTCTTACATGCCTCCCGCGCTGGCCTGCTGTGGCACGGCTGGCATCGTGACGCCCATCACGCTTGTGGACAAGGAGGACAGACCTCAGAGGTGAGGGGTCCAGCGTGCCTCACGTGTCTAAAACATGGACTCAGAGCGTGTGGCTTTCCGTGGCAGAAAAGCTGTGTGCACAGGGCTTTGTCAGACTGAGGACACTCCCCTGTGTCCTGGCTGCGAGGACGGGTGGAGAGAGCGGGGTGGCTCTCCGTGTGTTAAGCAGGACGTGGCAGGACAGATGCTGATTGGTGAAGGTGCACACGGAGCACGCAGCATTCGGTGTGCACACATATAAAAATTATTTAGCTAATTGTTAATTCACCCTTTGTTACCAGTTCCTTAGCCCGTCACACATCCTCTGGCTTGTTACAAGCAAGTGCGTTATACGTGTGTCACATGTCACACGCACATGAGCCTGGACCACGTCTGTGTCTCCATTGCGGGAGCACAGCACGTCATAGACATTTTGTTCTGTACGATGTGTTTTTACGTCGTTTACAGTAAGAGAGGAGATGGACGTATCCTGTCCTTTATAATTACTTTGTCAGTGCCCTCGTACGCACTTTCCTGTGAGTTCATCTTCCAGACAGCACCCAGCTTCAGCTCCCGACCTCCATCCGTGCTCCCTGCAGAGGGCTTCAGGAGCCCCAGACTGTCTCCTTATTTCATCATCGTGCTGGACAGGCGGCCGCGGTGTGGCTGTGCGGTGCTTGGTGGACCCACTCGTGTGTTGAGCGCTGGGACCCCACCGCCGTCCTCTTGCCTCCTGGCCTCTGCTGCCTCCGCGGGAGGTCGGCTGGGAGGTTTGGAGCTTCCTCGTATGTGACAAGTAACTTTTCTCTTGCTGCTTTGATACGTGTCCCTTGTCTTTGATTCTCCACATGTAGACCCGAGGCATCCGTTTGTGGATGTGAGTCTGTACCCTGTTTGGATCCCTGATCTGCCCGGGTGTGCAGACCAGCGTTTCTCAGAACAGTCAGGAAGGCTTCGGCCGCCGCTCCTCGAAACATGTGGTCTGCCCTCGATCTCCACTCCTGCTGCTACCCCCGACGGTGTCTCCCGCTTCTCAGAGCCCCTGAGGGGGCTTCTTCCTTCTGCCTGTTGTGTGGGCTGCACGGACTCCGCCAACCCGCGTGGCTCGGTACTCCTTCTGTCAGGACAAACGCACTGTCCAGCCTCTCCAGTAAATGCTCTGTCGCAGCTCGTTCGCGGTTACCTCCATGGGTACGCTGGCTCTTCCCGCACCGTCTGTCCGTTTGTCGGTAATCACTGTTGGACGTGCTTCCTCAGACACGGATCCCTGAGTCCCTGGAACGTCCCTCTGATGGCTGTTTGCAGACCTTCCTGTGTGAGGTGACCTCCAGCCATGTGCACAGGTCACGCTGTCCTGTGTCCAGCAACCCTGGGTCCCCACCCCCTTCTAGGGCTCATCACTGTTACTTGTGTGTGGATCTGTCTGTGCCGGTGGATGTTGTAGGGCAGTCTGGACATGCTCAGGGACGAGCCGCTGGGCTGCGCTCACGGTCACCCCGGGATGACGGGGGTTTTTTGACTGGGGCCCTTTCTCTTACCCTGACCACATCCAGCTATCAGACTTCACTAATTTTCAGGCGATTGGTTTGTTGTTCTCAACCCAGCTTTGTGGCATAAATGGCTCCACAGAATAATCTAGTCAGGTCCGGGTTCCTTTGAAGGGACAGTTTTGGGGTCGGTGGGATTTGGGATTCGTTCTCACCACGGCATCCGCTGTGTTTGCGAGCACCCGTCACTGTGAGCGTCTGCATGCTCTCCTGCAGACGAGGTCAGCGTCCTTGGAGCTAGAACAGGAGCCAGAGGCTTTGTGCTCGTTTCCCCCCAAAGTCTCTGAGCAGGAGGCCCCGGGCGGCGACGCTCGTCTGTCATGAGCCTTGTGCTCGGACGCAGGCAGTGATGACCAGGGCGGGCTCGAGGTGGGGGCCCGGGGAAGAGGTGAGGTTGGGGGTGGGGGACCCCGGGGGTGGACACGAGGTGGGGGTGCTGGATGCAAGGTCCGGGGGGGGGGCCGGACAGGTGTCGGCGTGCACCAGAGGGGGACCGTTGGCTCCGTGGACTCGGCTCGAGAGAGTGCGGGAGGCTGTGTAGCTACCCACTGTCCTGCTCTTCCTCTCAGGCCCTCTCCCTGCGTAACAAAACCATGAATAACTCATAGCTGAGAGACTGTTAAAACGTAATGTAGTGTGGACCTTGTTTCTTAAAATAATGTAATTATGTTTGTTTCATCATTCATTTTTTAAACTTTTCATTGTCTGCTTCAGGACACGAAGGCGTAGGCTCCATGGCTTCATACACACTGTTTTCTTGAGGAAAAGGGACAGGAGCATAAATGACATTCCTTTTGACGATAGTGGTATTTGTCAGCCAGGGCCGCGCAGCCAAGGGCCACGCTCGGGGCAGCCGCCACAGATGTTTCTGTTCTCACACTTCTGGAGGCTGGAGGTCCACGCCGGGTCCCGCACAGTGCGGTGCTGGCAGAGCCTCTTCCCGGCTGGCAGACGGCCGTGTTGCGGTGTCCTCCCCGGTGGGGAGGGAGCTTTGGGGTCTCTTCCCATAAAGAAAGCAGTCCTGCGGGATCAGGGCTCGACCCTCACCGGTCACCGAGCGTGAATTCCTTCTCAGAGGCCCCCCGTCTCCAGAGACATCCACGCTGGGGACGTGAATCCGGGCACACAAGTCAGTGGATGAGAAGAGTTACGTGTGAAGTATCTTTGAAATGATAAGGAAGAATTACTGAATTAGAGACAATCATCGTGCTCTTATGAATAATTTGCCACGGGAGGGTCTGTGGCACTTTGATTTCTTTTTTTTTATATAATGATTTTTTATTATATTATGTTAGTCACCATACAGTACATCCCTGGTTTCCGATGTAAGGCTCGATGATTCATCAGTTGTGTATAACACCCAGTGCACCATGCAATACGTGCCCTCCTTACTACCCATCACCAGTCTATCCCATTCCCACACCCTCTCCCCTCTGAGGCCCTCAGTTTGTTTCTCAGAGTCCATAGTCTCTCATGTTTCATTCCCCCTTCTGATTACCCCCCCCCTTTCTTTATCCCTTTCTTCCCCTCCTGATCATCCTAGTTCTTATGTTCCATAGATGAGAGAAATCATATGATAATTGTCTTTCTCTGCTTGACTTATTTCACTTAGCATTATCTCCTCCAGTGCCGTCCATGTTGCAGCAAATGTTGAGAAATCGTTCTTTCTGATAGCTGAGTAGTATTCCATTGTATATATGGACCACAACTTCTTAATCCAGTCATCTGTTGAAGGGCATCTCGGCTCCTTCCACGATTTAGCTATTGTGGACATTGCTGCTATGAACATTGGGGTGCATATGGCCCTTCTCTTCACTACGTCTGTATCTTTGGGGTAAATATCCAGTACTGCAATGGCTGGGTCATAGGGTAGCCCAATTTTTAACTTTTTAAGGGACTTCCACACTGTTTTCCAGAGTGGCTGCACCAACTTGCGTTCCCACCAACAATGTAGGAGGGATCCCCTTTCTCCACATCCTCTCCAGCAATTGTTGTTTCTTGCCTTGTCTATTTTTGCCATTCTAACTGGCGTAAGGTGGTATCTCAGTGTGGTTTTGATTTGAATTTCCCTGATGGCTAATGATTTTGAACATTTTTTCATGTGTCTGTTGGCCATTTGTATGTCTTCATTGGAAAAGTGTCTGTTCATATCTTCTGCCCATTTTTTGATTTATTTGTTTCTCGTGTATTGAGTTTGAGAAGTTCTTTGTAGATCTTGGATACCAGTCCTTTATCTGTAGTGTCATTTGCAAATATATTCTCCCATTCCGTGGGCTGCCTCTTAGTTTTTCTGACTGTTTCCTTGGCTGTGCAGAAGCTTTTTATCTTGATGAAGTCCCATAAATTGATTTTATCTTTTGTTTCTCTTTGGGGATGTATCATGAAAAAGGTTGCTTTGGCCGATGTCGTAGGTTGCTGCCTATGTTGTCCTCCAGGATTTTGATGGATTCCTGTCTCACATCGAGGTCTTTCATCCATTTGGAGTTTATTTTAGTGTGTGGTGTGAGATAGTGGTCAAGTTTCATTCTTTTGCATGTAGCTGTCCAATTTTCCCAGCACCATTTATTGAAGAGACTGTCTTTGATTTCTATGAAAAAAAAGGAAGAGCCGACTTCTTGGAAAGCTCCATCGTAAATCAGAAATATGAGTGTGTTCTAAAGCAGCATTGATGTTGAGTAACGATGACGCCTGACTGCGGGTCGTCATTGTGTCAGGAGCTTTAAATACCACAAAAAGTGGTCTTGGCAAGAATTATTACTGAGGACCCTACAAAACGCTAACTCCCAAATTCCTAAAAGAGCAAGAGTTATTTCCACATGAATCGACTCTCATCTTTTTTATTGAATTAGAAGTAGCTGTTAGTGATGGGTTTCGAAGTTCTGAACGTACTTTTGGGGAACGTACGTAGCAGAGCAGGTTGGGTGTGTGACCACGGCCTCTGCTGCGTCTCCCCGTGTGGCTCTGGGCAGCGCGGGAGCTCTGTGGGCGTGCACGAACCGCTCGGGCTGCTGTGCAGAGCGTGGCTCCCCTCTTCCCACAGGTCCGGTGCGTTTGAGGTTCTGGCTCTGGACGGGGTCAGCACGGGGATCCTGCAGTTTCACACGGCCCAGGAGAGCACCGACTGGCTGAGAGCAGTGTCCGCGAACATCGGTGACCTGACACTGCAGACAGTGAGCAGACTTCCCATGACTTTCTGCTTTTCCATTTAATCCACAAAAATGATTTGATATTTTTTGTTATTTATGATTAACCCTAAAATAATTGCTTATAAGATTAAACAAGGAAGTATGTCCTTTTTTCCAACATACCACATGTCTGGCTAAAACAAGTTCAGAATTAAGTCCTCCACATGTCTCCTGTCGTGAGCGTCTGGGCCAATCAGACATGTGGATGCCCTCCCCATCCCTTCCTCTCTCTCCTCCTGTCCACGCACAAGCACAGATCCTTTCGTGTAGGTATAATACTACGTACATTTTACCCAAACGCATCGATGTAATGTGGGGAACCTAATGAGGTTAGAGACAGAATGCCCCATAACTTTATGAAAACAAGAGGCATATCCGACCAACAGGATTACTTCCCAAATTTTCAGTGCAATTATCCAGGAAAGAGAAAGTGCTCTGTCTCCTTGAGTGATATGTTTGATATTCAAAATCAATGCGCAATTAAAAAATAAAACACAACAGGCTGGAAGTTAAAGTCAAGTAGGAAGTTCCCAGAGGAACCACTGTATGCTGCAATGAGCTGTGGGCTCCCGGAAGGACTCGCTTGTGGCCAAAGTGGCCTTTGATCAGTTCCTTCGCAGGTGGACCTGCCCATGGACTGCACTTGCATCCTGAGGTTTCATTCGGGGGAGCAGGTGGCAGGAAGAGCCAGGACCAGCCTTTGGACTCCCACTGTGCAGCCGAGCACAGGCCCAGCCTGCAGCAGCACCTGCCACCCCTTCCCACCCTGCTGCCCATCCCTTTCCCTTGCCCGCCCGTCCCCCACCCTGCAGCAGCACCTGCCAACCTTTCCCATCCTGCTCCCCATCCCCCACCCAGCTGCCCGGTTCCCCCACCCCACTCTTTCCCCATGCTGCTGCCGCTCTTCTTCAACAAGAACTTCCTTGTTCCTGGAAGCTGCGAAACAGGTTGACTGAGCACGTTAAAATATTCAGGAAAGCAGCAGTGTGTTCAATCCTATTCTACAGAACAGAACCCCTCTGAGACCTTAGTTTTCAGACCTGACAGTTTGAATCCCATAGGTATCTGGATGGATTAAAGGAAAAGAAAAAACAAACAGGTGGTGGTCTGTTGATATTTGCAAGAGTGCACGTGACCAGGGAGCCCCTCCGGTCTAGGTGAGTTTACACATTCTAGCTGGCAGGCAGAGCTGAGAGAAGGAAACCAGCCATGGGGATTCGAAGCCACGTTCCAGCTCTGTGTGTTGCACTTCTGGACCTCCACTTCCTCACTGGTAAAATTTTGGAAATAGTACTACTTTGCAGGATTCCTGGGAGAGTTAAATGAAGGAACATACATGAAATGTGAAACTCTAAGGTCACTAGAGTAGAAATTGTTTTCCCCATTTTTTTCAGATGTTGAAATTTAAATATCTGTCCAGTAGCTTCCCACTCACACAAAATACTGATATTTAAAAAGAAAATTTAAGTATATTAGTAGCGGGGTTTTTCTCCACTGTGAGAATTGCTGCAGTGCATGGTTTGGTTTTTAGGTAAGAAATGCATCAAAGAAGAAACTTTTTTCCAAGGACACTTCCTGTTGCTAATTAATTTCGGTTGCTGATTCGACAGGTTGAAAAATGATGGCGTTAATATTCTTGTCCCACTGACTCGTTGCTTCCTTCTCTCTACAGATGAGAGTGGCGAATGAGTGCTGTTCCCCGTGTGACCAGGTAGGTCCTGTGTTTTTCTTGTCAGTCATATGATGTGTCTCTCTTGTTTTCTAAAAGTAGCTTCTCCTGGTTTTGGACCTTGATTTGGGAATTTTGGCAGAAGTCAGGGTCCTTGTCCTTAGTCAGGAGGAATTGCTCTGCTTCTCTGTCCAGGTTATAGCTGAGCTCTCGGCAGCTGTGTTTTCTGAGGAAATGTCGTTACATGGTAGTGTAGTCGTGATTGTGTAAGCTGAGAGGTGTTTTACTTTGGAGACACACCTGCATGATCTGGAATCATAAGCACTGTGTAATTTTCTTAGAGAACATCCAGGTTTGGAGAGCTTTGCCCTGGAGAGGCTTCTGGCCAGCAGATGATATCGTGGATGGGTGGGAGCCCTGTGCCCCAGAGCAGGCCAACCCAGGCCTACCAATGCAGCCGCCTTGTGGGGAATACACAGATCATTCCTTCTCAGGACAGGGCCGGCTGCTGATGAGCTGACTCCCTGATCCGGGGCCCCTGGTCACTGGGTCTGTAAGTGCTTGGGGATGAGCTGAGGCTCCCCGATTCGGGAGCTCTCAGTCACTGGGTCTGTAGGTGCATAGGGATGAGCTGACTCCCCGATTCAGGGCTCCCAGTCACTGGGTCTGTAGGTGCATAGGGATGAGCTGACTCCCCGATTCGGGGCTCCCGGTCACTGGGTCTGTAAGTGCATGGGGTGAGCTGGCTCCCTGATCCGGGGCTCCTGGTCACTGGGTCTGTAGGTGCATAGGGGTGATCCTTCACACTCAGACAGTTTGAGCAGCAGAAAACTAAACTTCTAAGCCACTATGTTATTCATCTGTCTCCTTTCTGATAAAGTCATAGTTGACTCTGTAGTGTAAGTGCAAACTTCGTATTTGTATGTGTTTTGATTATATAACTGTTGGTGTGAGGAAGCATGCATTGTCTCAGGTTTAGACAAGTGAGAAGAGTGTGCTCAGTTTGCCTAAGTGGTGCTCCCAGACACTCTGTATGTAGTGCTTGCTAGACGAGTGAGTGTGAGAGCACGCAGACACACAGGAGAGTCAGTGTCTGCTGGGCAGATGTTAGCTGAACAAGATGGGGAGTTAGGGCCATGTTCCAACCCTCTAGTCAACGTTCTGTAATTAGGATAGAAACTTTCGGGAACTTATTCTGAATGTAACTTTTATTTCTTGTAACATTTTTCTAAATTTATGATCAGCTTGTTTTGTGTTAAGGAGCTAATGGAGGGTGTTTGGCTATTTAATCAGTGAAAGTTCCACAGATGTTTCCAAATTAATATAGGATTCATTTCATATTCTTATACATAAAATATCATTCTTGTTCTTTTTTTTTTTTTTTTTTAAAGATTTTATTTATTTATTCAACAGAGACAGAGACAGCCAGCGAGAGAGGGAACACAAGCAGGGGGAGTGGGAGAGGAAGAAGCAGGCTCATAGTGGAGGAGCCTGATGTGGGGCTCGAACCCAGAACGCTGGGATCACGCCCTGAGCCGAAGGCAGACGCTTAACCGCTGCGCTACCCAGGCGCCCCTATCATTCTTGTTCTAACGTGGAGGCACTCGTGGGCCTTTCCACTGAGGACGGAGCTCCGCAGTCCACCGGAAAGTGTGTTCTCCAGGCTGATTTGCCAAGGCTCAGGGGTAGACCAGATCCTACTGTTACCTCCAGGAATAGTTTACCACTCTGAAACTGGACTTCAAAATTAGCAATATGTCCAGTGGAGGTGTTCTTTTTTTTCTTTTTCGCTTAATGTTTTGTTTTTATTGACTTTCATTTCCATGGAATCTGTAGAGCTCTTTGAATACAATCAGTTATGGAAACAAATACGAGACCAGTCTAATAATATCTCCAGTACATAGAAATTACAAACAAATATGCTGTGTTCCAAATAAAAATTCAATATCTTTTTTTCACATTGCATAAAACTATGTAATGTAGGAAAATAATCTAAAATAATTCACTGATCATATCTATTTTCTGTATCTCTTGAATATCGGTAGTGTTGTCTCATCTTCGGTAGAAAATGAAATTTCCAATGATCATTTCCAAGGTCATTCATGTTTAGATGTGCTCTTCCTGTTCTTACGGTAAATGAGAGACTCTGAGCACAGGAAGGAGAGAGGGGGATGCTCCTGGTGGTGCCCTGGAGAACTCAGCTTCTCCGATGCACAGTGGGGACCCTCCCCTCAGACGCTGCTGACAGGTCACCATGGTCAGGGTCTGCACAGGAGGGCACATGCACAGCTTGCAGCTTCCATGGGGATGGACTTTCATGCACGTGAGGGGACGCCTCGGGCCTTCCAGGGTACACTCGGATTCCCTGGCACATCAGGAAGAGCTCAGTCTGGAATTCTGAGCCTGCTTTGTTTTGGTTTGAGTCACAAGAGAGTCGGGAAACAGGGTTCAAAGAAACAAGACTCCCAGTACTGAGAACAGGACATGAGTAGGGCTCGGAGACCTCGAGGCATGGGGTCATTGTGCTGTCCCGTTATGTTATGAAGCCCATCACACATTAAACCATGTTTGTGTGATGCAGGTCTACTGCGTTCTGACCCCAAGTGATCCCTCTCCTGCTGACATAATGTGGCCAGGTTAACGTCAGAGCCACAGTTTCTTCGTCCATAAAATAACAGCTGTAATGGGTAATCTAAAGACTTTTTTCTAACCTTAAAATTTCTGTATTACTTTGAACGTTTTTTTCTCGGGGGCTCAAATTAGTGTATTTGGAGAGAAATATTAGAGACGAGTTTTACCGTGTGGGCTTATTGAAGAACATACCGCCATGTCTCGTTCGGCTTTTTTTTTTTTTTTTTTTTTGAAAGATTTTATTTATTTATTTGACAGAGAGAGACAGCCAGCGAGAGAGGGAACACAAGCAGGGGGAGTGGGAGAGGAAGAAGCAGGCTCCCAGCGGAGGAGCCTGATGTGGGACTTGATCCCGGAAAGCCAGGATCACGCCCTGAGCTGAAGGCAGACGCTTAAAGACTGAGCCACCCAGGCGCCCCTCACTGTGCTTTTGATAGAGGATTAGCTCACATTCTTCCCCAAAACTAAAGTGTGTATTATAAGAGTTTATATTTGTGACATTGGGCCCTTTAAGAATGAGAAGCAGTGCTTCTCTCATTCTGGACAGTTCACTCCTGATTTTGACATGTAGCAAAAACATAATGGTTGAATAAATATTTGAAAAAATACATATATTTGGGAACCACTGAAATTGGCAAAAACAAATATAAACAAATAGAAGATCATACAAAAGACCTGGAGTATAGATTTTTTTTTAGACTTTTACATTTAGTGAATAAGATGACTGTGTAATTTGCCATCCAAACAGAGGCCAGTCCTTCTGGCATGATGGCCAGCCTGGAAGTGACCGGCATACATTTGAAATTGTCCTGGGCAAACCGGAACATTTGTCCCTGCTAAATAGTAGTGGCTTTGTACATTTCCATACTAAATTTCAGCTGGGAAACCTGAATTCAAGGGAAATATGAACGCCTTACTCACCAAATCCAAAAGAAACCTACATCTCAGGTAATGGGGCTTTTTCTCGGTAAAGGATGAGCTGTAAAGTATCATCTGATGGACGCTTAACTAGTTATCTTGACTCATTCAAGTGAAAAAAAAAAGGGCTTTCTTATAGAAATAGCATCAGAAAAGATAAATGAAAATATGCTCATTTATTATAAGGGTTATGTCCTTCTAATTTAATTATGGTGATATAATCAGGTAAGTGTTCATAAAATTATAATATACGTTTCTTGGAACATGTAATAAGCCATTGTAAAATTCATAATGTAAAAGATAAAATTAGCTAACCTTAAAATTATTTATGAACTACATATACCTTAAAAAGATTCATAAAGCAGGTAACGTTTCCAGTAATAACTAAGCTATAACTTATCTCTTTGCTAACTGATCTAAGGAGAATTAAATTACATATGGAATGTCATTAAGTTCATGTGCAATTTATAGACATTTCAGTTGATAAACAGTCTGATTTTTATAAAATTTCTTTCTGTAAAATTCCATCTGTCATCTTGACTCAGGACATCTTTCACCAGGCATTGGAGTGAAAGCTGTCGGGTTTGTCCCGCAAACCGCGGTGGTGGGGATGGCCCACCTGAGCCTGGGTGTCCCCACCGTGAAGCAACTCCTAGGACAGTTATATTGTATAAGGTGGCTGGCATGTCTGTAAAAATTCACTTCTAATTTTACTTAAATGCACAAGTTATTTCAAATCCTTACTCCCTACTGTATGTGCAGCATTAATGTTTCAGGGAAGACGTGGGGACTGCAGCTTGACGTTCCTTTGATTTCATGCCCAGAGCACTGCAGCTCTGTTACTGTTTCGTTAACTTTTTAAATCCTATTCTGATTTGTTACAGCGTGTTGTGTCTTGTTATTAGGAAGTTGAACTGTAAAGAAAATCAGGTTTTCCTCATAGGTCAACTCTGTTTGCTGTAGTGATGAAGAATGTGCCTGTTGGCAGTTCCAACCTCATAGACAAATCTGCGATCCTAGTCCCTAATAGAGTGTGATTTAATGCTGTGTTTTTAAACATACACAGAGGGCACAGTAGTGCTGCAGCTGAGGGCCCGTGGGGCGCAGACACTCCCAGAGAGCCCGGCCCTCGGGGAACTAGGCTGTTCACTCAGGATGCTTGCACTCCCATCAGTCTGTTTGGTTTGGGAGTTAGGAAACCCGCTGTTCTGAGTGTGCCCATCGTCTGTTCCTCGTAGCCCCCAGTGCACGCTCACGACGGCTGGGTTTAATTTCGGGGGTTTCCCTCTGCAGGTTGTGCATATGGGTTGGGTCAGCGAGAGACTCGAAGGCACCGGCTCCTGCCACACCTTCCGACCCAAGTTCCTGGCCCTGAAAGGCTCGTCCCTGCATGTGTTCAGCATTCCTCCGGTAAGAACACTCCTCGGGTGAGGACGCCTGCACTCCCTGGGGAGGGGCTGCTGCAGGGAAGCCGCGTGGCATGTGGTGTCCACAGGAGGCCAGAGGCAGAGGGGCCAGGCCCTGCCGCTCTCCTGCTCACACACCAGCTGGCTGGGAGATGGGGTGCAGAAGGCCGTTCTCGGAGGATCGGACACAAAACAGAACAAAACCCTTCTCTTCCTACATTCTGAGTTAGTGGCCAGATAATGAAATTTAAAAAGCTTCCCTTTCCTTCACATCCCTCGTGTTTTATTTATTTTTTATTTATTTTTTTATTATGTTATGTTAGTCACCATACAGTAAGGGCCTTGTCAACAATGGTTGGAAAACTAGGGTAAACCCGTTAAACAGGTTTCTTTCTGTGCGATTTCTCCCGAGTTGTATTGCTCCCCAAGGGGGTATAGCTCGTGTGAACGCACGTAACCCAGCACGGCATGTGTGAAATTAATCCCAGCCTCCCAGAGACGAGTGCCAGTAAAGTCAGCAGCGTCTGTAAATCCCCTCGCAGCTCGCCGAGTACGCTTCTGTGATCAGGTCAACGGGGCCTGAGACCCTCGTCCTGCTGGCGCTGGTGATGGTGATGGGGAAGGGTCCAGCACCGCTTTACTCCACTGTCACGATTTCACTGTGGATATTTATTTGATATAAATGAGAGGAAATAGAAGCATCTAGTCTGATTTTTACGTGTACGTTCATCTGTTTCCTCATTTGAGTCTTGCTTGAGTGAAGTTCGTGGGTAAGTAAAGTAGTAAATAAGTATAATCAAGGGGGCTATTTTTGATCATTTTAGTCAAAACCGGCTCCTTAGAGATCACGCATTCACTGTATTTACTACTGGAAAATTCTTAAAATGCATCGAAAAGCTGCGAGTGCAGGCCTCATGGGTGGATCTCTGTATTAATGACGCTGAATTGAAGGGGAAATTCAATATTCTAGACATTTGGTTTTAGCATGGCACTTAGGGGGCCCACATCTTCTCTGGAGGAGTCAGGTGGTGTCGGCCAGTTGCCGAGCTTTGCAGGGACGCCTGAGTCCCTCTCAGACTGGAACGCTCGAGACGTTCACAAAGCCCGCAAGGGGGCTGGCGCCTGGCCCCGCGTAGACCCACCTGTCCCTGGGGGAGGCGGGGGAAGGGGGAGAGGCTCGGCTTGAAGTGAGCGCCCTCCCGGGTATTGCGTCTAGATTCGTGTCCTAGAGTGGGCTTCCACAGCCTGTCTTAAATGTGCTGACCGACCTGGGAAGACGTCATGAAAAAGTACACAGCCTCCCCCCCGGCCCCTTCATGGCCATCACGGTCAGGAGGCCCGTTGACCCGTCATTTTGGAACCATTCATTCTGTGCTCGCTTGGGCAGCACACGGGCCACAGCTGAGCAACACAGTGAAGACGAGCACCGCACCTGCACGGGCGGCATGCGAGTGAAACCATCGGTTCCGGGAAATCCTGATGTGTCTGATTCCAGAGTTAAACCTGCTGCTTTTGCCTCATAGCTGGGTTTACAGGCTCAGTTGTGGGTATGCGATCCAGCTGGTGGTTCAGATGTGGGTCAGCTCTGTCGCAGCACGGTGCGCAGCCTCCCTGCAGGCCGCCATGCTGCCAGGGCCGGAGCGCGGGCCGGGCTGGGGCCGCTGCCCCGGGAGCTGGCCTTGTCTGCTGAGACCCGCCCCCTTCCTGTTGCCTTAGGACAGAACTGACACTCGCAGACTGGTCACCACAGTACGGCATTGTGCCCGCGGGGCCTCTCCGTCCTCCCCCAGTCTCCCCGTCTCCCTGTCTCTGTCTCTCTGCCTCTCTCTCTTGGTCTCTGTCTCCCTGTCTGTGTCTCTGACCAGCGTCTCCACCGTGACCTGACTTCTGATTCCTCGGAGACAGCGCCCCGCCTTACCTGGTTGCAGGGAGCCTCCTTCCTGGACTCCTCCTAGGGCTGCCTTGGTGTCTCGGTCTCTTTGAAACGAAGGTCCTTTGCAGCAGCTGTTTCTTTTGTGACGTCCTCATTCCTCAGGATTTCTGCAGGAGGTGACCACCCACACTGTCCCCGTTCCCGACTCAGGGTCACCAGCAGCGACTTCTATGATCATGAGGGTTCTGTTGACGGAAGGAGGAGCGCGAGGCCCCTTGGAGCTAGTTTGGTTCTTGCTGTTCCTAAGGGACGGCACGGCCCCACATGAGTCCAGAAGTAGTTTCAGGGGTGTGGGGCGCTGGGAGGCAGCGTGAACCCCGCACGCGTTCACCAGTAGCCTCGGGTTAAAGGAAGCCGGATGTGAATGAATGTTGTGTGCATCTCTCCAAAAACCGAAATACGAAATACGAAGCCGCCCTTGAGAAAGCAGGTAGTGCTGCCATCTGAACCCTCAAGTGTTCATTACGTAAGACGGCACCTCGGGGCGGGCTGTGAAGCCACAAAATCTGGGGAATTTAGGACCCACCTACCCCCCGCCGGTGGGTGGCCCGCAGGCGTGAGAGGAAAATGCCGCCATCGCCTGAGATGGAGCGTGACGGGCGCTGTACGGGCGAGGGCTGGGTGTTCCTCAGCTTGAAGCCCCTGACGACGTGCGAAGGAGACGCTCAAGTACAGCTGTTCTCGCTCCGGGAAGCGATCTGGCCCGCAGCGTCCGTGCTTGGGTGTCCCTGGGCTGAGGCCGCGGGAGCCCTGATTTTCTTCCCAGTGGATTCTTCATGTTGCAAGAGGGAGAAGCCATCGGTGTCCCTTTCCCAGTGGCAGTCGATCCACACGGAGAAATGAAAAGACCAAGGCAGTGGTGTCTATGAATATTCAACCCCGAGTTAGGGTGAGCTCACGTGATTTATTTGCGTGCTTCCTAATGTCTTCATGTAATTTAAAAATTCCTGGTGACCTAAACTGCTGGTGCTGAACATCACCTGTAAAATTAGAATAAAGCAGATGCTCCCTGGAGAGGCTTGTAGTGAGGTTAAAATAAGGTGATTTATGCGGGAGCTGTCTGCACTGATGCTAGAAGCACACGCGGTGTGTTTTCTGTGGTCTGGAGCCTCTCAGCCTGTGCCCACGCCTGCTTCACGACGTCCAGCATCCTGCCTCTCACAGAGAAGATGCTCTTTGACTGTTGGTTGAACAATCCATGAAATAAGGATTGGCAGGTAGTAAAGCCTAGTGTTTGTGCTGTGTGTTTGGAAATGTCATCAAACTATTGCTAAAGAGAATATAAAGGAAAAATCAACTCTTTAGGTTTTTGGGGGGATGGGGAGAGTAAGCCAAGAAATCTCAAAGTGTCTCCTGGCTGAAACCCGTAGATAACAATGAGGAAATTCCACAAGACAGCAAAGGCAGTCCACTCAAGCGTGTCTCAGTCCTTTGTGGTTCAAAGGAGAAGGGTGACAGCGGGTACAGCAGGCTGGATCCAGGTGCGGAGAGAAGGCGTGTCCATGCCGCACTCCCTGCCCGCGGTTCTGCACCGTGATTTCTCTGTGGGACGTGGACGCTCTGTTCCCAGGCTTTGGAAGGATTTTCAAGAGTTCACATCATTAAAGGTAGAAATGGTAGCCGCTCCCTTTCTGTTTTAATTAAATACAGAAAACAGGTACGTAAATATTCTACTGTTAAAATCGAGTATTTTGTAAACTTTCGTGTCTCCATTGTGTTTTCATATCCAAGAGTTAGAGACCAGGAGAAAATCGAGAACACAGAAATGTCACAAGTCAGAAGGTGAAAGCAAGGTTTCATGGCTCTTTCTGCCATTCCGTGGCATGCGATGCCGTAGGACAGTTCCACGCCCACTTCCAAACACAGTGGAGGAACTCACTTCGCTGCGTGCCTTTACATGGGCAGGCTGTGCACGAAGCAAAACATGGGAAGAACATTAAATCACCTCGGAAACTACAATAAAGGGAGGGGAGGTACAGAGATTTCCCACATTCCGCCGGCCCTCTCCCTGCACAGCCTCCCCGGTGTTACACCGCTCACCGGAGCGGTACATTCTTTTATCAAAGATGAACCTACATTAACACACCCGAAGTATTCGGCGTTCGTGGTTTACCTCAGGCTTCGCGCCTGGCGTCGTCCGTTCTTTGTCTCTGGACAAAGGTGTAATGACATGTGCCCGGCGTCACAGTGTCATACAGAGTAGTTTCACGACCCCGAACATCCTCTGAGCTCCACCTGTTCGTCCCCTCACCCCAAAGCCACTGATCATTTAGTGTCTCATGGGTTTGCCTTTGCAGACTCTCCCATAGTTGGCATCATACAGAGTGTGGCCCTTCAGGCAGGCTTCTCTCACTTAGGGATGTGCATTTAAGTTTCCCCCGTGTCTTTCTATGGTTTGGTGGCCGGACTGACTTTCTTTCCTTCCTCCCTCCCTCCCTCCCTCCCTTCCTCCCTCCCTCCCTCCCTCCCTCCCTCCCTCCCTCCCTCCCTCCCTCCCTTCCTTCCTTCCTTCCTTCCTTCCTTTCTTCTTTTTCTTTCAAGATTTTATTTATTTATTGGACAGAGACACAGCGAGAGCGGGAACACCAGCAGGGGGAGTGGGAGAGGGAGAAGCAGGCTTCCCGCCAAGCAGGGAGCCCGATGTGGGGCTCAATCCCATGACCCTGGGATCATGACCTGAGCCGAAGGCAGACGCTTAACAACTGAGCCACCAAGGCGCCCCTGGTGGCTCCTTGCTTTCTATCAGGGAATATCACCCACTGTGTGGATGCACCAGTGTATTTATCCATCACCTGCGGAAGGACGTCTTCGTTACTTCCAACATTTACCAGTTGTGAATAAAGCTGCTGTGAACATCTGTGTGCCGGTCTGAGTGTGGACGTAAGTTTTCAGCCCCTTCGGGTAAATAGCAAGGACTGTGACTGCTGGATCGTCTGGTGAGAGTATGTTTGGTTTGGTAAGAAACCGCCCAACTGTCTTCCAGAGCGGCCTGGCCATGCTGCGTTCCCACTGGCGATGAGTGGGTGTTCCCGCTGCCCCACGTCCTCGCCAGCGCCTGGTGTTGCCGGGGTTCCAGATTACGGCCATTCTCACAGGTGTGCAGTGGTATCACATTGTTGCTTTAATTTGCGTGTCTCCGAGGGCACGTGATGTGCAGTGTCTTTTCCATCCTTGTACCTTCTCTGGTAAGGTGTCTGATGGGGTATTTGGCCTATTTTTTACTCAGGTTATTTGCCTTCTAATTGTTGAGTTTTAAGACTTCTTTGTGTATTTCGGATAACAGTCCTTTCTCAGACGTGTCTTTTGCAAATATTCTCTCCCAGTCTGTGGCTAGTTCTCTCTTTCTCTGACTTGGTCCTTCTCAGGGCAGAGTTTTTCATTGTAATGTATCCAGCTTACAGGGTCTTCCTGTCACGGATCCCGTCTTTGGTGTTGGATCTAAAAGGTCATCACTATCCCCAAGGTCATCTAACGTTCTCCCATGTTATGTTTCAGGAGTTTCATATTTTGCATTTCACGTTAAAGTCTGTGGTCCATCCTGAGCTTTCTGCGAGGCAGGCAAGGTCTGGGTTGAGATTCAGGATCTTGCACGTGGATGCCCACCTGTCTCAGCCCCACTGGATGAAAGACTGCCTGGGCTCCGTTGTGTTGCCTCCGCTCCTTTGTCGACAAGCAGTGACTGTGTTTATGTGACTCTGGGCTCTCTCCTTTGATCTTTGATCTGTTCGGCTCCAATACCACCTGCAGTGATTGCTGTAGCTTTGCAGTAAGTCTCAAAGTCGGGCGGCATTAGTCTTCCGACTTTCTCCTTCAATATCATGCTGCCTACTCGGTTCCTTTGCCTCTGTGTGAACATTAGAACCCGCACGTCAGCGTCTGCACAGTGATTTCCTGGAAGTGATAGGCCTGGGCGTAGTTCTCTTGGCAGCTGATTTTCTTGGCCACCAGACACGATGCTCTGCGTAGAAGCAGCTGATGTGTGTAGTCCTGCGTCTTGCGGTGTGTGGTCTGTGTTCCTGTGATGACGTCTCCATCCTCTGTGAGCCTCAGCCCCTGCATGCTGGACCTCACAAGATGCTCTCAGGGTTTTCTCCCCACTTCGGTGGGACAGGCTGGCTGGGCGCTGGAGTTGGTATTTCCCTTCCCCAGGGCCGCTGCGTCTGACTAACCAGCCTCCCCGAGGTTCTTGGGAAGAACGGTGCTCCGTCTCAGAAGGCTCGAGCGGACTTCCCCCAGCGTTTTCTGTGGGACCTGGTTGAGCTCCCGGAGGTAAATCTCACAGTGTTGTAGGGCCTCCCCGACCCCATGATTGGGTCGCCCTGCAGTTTTTAACTCTCGAGGTTGCCTACATTGAGCCCCCAGCAATCTGATGATAACAATGCCTTTCCTGCTGGTGGGGGTCCCCGTGGTGGACTCCATTCCCGAGGCTCTGCTCTGGGAGGCCATGCTGACCTGTCTCAGGGTCACGGTGTGCCCTGTGTCCTCCTTACGGATCCGGGAGAAGTCCGTTCAGGTTTTCTCTTGTTATGTGCAAGCAGTGACTTCCAAGCTCCTTATACACAACTGGAAACATGCTAACTTTTTAAATAGAAAAAAAAAAAAAAAGCAAACTTTACCATTACTTAACAGTATAATGCCAGTTTAAATGAATCATTTTCATGCATTATCCAGAATAACAAAAGCATACTTTTTTTTTTCAATTGTTATGGTGAAGATGGTGAAGAGTGCTTCGCTTTTTTTTTTTTTTAATTTTATTTATTTATTTGACAGAGAGAGACAGCTAGAGAGGGGGAACACAGCAGGCAGAGTGGGAGAGGAAGAAGCAGGCTCCCAGTGGAGGAGCCTGATGTGGGGCTCGATCCCAGAACACCAGGATCACGCCCTGAGCTGAAGGCAGACGCTTAATGACTGCGTCACCCAGATGCCCCAACAAAAGCATACTTTTAAATGGGGACTGGAAAGCTTTTATAAGACAGTGAAGAAGTTTCCCTCTGAAAACACATAGAAAGAGTGGCTCTGTGGAGTAAGGAGTGAGTTAATCCTCGTTAGTTGTGGGCTGTAAGCTGCTGCGTGCTGGCTGTGGGACTGCAGGAGGCAGACTGCTCCCCCTCGATTCAGCAGTGTCCTCCGTCTGAGGACGGGGCCATAAGCTACCGGCACATCCCACAGCGTCATAGTGAACCCTGAGGACCTGCATCTGTGTATTCATAACTGGGCTTGAAACTCTAAAACATTTCAATTTAACATGAAATTTTGCTGTTAGCATTCAGCAACTTCTCATTGTAAAAGCAATACACAAAATATGGCAAGTGAATTTATTCCGAAATATTTACAGATATTTGAGTCGGACCTTGGACGCTATATCCTGGAGCTGGTGGCAATTTCCCAATAACATTTTCTACTTTGCCCAAATCTATAACAACCATATGTGAAGTTTTTAATGTCTGTATGTGTTTATTTATGCTCTGGTGACATGAAACATGAGGTTTCTGAATCTGAGACGACAAGTGACTCACCGCACATCTTTGTGCCAGTTTCCAGGTGTCGGCGCGCTCTGCACGGACAGAGGTCTGAGCAGAGAGAGAGGACTCGTGGCGCAAGAGAGAGACTGTACCTCACTGACCGTGTAAACAAGGGCTCTCTCGGGAGAGCAGGGGCTGCTGGTCATCACCCTGTGGAATGAGATCAGGTGGCTCCAGGGGAGGCAAATCCTCCAGTGTCCCTGACGAGTCACTAGCACCGCCCCCCACGTCTCCAGGCCCCACTTATCCGTCCTTCCCCCCAGGGGCAGGGATTTTGCTCAGAAGGCCTGACCGCACTCACGGAGCCTGTGTCTCAACCTTCAAGTGAGAATACTTGAATAAATTTTTAGAAGGTCCAAAGATTCTCTGACAGATAATTTAGGAAGAGCTAAAAGAGAAAGTCCTATATTCAAGGATAGTTTCTGAGTTCCATCAAGATGAGGCAAAGGTATGACATTGAAGCGAGAGAGGGAAAAGAAGGACAGAGGACTGGAAGAGCGGGGGAGGGGAAGTCCGTCCACATTTTCCGGCTCTGGGAGGGCATCCTGTGTGGAGGAAGGAGAACCAGAGGTGGGGGCAGGCCCGGGTCTCAGGCTCTCAGAGGGGCTCCTAAGTGTGGATTAAAGCCTGGATAATTCTCATCACTCTGCTCTTCTTTCCACCAGCCTCTTATTTCTGACTTGCAAATTGAAATCTGAGAAAACATGAGCTCCTCGTGTTTTCAAACATCATTAAAATGTGTTAATAACAGTTAGAAAGTCAATTTTATAGCATCTTACAGCATTAACATATAAATTATGTACCAGTTACCTATGAACATGCAGGAAATAGTAGAAGCAATTTTAAGAATGTCAATTAGGTAAATATATTGTCATTTAAAATTTTTTCCCTGAAAATAAATAATTTAATTGAAGATTAGTAGACCAAAGAAATAGTAGACAATTGTATATCTAATACAGAATTACTTGGTGTCACGTCTGGGGCTACACAGGTGTCCCACAATAATGTTAAGGGACGCCAGGATATGACGTCTGAAATTTCTGCTACATTTCAAGCCAAATGTGGTTCCATAAAATAGAAACTGTCAGCTCTCCTGACTTGGGAAAAGAATGACTGGCACATGGTTACAGACCGTCACCCTTTGATGCAGAGTCTGGGTATTCCCTTTTCGTTGCCTGCTGGTTGGAAAAATTGAGGTGGCCCCGCCGATCGTTTTTCCTTTTCCTGATTTGAGTCACCAGGAAGGAGTGTAAGGATCAAGGGATCCCGTCCCATCCCCGTCCCCTGAAAGCCTTTCTCCAGAGACAGGTAGGGGTGGCGATGGCTCTGAGTGCCACTCTGCCTCCCGCTCTCGCCAGCAGGAGATCTTGCCCCTCCTGAGAAACCGTGCACATTGCTCACGCTGGCTGCATCTGAGGACCTCTGATGTAAGGCGGGGACGTCAGGGAGCATCTAGTTTGCAAAGCAAGGAGTTCTGTGTAAGTAAGGTTTACCTAGTTCATCTCCATCCTTCCTCCCCCGCACCGACTGCCTGTCTGCCTTTCCTTGTAAAAGGGGTCAGGATCTTTACACTTGGACCGTTCTCTGAAGACGTTGCCACAACAGAGTCACACTGGCGCGTATTTTTAACACAGAGCTCTGGTCAGGTGGGGCTGGGGTGGGACCTGGGATTCTGCATGTCTAGCAAGCTCCCAGATGATGCTGATGCTTCTGGGTCCCACAGCCTCACACTTCGAGAGCCCTTTTGAATACATCAGTAGTAAATCTACTTAAAAGTCAAGATCTCTGAGCCCCGTCCACACTTGCTAAATCTGAGTCAGGTGGTGCCAGGAACCACCTTATAGCGAGCTTTGCGGAGACTCCTGGCTGTGCTTGGGTTTAGTTCAAAACTCTAGGAACGTCTACTTAAAAATTGCATCCCGTCACTGACCGCTGTCCTCTGAACCTCTAATTTTGAGCTTTATATTTACCTTCTAATTACACATGTATATGTGGATACACACATGTATGTAATTTTTCACTTTACTAATTCCGTAGATGCTGATCTTGTCATCGTGAGAATGACCGTGTCCTAAACTATCCCACCCTGGGAGGTGGTTGGGTTTAGTGCTGGGTTGACACAGCCCAGACAGTTTCCAGAGTTATAACTAAAAAAAAAAAAAAAAAAAAAAAAGATGAAAGGAGCTCTGAAGGGCATCACAGATATTTTGGAGGTAATCTGCGTCAAGCGGAAACTTAGAAATACTTCGTCTTTGTTCTTTTGCTGAATCAGAGAAGCGTTCACATAGCAAAGCTCGAGGACATCAAATCCACACACTGACGTGAGCCTGCATAGTACAGGGTCACAGCAGCGAGGAAGCTAATGAGGGAGGATGTTCTGAATAATGTGATTTCTTTCTTTGTATTTTCGTGATTCTCCAAACATAAGCAGCATTGTTGTAACTGGAAAAGTTACAACTTGTGTCCGCGTTCATCCCCTAGCCTCAGTGCTCTGCTGTGCCGGTTGTCACTCTGATCGGCCTTCTTGCCTTTATATTGTACCTTTTGCATGTTTTTAATCACAGGAGCAAGGACTTAATGCTGGGTCGGTTGATACTAAGTGGCCACATGTCCCTGTGATCCTCGTGTCATTAACGGTTCAATGAAACGTTCTGAGGTGATGGGTTTGAAATGCCTGGTTTCCTCCCGGTGTTTATTTGGCAGAGGGATTTCAAGAAGGTCACCACTTAGTACATCAAGTACTTTCAACGTTTCAAAGACATGGTGAACCGTGATTAGTTTCATTTTTTATGTGTGTGTTTAATGGCTGGAAAGTAAGTGCAGGGTGAGCAATGAAAATCAAATTTGTTACAGTATTGAGTATTTCAGATTTTCTGCGTGAAATATTCTAATGGAGATCATGCATGCGAACATGGATTGTCAGCCATAAAACAGCACTCAAAAATCAGATGATTTGGGGTGCCTGGGTGGCTCAGTCAGTGAAGCGTCTGCCTGTGGCTTAGGTCATCTCAGGGTCCTGGGGTCGAGCCCCACGTCGGGCTCCCTGCTCAGCGGGGAACCTGCTTCTCCCTCTCCCTCTGCCTGCTGCCCCCCTTACTTTTGCTCTCTCTCTGTCAGATAAATAATAAAATCTTAGGGGCACCTGAGTGGCTCAGTCGGTTAAGTATCTGCCTTTTCAGGTCATGATCTCAGGGTCCTGGGATCCAGCCCTGAATTGGGCTCCCTGCTCAGTGGGGAGCCTGCTTCCCTCTATCCCTCTGCTCCTCCCGCTGCTTGTGCTCAATCTCTCTTTCTCTCTCTCTTTCTGTCAAATAAATAAAATTTTTTTAAAAATCAGATGATTTGATCATTATTGTTAAAATATTTGTAAAATGCATTGTCAGGCCAATCAAAAATATGTTCAGTTAAGTTGATAAGCTGAGAAGTCTGTATTCCTAGAATGGAACAGACTAGTGAGTTTAGTCCTAACTCACAAGACTAGACACACACAGTTCAGGTCACACTCCAGCAAACACACGGACTCACCCGCGCTCACACGCAAACTAGTCACCCTCGTAAGTTGTCTAAATTAGACCTAAAATTGATCCTTAATTCAGTGTAAATCCACTTCAGTGTAGAATCCAGAATGAATTCTACAGCGTACCTGAATGCGTGTGGTAGATGAGCACAGGTGGCGCCGCACCCCAGTGGAGGTGAGCACAGGTGACGCATCAGACCCACTGCCAAAGAGAAAGTGTAGTGTTCCTACCGTCCTGCTCATGGCTTAGAATTTAATTAAGGTAAAGACTTACTCCATTGCTGTAAATGTTGACATTTATACAACTAAAAGTAGCATGTTTGTTTTCATGTATACTTTACAATTTTTCCATCTTTATTGAGGTATAATTGACGAATAAAACTGCAATATCTTTAAAGGGTACAACGTGGTAGTTTGACATATGTGTATACTGTACACTGAAATGACCCCACAACCAAGTTAATGAACATGCCCGTTATCTCACATAGTTTCCTTTCTTAAAAGAGAAGAATGCTTGTGGCTTATGTATATGTTTTATATTTCTTACAGGTGAGCACATTAGACTGGGTACAAGCAGAAAAAACCTACAACCTCTGTGAGGTACTATTTAAACTTCACAAGGTAGGTATCCTTTGCACATGAGATGCTTTCATAAAAATAGGATGTGCCTTTGGGTTTAAGGAGTCCATTGAAATAGTAACAAAACGTGAAAATCTTCTGTATTCATCCCATTTTCCCATCCTCAGAGTTGCCATCCTGTTGTTCATGATGGTGGGTGGGTAGGCGGATGGATGAGTGGGTGGATGGATGGGTGGGCGGATGGATGGGTGGGTGAGTGGATGGGTGGGTGAGTGGATGGATGGGTGGATGAATGAGTAGATGGGTGCAGGGATGGATGAGTGGGTGGGTGGGAGGATGGGTGGATGGATGGATGGTTGGATGAGTAGATGGGTGCAGGGATGGATGAGTGAATGGATGGGGGTGAGTGGATGGCTGGGTGGGTGGATGGATGGATGGATGGATGAGTGAGTAGATGGGTGGGTGGGTGGGTGGATGGAGTGTGCACAAGTATGTATGTGCACATGTTCTGGGGAGAGGGTGTTTTAGTTACCGCCACTTACAGTAGTATGTTCCAGAATCTTTGGTTTATTATTGTCCTTGCCATTGTTTTTAATATATCAGATACAAACCTGAGTCCTAAGAGCTTTCTTATCAAAGGCTGGCCTGAGCTGACCAGAATAACTAATCAAATAGTCCACTCCTATTAGAGGGAAAGTGCTCGTTGGCTAAGGAAGGGCAAAGTTTTATCTGTAACATGCATAGCAAGTTTCAGAATCATCCAGTTTAGTTGAACAGTTCCAAAGTAGTGAATCCATTGCTGCAGAATCAGGTCTCGGTTTCTGCTGGGCAGACACCTCATCCGGGACTTGCGGGGTCGGGGGGTCAGGGCTTCCTGTGAGTGCTCGGTGGGACTCCTGCCTGATGGTGGTCGTCGTGTGTTGCCAGATTGAAGATGAAGACAACTGGGTGAATGTGGATTCCCCCAAGTTGCACAAGCCTCAGAGACAGTTATCCCATTGGTGGACTTTTAGCAGATCTCAGGTTTGTAGAGAATTCTTTAAAACACTAAATTATACAGAAAGTTTGGGAAGTGGAATCTGAGATGGAAAATGTGGGAAGGAAAGTGAGTCCTGGTCACTGAGCCAGCTCAGGTGAGGGCGATGATCCCCTGGAGGACTTCAGTCCCACCCCTTCCCTGGCGTCCTGGGGGTAGTTGCTCTGGGCCCAGGAGTGCTCCCAGCTGCGGCTTGTGCCCAGGCTGATGGGGGAGGCTGGGTGTCTAGCCTTCTGTCGCTGCTCAGAGAGAACCCAGGGCTGTCACCACCTGTCATGGGGGCAGAGGCGCAGGCGGCAGAGCTGCCCCGCCCCGGCTCTCAGCCCACTGGGCCCAGACCCACTGAAATCAGGCTGGCCCATGGCGTACAGGCAGTGGGTGGATGGTTGACCGCCACGGAGGGTTTGTGGTTGTGTGTGAAGCGCGTGCTCTAGAGTTCAACGAGCTGACTCCACCCCTTGAAGTTTTACTTGGTTTCTTTACGCCTCAGTTATGTCGTCTGTAGAATGGGAGCAGTAATAGTATTCTCTGTTGTACAATCCTCTCTGCAGGGTTGTGTTAAGTGTGATGCTGTCGCCATGGCCGTAGTGAAGTGCTCAGTCAGCATGGCCTCCTGGGCATGTCTGAGGTCCCTTCCCGTCGTGTGTGTGTCCGTGAGCTGGGACTCACCAGCTCTGTGGTCCGGGGCAATGCGCTGCCAGTGACTCTCCGGCTTGTCCTACATGGAGTCACCTGGCAAGAGCTTTAAAGCAGAGCTAAAGATTCCATTTTATGTAAGATGTGGCCCAGACATGTGTCCTCATTCTTAGGCTTCTGCGGTGATGTTAATATGTGGCTAAATCTCAAAATGACTAGTGCGTACCAGGCAGTAATTGTGACAAGTCCTTGTAAATAAACATCATTTTATTGCGCTAACAAATCCCTTTGAGTCATTGGATATTAAGCCAGATAGAACCTTAGTGATTAGAGGTGTTGTTCTATAAACAACCTTAACAAAACCGTGAGAATATTGATTGGTTGTAATGCCAGTAGTGATCATAATTGTATTTACTTACACCTTCTTTACGTGTTTTCTCTGCAAATGCTGCCTTTTCACTTATTTTTCTGCAGTAGTTGAAACTCATTTGTTCAGTTGTTAGTGACTCATGCCTGAAAATTTAAGAAAGTCCCAGATAGGAGAGCTGCCTCTGTGTTGGTGATCTATTGCTGGGAAACAAATAGCCCAAACACTTAGGTGTGTAGAACGACACACATTATCTCAGTTCCTGGGGGTCAGGCCTCACCTATCGCACAGTTGCTCACAAGATGAATCAGAATTTCAGCCTATGGTCTGTGGCCCTGGCCAGACCCTGTGCAGGGGAATTCAGTTGCTGGAAGACATTGGACTGGAGGGCTCAGCTCCTTGCTGGAGGCTGCCCTCTGATCCTAGCTGGGTGCCACACTCCATCAGAGACAACCCATCATTTCCACCATATTCTGTTGTTGAGAGCAGGGCACTAAATGTATACATAACGTGTGACACATGACGTAGATGATATCGTGTATATGATACATAGATGTATACACACGGGACGAGACCAGATGATGCCCACAATACAGTGTTGACTGTAGCATCACAGGGGAGCAGGTGGCACTTGGCCAGACTGGGCTGATGGCTGAGGAGGACGGTGTGCGGGATGGGGGCGTCTGGTCAACCTGTGGGCTTCAGTGAGCTCTCAGAAGTGAGTCATAGACACTGTGGAATAAGGCTGTCTCTAGACTTCCTCGGAAAAGACCAACAGCACGCCTTGACCACGTTATCAGGGGCATGAATTTGGGAGATGTGTCCTCACATCTAGGAGCTTTCCTTCATTCGGGGGAAATATCCATCAAGGACTGATTTCTTCCAGCAACAAAAAGCCTGGATAAAGAGCGTTGACCTGGGGGTACATGAGGCGCAGCCCTGAAGTCCGAGCCACACACTGCAAGGCCAGGAAGGGTTTGTCCCGTGTCCCGGTGTTAGACAGCAGTGTCCCCTGCATATGAACCCCCGTGTCCTTCTCATGTCGGAGTATGCAAATCCAAGTGGGAAGCTAAAAACATACCCAATGCAATTTTTAGTGTGTTTTTTCCAAGAATTTGACCCTAAGGAGTCATTAATCAAAAATTAGAAATTTTGAATGAAAATGTAATGTTTTTAAATTTTGGTTTGCCTCCTTAAATTGAAAATATCCTCAAAAAGAATTTTAAATTTAGATCTGGAATTTTAGGCTGTGTGTAATAGTAATACACACCAGGGAGACACATCCCATAATACTATCATCAAAGTGGTAAAAAACTAACGTTATGTTGAAGCTAGTCTCATGACAGTTCTCATGTGTAGACTTTCATTCATCAATGTTCCAAAAAAGGAATTTTATAGAAAGATCGGTTGTCTTTCCTCCTTTCTTTACAAAGGCTCCTCACTGTCCCCTTTTGGCCTTTGTATCACCTCGTTTTTATGGCTTTCCACATGTCAGAGGTGTGGCTGTGGTATCAGGATGTCTCCGAGGGTGCTCCGTTAGTACACCACACAGCCGCTTCTGTTTTTATCCAGCATGTTTCCCAGGAAGACTGAGGGAGAGTTTTCGTCAGTACACGTTATGAAGTGATTATGTAACCATTAAATTAGGCAGGAGCCTGGCTACGGCACAAGGTCAAACCCACAGGGGGCAAGTGGTAGCAGTAAAGGCATTTCATAGACTTAACAGTTTTAAAAAGGAGGCTGTGTTCTTCAGGCCAAGTGACTTATTTGGAAGTCTTACACAGTGATCTCACAAAATGGTGTCCCCCTTTAGTTGTTGTGGGTAATCGTCCTGCGCACATACGCTGAAAATTATCCATCAGCATTTAATTCATCTTTCAGAGACTGAAGTAAGTGTATGATTATCCTAAGAACTGGCCCACAGGGCTCAGCGTTGTATGATTGTTTCATAATGACCATTTCCAAGGACAGTCATCCATATGTAGTCCAGGAATTCAGTTTTGTAGTTTTGTTTTCTGACTTTCTTCCCTCTTTAAGTACTTTTTCTGAGTCTTAGAATTGTTGTTCTCTATTTCAGCTCTCATCAGCAGATAGGTGAGAAAATTGCGTTGGTCAGCTCTGATTGTAGAAGAGACATAAACCGTGCACAGCTCCCGGAGAGCGGCCAGTAAGATGCCGTCCAACGGTGAGGCGCACCCTGCGGGAGCGTAGATGCCTGTTTGCTCTCAACATGAGAATATTCGATTTAAAATGTGCAGTAAACTTAAGTTTACTGATACGTTTGGCAGAGGACCTAGATAGTAACGTCTGCTTTAGTGGAGTGCCTCCGGGAGCCTTGCTGAACACCCCGTCTGTGTCTGAGCTGGTCCTCATTATCTTGCCCTGCAGCTCAGAGCTCAGAGGCATAGGCTAAGTCAGTCCCCGCAGCCTCTGGAGGCCGGATGGGACCCAGGTTTGCTTGGCTTCCGGCTGATCTTCTATTCTCTTCTGTTTCACTCATTGAAATATCATGTTCAGGAGTATTAAGAATTTTCAAATCTGCTTTCCAGTGACCAGTAAACAATGCGTTTCTGTAGTTGGGATTCCCAGGGAAGGGGGTCCTCAGTGAATGTCCTGAAATCCCTCCTGTCAGAGGAGAACTTGCAGGGAACAGCTGGGGAGACTATGCGCTTGGCTCGGCTGCATTGCAGCAAAGGGCAGGGGTCTCTAAGAGCTGGGAATGGGGTCAGGAGAGGGGCCCTGGGCCAACTGTGGGACCCAAATTAAAATTGAGCTGTCTTCATCTTTGGGAAGGCTATAGTTTTGCCAATGGGAGCCGACCCCAGGACCTGGGCCTCCTGCCTGGCAGGAAGGCAGGGTCACCACATTCCTTGATGTTTGCATCAAGGTCCCTGAGAAAGACAACGGAGAAAGACAACCAGGGCTGTGGAAATGGCCCCAGGATCCTAGCAGGATTTTCATCTCAAAGGGATTTATAATTAGGTTTTCTAATGCAGGAGCTCTGCTGGTAAGAGGCTGGCCCCAGAGCCGGGAAGGAGGTCTGGGGAGCCCAGAACTGTGTGTTCAGAGCAAGTCACTGACCTCACATTGACTGAATTATTGTTTCCAATAGGAGCTGCAGGGGAACACTGGGGAAAGAGCTACACACAGAGCTAAGTTCACTTACATCACATTAATACTGTGAGGCTGAGCAGTTGTGTTACAGAAAGTAGTGACATCTCTGGAATCCTTTCATGTTTTGTCCTGGGATTTCTCAGGTTGTTCAAAAGCTATTTTTAGTTCCTCCCATTTGTTCTTAAATACAAAGCTCAGCTCCTTGGTTTGAGTCCTAAACACGTTACTCCTTGAAAAGTGACCTCACTCCTCAGAACTGCTCTAAATAAGTATTTCAAAAGTCAGATCGCTATGTGGGTGAAAATACTTAAGGTGAGCTGGATCTTCGCTCACGCTGACTGTCCCACTACTCAGGGTTGCCTTAAAGACAACGTGCTTTTGTGCAAATGCATACTGACCTAGTGTGAGCTAAGGACATGTGTGCCACATGCTTTATTTATTGCCTCTGCGGCCTCTTTCTTAGGTCCGCATTTGGAAGTTAAAAATCAGGCTCAGAGGGGCGCCTGGGTAGCGCAGTAGTTAAAGCGTCTGCCTTCGGCTCAGGGCGTGATCCCGGCGTACCGGGATCGAGTCCCACATCGGGCTCCTCCGCTATGAGCCTGCTTCTTCCTCTCCCACAACCCCTGCAGTGTTCCCTCTCTCGCTGGCTGTCTGTCATATAAATAAAATCTTTAAAAAAAAAAAAATCAGGCTCAGAAAGATGTAGACGGCACGAGGTCAACAGCTAATAGTTGGCAGAGAAAGGTTTCAGGTCTTGACGGATCTCAAACCTATGAAACTACAGGCTCCCCAGTTATCCCCAGTGACGGGGGCAGGGGAACGTGGTTGGCTGTCCCACTGATGGTATGACCACACAGAGGCTTCTGGAGGGATCTTTGGCCATCAGTCTTTGACGGTTACGCTCAGTAGTTACAGAATTTCTGAAAAGCTGCTTGCTATTCCTGATTTATGAAAATAAAAACGGTTCCTGTGTTTCCCGGGCTGAAGTGAAGGATCTGGGGTTGGGGGCGGCCTCTAAAATCCAGGTGCGGTCTCTGTTCCCAGGGTTCATTTAGAATGAGGAACACAGAGCACAGGCCACAACTCACACGCACACGCACATGCATGAGCACACCTGTGAGCCAGGAGGCATCTGACCCTGTGCAGGAATCCATGCCACTGGGGACCAGCAGCAGGGGGACAGCACAGAGGGGAATGCTGCAGAGACGTCTGCAAGGCCATCGGGAAGTCAGGGGAGCCCCAGAGCCCATGAGCCACCTGCACACATCACCTGTTGTTTTACCTGCACACCTGTGCCCAGAAAGCATAAGAAGCATTTGGCCAACGACCGCGTTCATGTCGATTTGGGGAGTTAACTTTGAACGTTACCTGTGAATGGGGTGTGTCTGGCTTCACTGGATGGCCCGCCTGCATCAAAATATCTTAGAATCACAATGAGGAACCCTGACAGCCTCAGGTCATTGTTTTATTATTATTATGATGTTAGTTACCCTACAGTACTTCATTAGCTTTTGATGTCGTGTTCCATGATTCATCGTTAGCATGTAACACCCAGTGGTCCATGCAATACATGCCCTCCTCAGTACCCTTCACGGGCTAGTCCATCCCTCCACCCCCTCCCTTCTGAAACCCTCATTTTGTTTCCCGGAGGCCAGAGTCTCTCGTAGTTCATCTCCCCCTCTGATTTCCCCCCCTTCGGATTCCCCTCCCTTCCCCTATGGTCCTCTGTGCTATTCCTTATGTTCCACATAAGAGTGAAACCATATGATAATTGTCTTTCTCTGCTCTACTTACTTCACTTAGCATAACCCCCTCCAGTTCCATCTATGTCGATGCAAATGGTGGGTCATCATCCTTTCTGATGGCTGAGTGAGATGCCATTGTATATATGGATTACATCTTTATCCATTCGTCTGTTGAAGGGCATCTCGGCTCCTTCCACAGTTTGGCTGTTGTGGACATTGTTGCTATGAACATTGGGGTGCATGTACCCCTTCTTTTCATTACATCTGTATCTTTGGGGTAAATACCCAGTAGTGCAATTGCTGGGTCATAGGGTAGCTCTATTTTTAACTTCTTGAGGAACCTCCACACTGTTCTCCAAAGTAGCTGTACCAGTTTGCATTCCCACCAACAGCGTAGGAGGGTTCCCCTTCTCCACATCCTCTCCAACATTTGTTGTTTCCTGTCTTGTTAATTTCAGCCATTCTAACTGGTGTAAGGTGGTATCTCAATGTGGTTTTGATTTGAATTTCCCTGATGGCTAATGATGTTGAACATTTTTTCATGTGTCTGTTGGCCATTTGTATGTCTTCTGTGGAGAACTGTCTGTTCATGTCTTCTGCACATTTTTTGACATGATTATTTGTTTTTTGGGTGTTGAGTTTGAGAAGTTCTTTATAGATCTTGGATGCCAGCTCTTTGTCTAAAGTATCATTTGCAAATATCTTCTCCGATTCCGTGGGCTGCCTCTTTGTTTTGTTGACTGTTTTCTTTGTTGAGCAAAAGCTTTTTATCTTGACCAAGTCCCAAAAGTTCATTTTTGCTTTTGTTTCCCTTGCCTTTGGAGACGTGTCATGAAAGAAGTTGCTGTGGCCAGTGTCGAAGAGGTTGCTGCCTATGTTCTCCTCTGGATTTTGATGGATTCCTGTCTCACATGGAGGTTTGGAGTTTATCGTTGGGTCTGGTGTGAGAGAGTGGTCAGGTTTCACTCTTCTGTATATAGCTGTCCAATTTTCCCAGCACCATTTATTGAAGAGACTATCTTTTTTCCATTGGATGTTTTTTTCCTGCTTTGTCAAAGATTAGTTGCCCAAAGAGCCGAGGGTCCATTTCTGGTTCTCTATTCTGTTCCATTGGTCTATGTGTCTGTTTTTGTGCCAGTACCATGCTGTCTTGGTGATCACAGCTTTGTAGTATAGCTGAAATCCGGCAACGTGATGCCCCCATCATGTTTTCAACAATTCCTTTTCAACAATTCCTTGGCGATTTGGAGTCTTTTCTGGTTCCATACAAATTTTAGGATTATTTGTTCCAGCACTTTGAAAAATGCCTTTGGTATTTTGATCGGGATGGCATTTTGAAAGTGTAGATTGCTCTGGGTAGCATGGACATTTTCATGATGTTTATTCTTCTGATCCATGAGCATGGAATGTTTTACCATCTTTCTGTGTCTTCTTCAATGTCTTTCAAGAGTGATCTGTAGTTTCTAGAATATAGATCCTTTACCTCTCTGATTAAGTTAATTCCGAGATAATGTATGATTTTTGGTGCTGTTGTAAATGGAATCGATTCCCTAATTTCTCTTTCTTCAGTCTCATTATTCGTGTATAGAAATGCAACTGATTTCTGAGCATTGATTTTGTATCCCGCCACATTACTGAATTGCTCTAGAACTTCTAATAGTTTAGGAGTGGATTCTTTTGGGTTTTCCATATAGAGTATCATGTCATCTGCGAAGAGAGACAATTTGACTTCTTCTTTGCCAATTTGGATACCTTTTATCCCTTTTTGTTGTCTGATTGCTGTTCAAGGACATCTAGTACTATGTTGAATAATAATGGCGAGAGTGGGCATCCTTGTCGTGTTCCTAATCTTAAGGGAAAGGCTTTCAGCTTTTCCCCATTGAGAATGGTATTTACTGTAGGCTTTTCATAGATGGTTTTTATGAAATTGAGGAATGTACCCTCTATCCCTACACTCTGAAGGGTTTTAATCAGGAAAGGATGCTGTATTTTGTCAAATGCTTTTTCTGTATCAACTGAGAAGATCATATGGTTCTTGACTCTTTTCTTGTTGATGTGATCTATCACACTGATCGATTTGCGAATGTTGAACCACCCTTGCATCCCAGGGATGAATCCCACTTGGTCATGATGGATAATCCTCTTAATGTACTGTTGGATCCTATTAGCTAGGATCTTGTTGAGAATTTTGGCCTCCATATTCATCAGGGAAATCGGTCTGCAATGCTCCTTTTTGATGGGGTCTTTGTCTGGTATTGGGATCAAGGTAATACTGGCCTCACAGAATGAGTTTGGTAGTTTTCCTTCTGTTTCTATATTTTTGAAACAGCTTCAAGAGAATAGGTAGTATTTCTTCTTTAAATGTTTGGTAGAATTCTGCTGGGAGATCATCTGGCCCTGGACTCTTGTTTTTTGATGACTGCTTCAATTTTATTACTGGTTATTGGCCTATTCAGATTGTCAGTTTCTATTGCCACACCTGAGCGGTGGTAAACATCACAGTCCTGCAGGCCGCCCGGCATCCTTGGCGATGATGTCTGCCCTCTGTCCTCTTCACTGGACGAGGCGGTGCTGGCAGAGTCCACACAGAGGAACAGCATGGGGCAGAGCTCAGTGTGGGCGCTTTGGGGTGTGTGCGTGTGTGCACGTGGAGAGCGCGGATGAGGGGCAGATGTGGGCGGCGCAGGCCTCGAAGGCAAGGAGGGCAGACACAACCAGGCACCGCCCCGCCACCCACACCACTGCTCACCGGATCTCTGAGACCTGCATAACCTGGAGTGAGATCTCCGAGATCTGCTGTCTGCTCACCGGATCTCTGAGACCCATTGCTTAGCTGTGTCTGTAAAGGACTCAGGGAAGAAGTGCAGATATCACAGCCAGAGCCCACGGCATCCACAGGGTCACTCTGCTTTGACCTTTGCTCTTGAGGGTGTTTTTAAAACGTTCATTCTGGGGCCCCTGGGTGGTTCAGTTGTTAAGCATCTGCCTTTGGCTCAGGGCGTGATCCCAGCGTTCTGGGATCGAGCCCCACATCAGGCTCCTCTGCTATGAGCCTGCTTCTTCCTCTCCCACTCCCCCTGCTTGTGTTCCCTCTCTCTCTGGCTGTCTCTCTGTCAAATAAATAAATAAAATCTTTTAAAAAAATAAATAAAATAAATAAAATGTTCATTCTATGCAGTCAGGACGTCTGGGTTCACATTTGTAAATCCTGGGCTGAGGTATTGTGAGCGGGGTCCTCTGACTCGGTGCAGAACGTTGTGGTGGGGAAGTACCCGCAGTGCCCTGGGAGCTCATGGTGACTCCTGGTTCACACCTGTGTTGTTTTCATTGTTGGCTGTTTTTATGCCAGTCCGGAGCACAAAAGTCTCATGATTTTACCTTTCAAGGGAAACATTGAAGCAGAAGCTGTGGTTACCAGAATTTTAAGTGAAAGGAGCTTCTGACTGTAATTTACTTAAAATCATGTTTATTTGGGGCTTCTTTCCCCAGGAGCTATGTCGGAGGATGGCCTGCTCCTGAATGTGCCTCCAGGTGCAGCTGGCTGGGGTCACAGCGGTCCCCCGCGGGCTGGCAGCCATGTCCCGGTCCTGGCGGCTCCTGGGCGTCAACGGCGTGGGGCCCTGGCCCTCGGTGGGTACCCCCAACCTGCGCTAACACGCTGCCCACTCTGTTTTCCAGTTGTGGCTCTCAGAGGACTGCTGGCTGCACACGGACTTGGGCCTGGGGCCACACGGCTTCGAGGACCCTCAGCCCTACTGTTTCAGCGTCCTGGTCAGCCACGGCCAGAGTCGCATCTTCAGCGTGGAGCTGGGGAGTGAGCTGGCCACGTGGGAGAGGTCTTTCCAAAGAGCTACTTTCATGGAAGTTCAGAGAACCGGGGTAAGCGACTCCCAGCGTCTGATGGGAAATGTATGTGGATGCCTGACATTGCAGTTCGGTGCCCAGCCATGTTCCAGAAAAAAATGAATCTTTTAAAGTTGAGCGTGCTCACCTGGGTCACCAGGTCCAAACGACCTCCCTACTCAGTGTGTTTGGCAGGTGACAGGGGTCATGACGGGGAGGAGCGAGGGGGTTTTCATCTCCGTCATGTTGCATGTAATGTGCAGAGAGCCAGTCACTTCCCTTCACAGGGCTCGAGGGACAGCATGCCCACATTCCCGATTAGTGAGGTTCCCACAGACTGTTCTCTGCAAACTGTGAGTGAGTAATCTGCCGTGAAGTCACCCAGACGTTTGTCACGTGAAAGCACTCAGTGGCCCTTCCTCTGCGTCCTAGTGATCCAGAGTATAGAACAGCGCTTCTCAGGACAGCAGGTAAATCACTCTCACGTTTGACTGTGTCAGTGGAAAGCATCAGGAAGAAGGTATTTCAACCCTCACGGTCATGAATAGCGGGATCCCCTTCATGGGGAGGCCACCCTACACACCAGAGGCAGGAAATCAATGAAGTGATGCATTAGGGAGCGGACTTAGCCACCTGACAGCGCTGAGCTCGTCCGGCCTTGCATCTGTAACCCTAAGGCCATGAACTCAGCACAGAGACCGCCACTTTCCTCAGACACGTGTGTTTGGAGTGGGACAACCCTGTGCTACTGTCTGCTCTCCTGGCTGCTGCTTCGGCCGCCCAGGCCTGGGGGCCTCCCTGCCAGTGGTTAAGCCTCACCGCCACCTGTGTGTCCACGTGATGACGTCACACTCAGATGTTCGTGGAAACTGAACGTCACAGTTTCTCCCATGAGCCTCGTCCTGAGTGGGGCAGTGCGTCCTGGAATTAGGTTCTGATTCTCACAATAACCTGCTTGCTGGAGGCGGGTGTGGAAGGGTCTTGAGCACCAAATACTGACTCCCTGATCTCAGGGACTTGCTTGGATGCCTAGTGGCCGTCAGCAGTTCAGACGCCGCTGAACACCTCAGAAGTACCAGAGCTCGAGTGACAGCCCCTGTTGGCCGAGGTGAAGTCTCTGTTCTTACCTCAGATGAGCATGACACCCCAGCACCAGAAGATGGAGAGGAGAGGGTATTCTCCCTCTGCCTGGTGTCCACGGTGTCTGGCTGTGCTGCAGGGTGGGGGCCGTTCGAGCCTCTGCGGGAAGGAAGCACCTCAGATGCCTTCCAGGAGACACACCATGACGTCCCACAGTGCAGGGAGGCTGCGGGCCCTGCTCATCCGGTGCCCGTCGTAACATAACGGGGGTCGCAGCCATCCTGGGTGGATGCCGTTCTCTCTCCTGCCTTCCTTGTGTCCAGAGCAAAGGGGCAGGCATGGGGTCACTGGTGCTTTCATAGCCCGAAATCCCTTCAGACGAAGTGGCTGCTCCCTTTGCAGAGTCCTTAGTATTTGGGGCAAGTAGGAAGGAGGGAGAAGGCCCGGGGGATCTGTAGAAGGGAGGATGTGATGTCTGGATTAGGACATGGGGGGCAGTGTGCCCGGCAGGCTCTGGGGGAAGTATTTTCAGTAATCCAAGATTGAGACAACGAGGATCTCTCGTGGGTGCAGGGGGTGAGGATGAGTGTGGTCGTTGACGGTGACCGTTGCTGATGTGAACAACAGGCTGGCTTGTGCAGCAGGTGCTCCTGCAGAGGTGGGGTCTCCTTGCTCAGGAGAGACGTCACTCAGGGCCTCCCAAATCTGAGAATCCTCATGCCCACTTGAGACCTTTCCAAGACCCGCTCCTGCGGGGTTTCCTCACTCCTAGGTGCTGGCTTCAGTGCCAGAGCCTCTGTCCTGATTTCTTGGTTTTCTGGACTCAGAGGTGGGAAGGAAGGAGGATGTACTTTGGAAGGTGGTGGATCAAGTCCTATCCCGACCATTTTCTCCCCCCGTGAACGTGGGCAAAATGGTTCTCCAAACTCCTTTACTGAATCTGCAAATTAAGGATTGGAGTATGCGCACCAGAGCCATTATGGAAGTTATGTCAACTTGAATGTGCTCTCCGTGCCAAGCCATGTGCCGTTTGTACGCACTGCTAGTCTTTTAAAGTAAATCTAAGATGTGATACTGTTTTCTCTTTCCTTTCCTTTCACTGAGGAGAGGACTCAGTTTGCAAGGGCTGAGTGGCCCCTCCAGGGTCACCTGGAGATGATCCACGTGACCAGTGACCAGCTCTACCCCAGGGTCTCTGTGCCGAAAGCATGTTCTCTCCTGCAACACGCTGCCACCGGCACAGGGGAGGGAATGTGCGAGCAGCTGCCCAGGGTGGGCGGGCTTCTTGATCGACTCGTGCTGCCACCCCCATCCCTGTGTCTGCTAGATTCAGCAGGTTCTCTCCTGTGACTTGACCCTAGCCCAAGATCCCAGCTTTACAACTCAAGAAAGTTTACACGTTTGTAATGTGGACGAACGACATTGGTTTTCCTTCTCTGTGTTCAGCAGGCTGCAGGCCGCTGGTTTCCTGCATTAACTTCCTTCTTCGCGCTTCACTGTAAGGATTTCCAAAAGAAAGCTCTGGGTTTAAACTCAGGGCATGTTTCTCCCCAGTAGTTTCTCAGTGCACCTTATCTGGGCTCAGCGGTGTAGAGACCGGGTGCTTGCCTCCTGCCCAGCTCTAACTCAATGATACTAAACTAATAATATTTTAATTTATACCTATACTACAGATCTCCTGCAGGCACCTAAGTCCAGGTGTCCTACACACGCACGACCGAATAGAGAACTTCCCCAGTGGGGTGCCTGGGGGGCTCAGTTCAGCGTCCGACTCTTGATTTCGGCTCAGGTCACGATCTCAGGGTCGTGGGATCGGGCCCCACGTCGGGCTCCACACTCAGCAGGAGTCTGCTTGGGGCTCCCCCCCACACCTCCTCCGCCACTCACACTCATGTGTTCCCTCTCTGTCTCTCTCCAAAAAGAAAAAAACCAAACAAACACTAAACTAAAAAAGAACTTCCCCAGTCGTGCATGCTGCACCATCCCCGGGCTCAGGTGCAAGGGCGGGTGTCCTGTTGTACATTCTTCAGATGGTTTTATACCTATGTCAGCACCATTTTTTCTTACTAAAAATATATTTATCACGTGCATATAGTGCTTTGTAATGTGCAAAATGTGCATTTTATCCACATCAATTCATCTATTTTTTATTTATTTATAGCAGCAATACCTTCTTAGAATTTAAGAAAAACAAAAAATCTCTGTCCTCATAGCAGCATGCCGTGTCACGTCTCTGCACCTGGCCGGCTGCCTGTGGCAACAGTGGCAGAGATCTCCTGCCTCGCACTGCAACACACTGGGACTGTTACCGTCCTGATAACGGGGCTTCCTACAGACACACCAGCTCTTCCCATCTCCACCCAGCTGAGCTGGGAGGTTCAGGTGTTTGCTTAGAACACGTCCCCTCCTGGTTGCAGGATGCAGCGGGCCTTCCGTTCATCTTCCCTGGAGGAGGGCACCTCTCTCCCAGCAGTGGGATGATCAGAGGGTCACTCCTTCGGTCTGATTTTGCTAGATTAGGTCTTGAACCCAGTGGATTAACATGCTTGTCAGGGAACACTGTCTGCTGACCAGTGTCCACTCTGGGGCCTGGGGTGCGGTTAGTCTCTCCAGGGTGGAAGAGGGGTGGACACCTCAAGAAATTTAGCGCTCAGAGGAAGCAGTTACCAGCTGGCGACAGTGGGATTGGTGACTGGTTTATTTCAAGTTGACTCAGCTGTTCTCGCTGGTGCCGTATACAAAGAAATGAAGTGACATCTATGTCACAGGAGTGTAACGACGTCCGTGAAGGTTTACCTCAGTCATGATTCCCTGTGTTCCCAGACGTCGTGTCCTTCTAACGGGGGATCTTCCAATTCCAGCCGCGCTTAGGGGTCACTCATCCCATGCTGTCAGTTGCAGGTGGGGCAGCGTTTCAGGGATATACAGTTGGTCTTATAATCAATCAATTTAGTCTATCAGGCTAACAGTTTAAAAGAGAGAAATCAAATCATCATTTCAGTAGACCCAGGAAAATATTTGACAAAATCCAGCATCATAACAGCAAAGAAGGTGTGGAAGAAATTTTCCCTAACCTGATAAAAAGGCATTCGTCACTTACAAAAGTGCCCACAGGTAACATCCTACTTAATGGTGAGAGACTAAACACTTTCCCCCAAGACTGAGCATAAGGCAGAGTGTCTCCTGTCATTACTTGTGTTAACACTTGACTGAAGGCTCTAGCCAGGGCCACCAGTCAAGAAAATGTAATAAGAGACATCAAGATTAGAAAGGAAAAAGTAAAACCATCTTTATCCACAGATTTCATGATGTTTTCAATAGAAACTCAGATGGAATCTATAAGAAAAGTGAGTTCGGCTAAAGGAAAAGGTTGCAAGATACAAGATCAGTATACAGAAATCAATTCTATTTCCTGATACAAGGAACAAACAAAAATATAACAGCATAGAAAAATATGAGATAATTTGGATAAACCTGAAAAGATGCAGAAGACTTGTAACAGAAAACTACAAAACATTGCTTTAGGGAGAGTAAGGAAAGCTGGGTAGGCGGAGAGCCAGACTGTTCACGGGTCAGAATCCTACTAATGTCAATGTCCACGATGACCAATCTGTACAACAGATGCCAGTAACGTCCCCTCAGCTTCTATGTGGAGGGGGACTGGTGATTCTCAAATTCATGTTAGAAATGCAGAGGACTCAGTATATCTTCAATAACTTCGGAAAAGAAGAACAAAATTGAATGACCAACACCACCTGATTTCAAAAATAATGGAGATTGTGGAGTAGTTGTGACCGCGCGCTGTTGGCACAAAGACAGACGAGCAGGTTTCAAGGGGCGGAGTCCAGAAGCAGATCCGCACAGACAATGTTGTTCGACAGACGCGGACGGTGAGTCAGTGGGGAATGAAGTCTCTGGAACAAACCACGCTGGAATAATTGGACCTCACACCATCTGTAAATAATAACTCAAAATGGGTCATAGAACTATAAAACTTCAAGAAGAAAATACTAGGTAAAATCTATGTGACCTTTAGTGATGCAAACATTTCTCAGATACAAAAGCCAAACCACAATCCATGTAAAAGAAATTTAAAAAGATAATTTGGGGACTTCATCCATATAAAAAACCTGCTCTTAGATGAAAGATAACTGTTAAGAAACATGAAAAAGATGCCAAAGTGTGGGAGGAAATATTGGCAAGGCGTAGATTTCATAAAGGGCCTGGATCTATAATATATAAAGAGATCTCAAAGCTCAATAAGAAGAACAAGCAAACCAGCACAAACATGGAACAAAATATTTGAGTAAACCCTGCATGAGAGAGGATATATAGACAGGAAATCATCACATGAGAATACTCTCAGATCATTAGGGAAGTGCAAATCGAAACCGTGAGCACCACAGCACGCCTGTTAGCACGACAGAAATTTAAAAGACCAACGATAGGTACCGCATGTAGGTGAGAATGGAGGAACAGGCCCCCCGGCACGCTGTTGGCATGGCCAGTCTGGCAGGTCCTTGCACTGAAATGCCCAGCCACCCTAAGACGCGGATGTGCCCTCCTCGCCTTGTTGTGCACAAAAGCCGTCGTAGCCGCTACTACCCAAATCCGAACAACCCACCTGTCCGTCAGCGTGGGGCCGATGGAATATTTGGTACGTCAGCATAGTGGGGTGCTCTCCAGCAGGGAGAAGAGCGAACAGTAGGGAAGACACTCAGCGTGACAGTCGATCAGTACATTCTGTGTGATTCACGCAGCAAACGTTTTAATTCTGATGAGGTCCGATTTATGGATTTCTTTTATGGCTGTGTTCTTGGTGTCGGTTCTAAGATCTTGAGGGCTCATTCCAGATCAGGGACGTTCTGTCCTGTGTCGTCTTTGAAAGCTTTCTGCTTTGCCGTTTCCCTGCGTCACCCGTGCAGGAGTGCCACCTGGATGCAGAGTGGGTCCACCCCGTCTGTGAGCCCCAGGCTGGGCTCCACGGTGAGTCGGCCTGTCCCGGCAAACAAGGAAAGAAAGGGCTGCTGGTGCACTCATCCGTGATGGGAGGAGTTCCTGTGCGGCGGGTCAGGCTGTGAGGTGTGGAAGGGCAAGGCCAGGGCTGTCCTCACAGAAGGAAGCTTGGAGCGGACTGGGCTGGACAGTGCCTGGCCATACCCGGGAGGCCCCCTGCATGACAACCCGGTCAGAAACCGGGTGAGATGGTTTCCAATCAGTAACACTCCCTCTGACACTTGGTGACATGAATTTGATTTACAGATGACATTATTAAAACCATGAATATTTCACTTATTAAATGTCATCAATCAGCACATTTTGGAGAAAACCTAGAGGTGTCCCTTTTAGTTGCAGCCACATCTGGAATTACTTACAGATGCGTAAATTTCAAAATGTCACCCGCACGTCACCCGCTTAACCTCATGTTGGGGCAACTGGGCACAATAATCCGTCATTCCGCCTCCCTTAGCACATGATCCTGCTGGGGCGCCACATGGTCCCCAACCCAGGGGCCCACCGTTGGATCTCATTTTAGAGTTCGCATTCATCACCTCCAAGAGCGTCACTCCTCTTTTGTGGTTGCCTCCTCCTCTGGCCAGTTGGGCGCCAGAAAACGGGGCCAGCACCGGTGAGGGTGTTGTCAAACGAGCAGACAACACAAGGAAGGGTTTGAGACTCTTTCCGTAAGTGCGACGTACAAATGGGCTGTTCTGCTTGTTCTGGAGCCTGTTTGCTTCTGTCAGTTTCTGGCTGTGGTTGTGTCGTTCCTGTCACCAGGTGAGGTTCCCTCAGTCACTCTGTGGAGCATCCCCCACACGCTGCGTACTTTCCTAGATGTCCTCAGCTGGGGAACTGAGGCGCAGGAACGTGCCCCCCCCCCCAGGGGTCGGGCCAGCCAGTCCTGAGCTTCCCTCCCGCCCGGCTGGCAGCTGCGAGGCAGGGTCTCAGAGGTGCTGTTCGCTGGGCATCACAGGGAACGGGACATTACGAAGGCGTTCTCGCCAGCCCTAAGCTGGGTATGTGGGCACCCATGTGACAGATGCGCTGCTTTTTAATGTTTTTTGAATTTGTAAGGACTGTGAAGTAACCTTGAATAAGTCGTGTGACTTTCTTGATCATTGGTTTCCTTCTTCCTAACGTGATTACCGTTTTCTCTTGGAATGCTGTTAGGAAATCTAATGAACTGATGTTTATAAAGCACTTGACATTGAAAGATGTACAACATAATTTCCTTAAATGCTAACATTAATCTTCCAGATACATTTTTAAGAAATCCCAAGCTTGAGTTATTAAAAACAAAGCACTGACATCAGTGAGAGTTTTGGAATACCGTGTGGAGCAGTACAGATAGGCTCTATAATTTCTCCTGGAAAAACATACAGAGAGGACCTAAGAGACAATCAGATGAAATATTAAATAGCACCTGGATTAGAATAGATTTATGGGATCATTAAAAGGTAATTATTGGTCCATTACCAGAAGCACCAGTTTAATTACACAGTGAAGTTTCAGACTGTTTTCGTTAAGTGCAGGAAGCCCGTTGCAATTCCCACTTACTGGTGGTTTGGCTGCCGGATTCCAGTGAAGACCCTCAGTCTGCTTGCACAGCTTATGTTCATTACTCTTTACCCTTAAATACGCAGCATTCTCACAAACGACCTGGAGGGCCTGGCCTCTGCTGGGAGCCCCTCGACGACTCCTGCCAAGCATCTTTGCACCTCTCCTTACAAGAAGCGGTGGGGCCGTCACACGGGACTCATGACCACTTTTCCTTCAAATTGTTACTTACTTGGTTGGACAGTCTCTGTACTAGACTCACTAGTGGCCTCACAGTTGAACTTGATACGCTCATGTACAAACTTTCTAGAAGGATCTAACTCCTTGCCACACTAATACATCCATTTCTGTTAGGCTTGTTGCTGTTACACAAACCGCACGTGTGATGCGTGTCATTCTGTGTCTTCAAACCCACATGCACACGACTAACTGCTCTGCACCCGTGGGGTATGCACGGACACAAACGCCCGTGTGGGCTGGCAGGAAGTGTGCGGAGCCTGACCCCAGCGTCTGTGAGTACTTTCTGTCCAGCTGCACTCGTCCCTAACTGAGGGTCATGTCCCTGAGCCTGGCCGATGCTGGCGCGTCCTGGGATGGTGAGCGCACCAGAACTTCCAGCCAGCGCCACCTCCCACTCAGCAGGGTAACTTGGCAGAAGCCAGCGTCCGTCTACACCGATGGCCACTGGGAGCTCATGGCCTGAGCCACGGTGGGAGCTTCCCGGAGTGCCGCTCCTGCGAAATGGTTTGGGAAGGTGAAATGAAGCGGGACACATCTGCTCAAGGATGAGGCCAAGAAAACAGGTTATTTTCAGCTGACCTTGGGAGAGGAGAAGGTGGTGAATTTGCTGCAAGTCACAGAAAAATTGGATGCAGAAGCGTCCAGTCAAATGCAGCCAAATACCTGGAGCATTTGCATCAACTCCGCGCTGCTGCAGAGACAGAGCCCTGCAGCCTTAGTGGGGTAACCATCCCACAGCCCAACGGGGTCTCTCGTGGCCAAGATCCAGCTGTTGACACAGCTCCCTCTGGAGGGCAAGGGGCATCTGCCTCCGGCACAGGAACCAGCCTGTGCCCGGGCCCGTCCTCAGAGCCGCCGCCCCAGCCCCAGCCCCTGTCCTCAGAGCCGACCGCCCCAGGCTCAGACCATGTCCTCAGGGCCGGCCACCCTCCCCGTGCCCTTCCTCCAAGGCATGGCGCTCAGACCAGGTGGAAAGAAGCCCTGCACTTCCAGGTCTCATGCAGCTTGATGAGGGCGATCCAGGATCATCTTGCATCGCAGGGTCCTTCCTTTGTCCCATCTGCCACATCCCTTTTGCCACCTAAGGAAACTTGTTCACAGGTGCTGGGGGCCTTCACTCAGCCTGCCACAGCATCCATCCCATGTCAGTGTGTCGGCACCGTCCTCCTATCAGTATGCTGTGTTTGACGGCAGCCAGTCCGTGTGTGTGTGGCATACACGTGTCCGCATGCAGACCGTGAGGGTCTGGGGAAAGGGAGCAGGGACACAGGGGACACACCTGCTGCACGTCTCGGGACAACGGGGACAAGGAGAGGCGGCATCCGGGTAAGTGTGCTTACGTTGGCTGTGGCCTCCAGGACCTCAGTGGCAGATAACCCGAAACAGCTGGTGGGCCCCCAGGGCTGCGGTGACCTGTGAGGGTGCTGGGGGGGGATGGTGTGGGTGCCACAGTAGCCTGTTGACAAGGATGGCCTGGGTCTGTGATGCCTCATCTCTGCCTTGTTAAAAATAAGTTCTTTCTTCAATGGCTTTTTAGTCTTTTTCCTGAATTTTACAATTTGTAAACTACTTTTTAGTATTTTATGCCTTTTTTGTAAGAGATGATGAAAACCTGTATTTTAATGGAACGCACTTTGCTTTGGGGCAGCATGCTTGCTTGTGAGTAATAATAATAGTAAGATCGACAACGGACCGAAGGCACAGTCTCAGGTGTGGGAGTCTGCATCCTGTACGGGGAAGACGGTGAATTTCTGCTTAATGTCTGTAGGACCAGTGTTGGAATGCATCCTGGACTGGCCGTGACCCTGGGGGAATTGGCCCAGAATCTCCGAGGCCCTATGTTCCTGCCCGAAAAGGAAAGATGAAATCAGCTAGTTCCCAGAGCTTTTCTTTGGGTGGGGCCACAGGTGTTCTGGATCCACGGCAGGTGCCCCGCTGATCAGTGTAGCCTGTGCATACACAGCTGTGCAAGGTGGTCGCTGTGTGCATCACAGAAACCCAGAATCCCGTGCACCTGTTCTGCTGCCCCCCACACACTGTGGCTGCCAGGAAGGGTGAGATGCGTCCCTGGGTCCATGTGTCCTGCATGGTCACACCTCAGAACAGAGTGCTGGAAACGCTGACCCATGGTCCGGGGGCCCAGCTGGGAGACACGACAGAACAGAATCAGCCTCTGGAGAGAGACGTGGGAAGTTATCCGGCCTGTCCCGTCGTCAGTCGCACTCCCACCCACCACGACTGTTACTACCTCCCTCAGGCCTGTAGTACAGGAACAGGTCTTGGTGGCTCAGCATGTGGCTACTGTTCTCTAAAGAAAAGCAGTTTCCAAACTCTAAAAATCTGACATACTAACTTCTGGTCTGATTGGGACTGCCCATTCCCGAATCATCAGAAATACATTAAGTATGGGGCGCCTGGGTGGCACAGCGGTTAAGCATCTGCCTTTGGCTCGGGGCGTGATCCCGGCGTTGTGGGATCGAGCCCCACATCAGGCTCCTCTGCTGGGAGCCTGCTTCTTCCTCTCCCACTCCCCCTGCTTGTGTTCTCTCTCTCGCTGGCTGTCTCTATCTCTGTCGAATAAATAAATGAAATCTCTAAAAAAAAAATACATTAAGTATTAATATAGATGTGTTTATCAATGCATACCAGCCTCACCTGTTGGAATTCATAGGACTACAGGAAATGACCTTCCCATAGTCCTTTTCCCAGTCCTTTTCCAGAAAGGAGCATGTCATTCTCTTTTCCAGAGAGAACATATACAAACATATACAGGTGGTTTGCCAGGAATGTCTGAGGTATGTATGGATGTAACAAAGACATTTCCATTCATTACTGGTGTGGTATTATTACTACAGGTACCAGTGTGGCATCGTTACTGCAGGTACTGGTGCGGCATTGTTACTACGGGTACCGGTGTGGTATCGTTACTACAGGTACCGGTGTGGCATCATTGCTATGGGTACTGGTATGGTATCATTACTACAGGTACCGGTGTGGCATCATTACTATGGGGACCAGTGTGGCATCGTTACTACGGGTACCGGTGTGGCATCGTTAATGCAGGTACTGGTGCGGCATTGTTGCTGTGGGTACCAGTGCGGCAGTGTTGCTGCGGGTACCGGTGTGGCATCATTGCTATGGGTACTGGTATGGTATCATTACTACAGGTACTGGTGTGGCATTGTTGCTGCAGGTACCGGTGTGGTATCATTACTACGGGGACCAGTGTGGCATCGTTACTATGGGTACCGGTGTGGCATCGTTACTGTGGATACTGGTGCGGCATTGTTGCTGTGGGTATCGGTGTGGTATCGTTACTACAGGTACCGGTGCGGTATCGTTACTGTGGGTACCAATGCGGCATTGTTGCTGCGGGTACAGGTATGGTATCGTTACTGCAGGTACTGGTGCGGCATTGTTACCACATGCGCCACAGCCTCGTGTGTTCACCTCACTTATGATTATCAACTTCGTCACTCTTTCAGTTGGGAACATTGTCGATCTGAGGCAATGCTACTGCTTGTTTTTGAATCAGAAATGCACCCAGTGTATTTAGAATGCCAGGCTTCGAGCTGGACTCCATGAACACTCCATTTTAATCCCCCCAATTCCACCCAGCACAAGAAGCAGCTTCTGTGTCTGCAAATGCTGGTTCAGTGCGACTCAACGTAAGCCTCCCACCTTCAGCACTTCACTCACTGCGATGTCCTCTGGCAGCCTGTGCTTTCTGAGTGGACTTCCCGTTACTGATGCAGGGGACAGAGAAGAGATGCCAGCATGTCCTGGTGTTAGCGCTACTTTTATTTATCGAAGTAAATTGAGCTCCCTTTGCTCCTACAGGTGCCCTTTACTACGAAGACAGTACACGACTACTTGCCAAATTAAGCTTAGAGGATAGTCGAGAGGCACAAAGCACTGATGAGAAGATGGAAGTGGCCACAGGAGGTCGGTAGCTAAGCTACCAGGAGCTCCGGGTCTCGAGCTCACGGGCACTGCTGCAGAGGGGGAACAACCCCCTGGTCCTCGCGGGATGCCAGCCGAGTGTCCCGGGCAGCTCTTGCGACCCCTGCCCGAGCTACCACACCTGCCCCTCCCCGAGGGAGGGCAGACCCCACCTCACTACTCCCCACATCCAGCGTCCTCCAGCTCCGAGAGCCAGCTGGAGGTCAGGGCTCTCACCCATCCGCCCCTGCACGGCTGCCCCAGTGTGCCCACTCTGCACATGGCATCCCGTCACCGGCTATTTGAACACACAGATCTGAAACACAGTCACATGGCCAGACCATCGGAGCTGTGCCCTCAACGAAAACTGTGTTTTTAAAACTCTGAGCCAAGTCATTTCCATGGTAAATGCTTGCCAGTCTCCAGAGTGAATAGGCAACATAGTGTAATTGTGAGGAGTGCTACTTAGCATTTTCTTGGTACAAATGAGCTTTTCTGAAGATTTCGCAGAAAGATGCCAGAGTACTTCATTTCTCTAAAATCCCTTACAGTTTAATTTAATTAAGTGGAGCTCAGTGCTGTGCCTGCCCGTTCTGTTTCTGCCCCTGGATTTGTTACGGGGCTTCATGCAGCCCTTCCTGGAGCATTCCCAGGGAGGGGAGAGCCGCACCAGCTTTACAGATTGTGGGCATTTTCACGTTTGCTCTCCCCAGTCTGCCTCCCTTGTGCAGACGGAAGGCGGTCGAAGGTCCGACCGGGAACGCGCCCCCGCATCTGGCGTCCATCTTTGGAGAGTTCACACTCAGGGACAGTGAGCTCCTGCCCCGGCTTCTCACTGTGACCCCAGAGTCTCCTGCACACGGCACCACAGGCCAGATGTCTTCCAGAAAACCTGCAATAGGACCCAAAAATAGGACACATTCTCATCAAGTTCCTTCTGGACAAAGACTCCGAACCAGTTTCTTTCTGAGTTTACGTGCAGATCCCGAAAAAAGAATGTTACGTATTTTTGAGTGAAGCAACACTAAACTGGGTCTATCTTTTCAAATTTCACTTAAAAGTGTCTTTATGAACAAGTAGAATATGAAAGCCCTGTCCATGAAATCATTAATTCCAAAAACTGTATCCACATTTGTGACATTTTTGACAATTTGTGTGTGTGACTAAAGTGCTGTTTTATTTGTAAGTCATGCAGGTCAAACACCTCCTGGACATGTGCGGTGTGCTTGTTAGCGTCTCCGAGGAAGAGTGTTCCCCACGCGGCCTCTCTGCTCCTTGCTCCCAGAAGTAGCTGCGTGCGGGTATTGCATTCCCCAGCAGCCTCTGCTCTTTCTCAGGGTAAGGGGTCCGTGGATGTAGCTGACTCGATGAACCCAAGATGTTTGGGGCTGATCGAAGCGGCCTGTCCTCCAACAGGTGTGTGGGCAGGGCACGGGAGACGCACCTGCTCGCCTGACCCTCAGTGCAGCCGTCTTGCCGGGGACGAGAGTCTGGGTCTCTCCAAAGATTGCTTTGAGAACAGGCTTGGGACTTCTGCTCAGCGTTTCACCTGTGCTAGATGTCTCTCACCATTCAAAACATACACAGAGGAGAACGGAGTGGTTTCCGCAGAAGTCGGCCATTTCCCAGCTGATGCTGCTCGGCGCATTGCTCCGTGGGGCGCTGCCTGGGGACCCGCCCAGAGTGCAGGGGACGAGGGAGTCTGGCGAGCAGCGCCGTTTACAGGGAAGCCACAAGAGAGTGCGTGCCGGGGAGAGGAGAACACCTGCCCTCGCTGTGTGCTTGCCGCAGTGAGGGATCACGGTCCGTCCGCTGCTCCCAGGCCTCTTCCTGAGCGTCAAGTTACCGTCCTCGTGACGAACGCTGGAAAGAGAACAAATTGTGGACTTTTCTAGGCAATTAAATTCCATCGGAGCAAGCTGCCATGCACACAGTACCAGCAACGGTGCGCCTTCCCGCCTGCTCCCGCCTGCTGTTCAGACCAGACAGAGTGTCAGTAAATATGTCAGCCACGTCTCCTGGAAACTCTGAACACTAGCCTTTATTCACGAAATGCTTGCCCTTCCCGTTCCCACGATGCCACGAGCTGGGCGAGGGTGGATAGAGCAGCCAGGCCACGTGGCCGTTAAGCAGAGAGGGCTCCTGAGGGACTGGAAGTGCACCATCCTTACAGAACGCTAAAACCTGTCGTCTGCAGCCCAGGTCGTGCAGAGCAGAGCCACACGCAGCCTGCTGTCCACACCTCAGGGCTGTGGCTTTTGTGGTTATAACTTGGCCACCAGGCACCCACCACACTTTTCTCCTTTATTCCAGCGCCTGCGCGCCTGGACCCTGGCCTCTCCAGCTGCAGCACAGGACCCTGGGAAAGCTTCCCCACATGCATTTGCCTCAGTTTCCCTCTTCTGTAAAACGGGGTTCGTAAAAGAGCTGATCTCCCAGAGTTTGGTACAAGTAAGTGGCTGAGAGCTGTGATGCGGAAGATGGCGCGTGGCACACGGTGCAGGGCAGGCGTTGGCTGTCACCGCTCACTCAGGGTGCGTGTCGGGCCACGCCATGTTCATGGGCGTCAGTCGCATGGAGGACACGTGGCTCTGCCTCTCCACAGGACCGGGAGTCCTGCTGTCACCTGCCGACCAGGCCCCTCCTGCGGGCTTCTCCCCTCGTCCTGAGGGTGCCATCCTTCGTCCCCACGGTCAGAACTGCCTCCTCTGCGTGCGGACGCCTGCTCGCGGCCTCACACGATGCTCGCTTCTCATCGTGCTTTCTCCTTAGTTCTGCCCTTCCCTTACACCCTGGCTGCACGCTGTCTGGAACACCCAGGATGCTAACCTTCGTGCCTTGGCTTAGTTAACGGCACGAGAGTGTAAATTGTTTAACATACTTGAACATGAACCTGAATGTGGTATTTGACACCGTATTCTGTATTACAGCCCAATTTAGTTCGGCCTCCTGTCCTGCGAGGAGCTGTTTGGTCTTTATTATCTTGATTTTTCCATGGCTGCGGCACATTGACTTTGTGGCTGTGGTGTTCATAGATGGAGTGAAAGGCATTATGGCCCTGGTCGTGTTGTCCTAGCGCCCCACAGACCCTGCGGTTTCAGGCACGCTCACAAGAGGGGCCCCAAGCTCCATGCTCCAGGGCAGCTCAGACCCGCAGTTGCACTGTCCATGTCAACGTCTGCCTCAATTTTCCTCTAAAGATTGTTTCTCAAGCAGCATGGCCTCCCCAGCCTCCCAGCCAGGGTGACCAGGTACACGTGGACTCGCCCCTCACGTGTGCCCAGCTGGGCCCCTGCAGCCCCGTGCAGCCTCGCCGGCAACACAGCAGGGCTGTGCGCACCCTCACCCGCGGTTGGTGGGAGGGACCAGGGGCCTGTGGTCTGCACTCCCTGAACAGGTGTGAGCCTCAGCCTTCTGCGAGGGGCCCGTGGCGCCCACCATGCCACCGCCCTGCTGGGCTGTGCCTCTAGCTGTGGGCGGTGACTGTCCACATGCTGTCCACGCCCTGCCCGGCCCCGTGCACATCTGCTCCGAATACAGATCTAAACAGCACTGTGGCCTGCAGAGCCCTGGGGGGAGTCACAGTAGAAAGCAAGTTATTGTTTAAGTGTTAAATTTATTAAATTAATGAATAAGATGGTAGCCACTAACTCAACAACCTTTTAAAAAGGATTAATGAGCCGGGAGGGCCAGTGAGGGTCCTCAGGGCACAAGGACCTCATGGTGCTAAGGGCCTGCGTGTTCTTTCCTGTGTGTGTCCCAGAGTTGGCACTGAAGAAGGGGGCCACCCAGAAACACCAACAGGTGCAGACCCCAAACCCCACCAAGGCCTGCTCCCTGCAGCCCAGGACCAGGAGGGGCAGGCTGGCGGGACAGAAACATTTTACACGGTAAGTGATCCACACCAGCCTAACATGCAGACGTCCCCACGGACCCACCCAGTCCTCAGCAAACAGCTCTGCTCCACCAGACAGGAATGAGAGCCCCCATCCCTGCCAGGTGCTGCAGGGGAGTGGAGAGGGGGCCGGGACTTCACCCCACCAGGCAGGATCGAGCCCCCTGCCCCCCACTAGGTGGTACCAGGGGTCTCCACACCATCAGTGGCAGGGAGCAGAAGCAGGGGCCACCTTGCAGGGCTGGAACTCCGGCCCCGTCCGTCAGCAGTAAGGGTCCGACACCAAGAGGGGGAGCTGGACTTCGCCTGCCTTGGTGGTCCTGGGACTGCCCCCTCCCCTGCGGAAGAAGAGCCAGAGAAATCCAGTTAGAACGAGTTAAATGAGCTGAAGGATCTCAGACTTCCAGTAACCCAGGGAGATCTCAAACCAAGTGAAAACACTGTAGCTGGCAGCACGAAGACGCGGGCGTGAGCGTTGGCATATCTGACAACCGTGTTCAAGCAGCCAGCATCGACATGCTCAGAAGGGAAGTGAAGCACAAACGCGTGGAAACCGATAAAAAGCCTCAGCAGGGAGATCTGATCCACCCGAGGAGCTAAGTTACACGGAGGGCTGGAGGTGAGGGTCATCCGAGCAAAGAAAAGGCCCAGCAGCTGAGCTGGACGTGGGACCAGAGCACAGGGAGCCACCGCGGGCTGGAAGTACCCGACCACGAGGCCCTGCACACTGCAGGCCTAAAGGGAGCTGACCTTTTTGCTGAGGTGGAACCCCGGAGGAGGAGGAGGGGGGCTGAAAAGTCCCGAAGGCATCCTGATGGGAGCCCCCGATTTGACGGGATGGAACGTGCCACCCACCGCGTCCTCCCGCCCGAGCGCCGGCCTTCAGCTTCCCTCCGCAGTGAGGCTGAGAGGTTTTACCTTCAGGCTGATCACACAGGTGTGAAAGGCAGCGCTTCCCATGGTATTAATGGTCCTCGTCCCGATTTGCTCCTTCTGTTGAGAGTGCCGTGCAGATACTTACAGTGCAGGTCTGTGTTTCTGTGCACATGCGTGTGTGGGGGGCTGCGCACACAGGAGAGAAATCCCGCCCTGAGCGTCCGTGTGCTCACCGCCGAGCCGACGAGGTGTTCATGGTTGGGTTTGTTGGCAGAGGTGACCTCACCCAAACCCGCCCCGGCGGGTGACATGGGAGCCACACGGCCACAGCCTCTCCCCCGCGAGAGTCTGTGCTTTGGTTTTGGTGTTGCCGATCTTCAGAATCTTTTTCCCCCAAACGGTGTCCGGCTTCCACGGGAACAGCCTGCAGCCCTGGTCTGTCCTGCAGGCCGTGAACAAGGAGAGGAGTGAGCTTGTCACGCCCCAGGTCCTTCCAAACAGGGAGGAACAGGGAATCCCTTTGTTCCCAAAACCACTTTGTGGACTGGGGGCTTGCTGGGCCCGTTTGCCTGTTTGTGGTGAGAGTGGCGCCCAGGCCCCGCGTCTAGCCCTACGCGGCTGGAAATGTTTCCCTGGAGACAAAAAGCCAGAAAGTACTCTCCGTAGGCAAAACGTCAGGACTTTTAAAAACCTGTTTTCTGATCGTGGGGGGATAGTGTAACCACCTAATTAATGTTCAACTCCGTTGCTGAAGAATGTTTTCTCAAAATGAATGCTCTTTTCTAGTCCAGAACATACGCGTGCAGCTGGCAAGGAGAAACGCTGTGTTTCACGGTGGATTTCGCGTTGGGATTCACCTGTTTTGACAGTAAGACAAAGGTAAGCTCCCCAGCATGTGCTGCGTGTTGCCCCAGGTTGATGCACACTGTTCACGCTTCAGAGAGGCAGACTGGACTCTATCAGCCCAGCCTGGTTTGCCGCGTGCACGGCGGCAGCCTCGTAGCTGGGCGGAGCCGCCGAGCCCAGCAGTGCGCCACCCAGGTGCGCGGTGCCTCCCAACACCGCCCGCGCCGGCGCGAGGTGGGTCTCCTGGGTCCTGCTCCGGGGAAGGACCCCTGGCACTAAGGTAAACACTTTGAAAAGATTCGTTATCTCCTGCCTGACTTAAACCTGAGCGTTTTGGTGAGCGCGCAGCAGCCCTTCCTGGTGGGACTCATCAGGTGCTCTGCTGAGGCTGACGGACTTTACTGCACCGAAGACCACCGTTTCCACCAGCCTCTCTGACGGGCCCAAGCGTTCACCTCAGCCAATAGTATGTCGTACAATAGTTTAAAAGCCACGGGGCTCATTCAGAATGCAGGATGGGAAAGCATGGGCAGGACGATGCTTCACACCACAGGGGCAGAGCCGGCCGGCTTAGCCTGTGGCAGCAGTTCGTCGGCACGGAGCCAGGGACGCCTCATCTCAAGTGGTGTCCTCACCGGTGTTTATTTCCAAACTCCCCTGTAAAACCTTTGCACACTCTCTTCTATGAGTGAATCACTGCACCGAACTCAGGAGCCCCTGTGAAATCGCACGCTAGCTTTTCAGAGGTCTGACCCGTGTCTTCCCCATTCTTCCAGAGAGTGGCTCCCACAGGGGATGAGTTTGCCCTCGGGGGCATCTGGAGGGGCGTTTCTGCTGGCATCGGTGGGGAGAGATCAGAGACGCTGTGAGCGCCCTGCCGTGCACGGAACGGTCAGCAACAGGGTCAGTGGTGCAGAGCTGGGAGCCCTGTTCTAAGGAGGGGCTGCCTTCTCGACAGAATTCTCAATGAGAAAACTCACTGCACACTTGCTACTTTATTCCCTACCAGGAAAATGGGTAGGAGGTTTCACAATAGGGGGCTACCTCATGTTTATTTATTTCTTTACTTTTCAGAGAAGAGAGGAGGGGAGGGCAGAGGGGGGGAGAGAGACGCTCAAGCAGACCCCCTGCTGTGCATGGAGCACAACATGGGCTTCAGTCCCATAACCCTGAGACCGTGACCTGAGTCACAGTCAAGAATTGGACACTTAACCGACTGCGCCATCCAGGCACCCCTCTCCCTAGCGTTTAGAACCACAGCAGGGCCCGTTTGCAGGAACACTCAATGCTAAGAAGGATTCGTGTGCTCCGTCAGCATCAAGGCCGTGGAGAGGGCGCCCTGACACAGAAGCTCCCGCAGGACGGGCTCCGTGTGGCACTGGCCGTGCGGCTGGGCCTGAAGCCGGGTCTGCGTAACGTCCGTGCACCAGTCCTCTGAGTTAGCAACGAAGCAGCTATCCAGGCGCAAGGAAGAAGTTTCTACACCGTCTCTCAACTAGCAGGCCTGACGTGGAGCTTACATTTTTCGTTTTGTGTTCCAAGAAAATCTGGGTTTCCGGAAATCTAACCGAGACTTTCCAAATGTCACCTGAAGAGCAGGTTTCAAGTCGTCCGGACTGCCCTCCACGAGGACCTGCGCGCCCCCTCTCCAGTTGCGTGTGGCAGTGTTGTCTGGGGGTCTGGGGGGACGAGGCCTGCCTGGAGGGAGCCCACCAGCTCTCTGTCTGTCCCAGGAGCTGAGCACTGCCGAGAGATTTGTCTGTGGCGGCCCGTCTGGGCGGTGTGTGCACACCAGGTACATCTGGTTCTCAGGGTCAAGGCTTGCACAGCGCCAGGTCACTGTGTCATCCTGTGGAGCCGTCCCCTCTCCGGGTGTTCCTGCTATGTGCAACACGGGAGCCCCACGTCCATTCCACCTTCACAAGGGCCAGCCAGGGGTGCACGTGGCTGTGAGACCCTGTAAGAGGCAACCTCCGTTCGCAGGACCGTGGGGCCCCTCCACAGAGTGGACGGCAGGAGCCTTGATGGTGCCATGGGGAGATCTGACTCAGAGCAGATGAGAAGTGACCCTTCGACCCAAACTCTGCTCAGGCCCCTAGCCTTTTAGGCGCTCCGATAAGGGCTGAAGGGCGGCTTCCTGGGGAGCGGAGATGGGAGTGAAGTTGGTGAGCTGTGATGCCCACATGTTCACACCAGCAGCACGTTTTTGCTTTTATTTATCCCGTGAACTTGCTCTCTTCCTCGGCTGCTCCGTGCCCCTCTCCAGGGTGTCACTCCCTTTTTGTCACACCCCTCTGTGTCCCTCCTGCGTTTCACGCTGGTGCGGTCAGGCAGGTGTGCCCCTTGAGAGGCCCTTCCTATCAGTGCATCTGGCATCTCCCTGGCTGGCCCTGAAGTCAACCAAATACAAGTTCAGAGAGCTAGAACACATTCCTCAGTGGGACGCACAGCTGTGCTGCTGTAAACGTCCTGACAGCGAGCTGCAGAGCAAGACGAAGGTCTTACGGTCCCTGGCTGTTTATCTAGGACCTTTAACTGCCTCGCTCTGCTGAACGCAGCAAGGCAGCCCTCCGCCACCCTGCCCTCCGTGGTGCTGCAGCCAGCCCGCCAGGAGCCCCCCAGCTCCACAACCTGTGTGCCTGGGGGAGGGGACAGGCCCTGGAGAAGCCCCTCCCTCCCTGACCTGGTGGGAGTGCCAGGAGCATTCTGCGCTGCCTGTGGGGAAACCTCCCACTTTCCCCGTCTGTCTGGCCCTCCCACCCACTCAATGTCAAGTTCACTGTCTCAAGTCTAGTTTTTACAAAGTTCTAGTGAAGTCATCTTTTCCGTCACCTGAGCCTCAGATCAGACACAGGAGCTTCCCCCGACCTATTCCCCTGTGAAGGTGAAGTCTTGACATTTTCCTTGTGTTTAGTTCTTGATTGTAAGAAGTTCTGGCCTAATACTTATGTGTTTATCGTGTATTAAGACAGTAACTGGAAATTTTAAAAACACAAGACAGTGTAAAAAGAAAATTGATCTAGAGTCTTGTTTCGTGTAAGCCTTTTACAAATTTTTAAATTTACAATATTTGAATTAATTTTCAAAAGAAAAGCTTTTGAGGCTTCCCTGTGAGGAGTGCATCAACGGGTTTTAAGTCTATGAAGTACTTATGGCTCTTCTTCATTTGACGCATCTTTATTCTTTTAATGTATGATGACGTTTGTAAATTCGGTAAACATAGGTTTTCCGTTATTTCTAGATTGATATGAATAATTATGAAAATGATGTTTCTCCGTAGGCCATTAATATAAGTTATTAGGGGAAAACCACATAGATGTTTTGGCCTTAGAGATATTTAGATTGAGATTGACCATGTCTATACACGCGAGATAATTCGCACTTCCATGCGATAATATGCTTTAGACCAGACCATTTGGAGTTACTTCTGGGCTAGAAGTAGACCCACAATGTGGCGGCAGTAGTATTCACCAAATGTTCATAAGAACGAAGACGAGGTTTTGGTAGGGGTCCCACATTGAATGCTGAAGTAAACGTGCGGTCAGATTCCTTAGCTCCCCACTTCCGCGCTCGCCAGAGAAAGGTGAACGGTTGTCTGCACGCGTGAATCACTCACATCAGCTGTCCCTCCGCACCACAGTAAGGGAGTGAAGCGGGAGACCTCCTGTCACCCGGAAGCAAACGTGCTTGGCCGTGCACATTTTTCCTGCTTTTACAAAACAAATGGGAACTCTGTTGTCTAATATCTTTAAATTTCTAGACAAATTATTTTCCAACCACTTAGGCCAGAATAAACCAGAACTCTGTGTGCGTCTGCCCCGCCTTCTTGCTGGTGCTGATGTGTGTCTCTGCACAGACGCCAGGGGTCACTGTACAGGCCCTGCTCACTCGGAGGCCCTGGGCGGCAGACGACTGTCCACGCTTGCTCCCTCCGGTTTGGCGGTAACCGATGTCCCGTTTCTGTTGGACCACATTGGAAGCCGGAGAAGATGTCAACAAGAAGCAGAGAACAGACTGTGGGCGATCGGCAGCAGAGAAGCGAGACAGCCCACAGAGGAGCAATCGAGTGTGGCTTGAGATGTAGGACCAGAGTGAACGTCCCCGATTGACTTACTGCCTGGGGGCGTGTTGGGAGTGGCCTTGTGTGTGAACGTGAGCTTGCATATTCCAGATTCTCTTCTTAGTGACCGAACGTTCCTCACACACACTCTCTGTTGAGGGTGATGTGCGGGGGTCCTTGGGGGAAGTCCTCTCACCTGGTCCCCAGCTGGGCTGGAACCCGGTAATCCCACGAAGAACAGAAAGGTTAGATCTGAAAACACTGGAAAAGAATGACTCTGTCATCGGAGAGGAAATGTCAGTTTGGGTCTGGCCTGACTTGGCAGGAAGAGCTGCACCCCGTGGCAGGGCAGCACGACACTGAGGCCTCAGGCACCGCGTCCCCCACACGCCCGGAGGCCCTGCTCTCCACGGTCAGTAGTCAGTCAAGGGCGTCAGGAGGGACGTGAGCCGGACGGTCAGCACCCATGACCTGGCAGCATGCTTCCAGCAGCTCGCGCTTGTCCGTGAGACTGCTGTTGAACCAGCGCCGGCACCGCAGATGCTGTTCCAAGATCGAGACCCCAAATCCAGGCCTCCTGGGCGTCTCCCCTCGCCCTGCGTGCAGACCGTGTCCGCCTGCGTGTGCACTGGGGTGGCTCTCCCGTCCGGGCGGCCCGTGGACATCCATCACGTCCCCGCCTGGGGAGCCACACGTGCTCTGTGGAGAGCTCAGCGTCCCGGACCTCAGCTACGGCCTAGAAGCTTTCAGGGGACACAGGCAGACACGGCATCATCCCTGGAGATAGCACATCCGTTTCTAAGGGAAAGTTCCCCTGGGGCTCCTGGATGGCTCAGTCATTAACCATCTGCCTTCTGCTCAGGTCATGATCCCAGCGTTCTGGGATCGAACCCCACATCGGGCTCCCTGCTCGGTGGGAAGCCTGCTTCTCCCTCTCCCTCTGCCCCTGCTGGTGTTCCCTCTCTTGCTGTGTCTCTGTCCAATAAATAAGAGAGCGGGAAGTGCCTCGGAAACTGCCCAGAGCAGAGGAAGTGCCGCTGCACCGGAGCCGCCTCCTGCCCTCCGCTCCTGACTCCCCAACAGCTACCCCCCCCCCGCTCCTCCCCGTCCCCCTCCCCCGCTCGCACCCCCCCCCCCTTGCAGTCCTGTCCTGTGTGTGGCCTGCCGGTGTGGTGCAGGTGCGCCTGGTGGGTCAGGGCCTCGCCGGCTCCCCGTGCAGCGGCTCCTGATGCACTGACAAAAGCGCCCTGGTCCCTCAGGCAGCGTGGCTGTGGGAGAAAATCGATGTGTAACTGGACGCAGGTGTGTGTTCTCCGAAGGCCGCGTTAGCCTGGAAGCAGGACATGTGGGGGACAGGGTCAGCGCGCAGAGAATGTGCTGGAAGGAACCAGATAGATACCTGCAGGACCCATCATGTGGCTCAGCAGCAGCGCCTCTGCCGGGGTCTTCTGTCTGTAATGTCGGCAGCCGACTCCATGTGCAATGTTGCTAATGGAGGCAATTCCCAGACGTTAGCCTGATGACGGCGGCCACTGCGAGGCTCCTCTTCGCTCAGATTGGAACTACATGTGCTTTTACTGTTCTTCACAGAGCTACGCGGGCGTGGTCAATTTGGGGAGGAATCTGGCAAAACCACGATGCTCCCGGCTTCCGCTGACGACAGGTTCCTGTGTGACAGCTGGCGAGCGTTAACGTCCACGGCAGACGAGATCCGGCCATTCTGAGTCTCTGAGGTGGGCTCGCCAGGCAGGTGAAGGAGCCTCGGGAGCCCCGGCGGCTTGCCCAGCACCCTGCTCACCGTTGCCAGTGCGCCTTTGTTAACTGTGCTGTGCTTGTTGCTCGGTGGCTGATGGCAGCGGGCCAGGGGCTGCCCCCGAGGAAGCGGAGCCTGCACTGTGAGTTCTGGGCAGAGCCTCCTAATTCCAACATGACCAGGCCCTCTGGCCGGGAGGGGGGAACCTCAGCCCTGCTGAAGGCGGTGTAGACCCACGTTCCTCATCCTGAAGGGAAAGACCCGGGCATTGTTCCCTGAGACCGCAGCAGAGTTCCGGAGTCCCAGCACCCTGAGGAGCTGGTTTGGACCCTCTGTCCTGAAACGCGGAGAGAGAAGTGCAAGACCCTGAGGTCAGTGGGGGTCAGGGGTCGGCCGCGGCCAAAGTGCGTTTGAAACCCTCCCCCACTGTCGCTGCCTCTTTACAGAAAGATGGTTCATTATTATAAAACGAGCACTTCTGTTTAATGGAAACCGGACCTGCAGCTTGCACGGGATTCTTCCGGGAGATGAAGACATTTATCATGCAGTGTCTGTAATCACAGACCAACTTTCGTAAAAGCCACTCAGTATTTGTTGCAGACTATTTTTTTTATTAAACAGTGAGAATTTATGAAGCACATTTCATCTTTAAAGTACCTTAGTAAACAGTGTGTGGTTTTTGCAGTGGTCCGAAGAGGTAATCACCACCTTTCAGCGTAGTGTGGGAGAAGCTGACGTGGACTGGTTTGGGTGGGCCCCAGGTCGGGCCTCTCGGTGGGAATGAGGGATTCCCTCCGTCTGCACCGTGGACCGAGTCTTGTGCTCTGTAGCAAGAATGGGCCTCCTAGTGGATTTTATTTTTTTTTTAATGTTTGTATTAATATGGTTACAAACGTCTGATAAACATTATAAGGGTTCTAATTTTCTTTTTCTTTTTTTATTTTTTTTATTATATTATGTTAGTCAACATACAGTACATCCCTGGTTTTTGATGTAAAGTTTGATGATTCATTAGTTGCATATAACACCATACGTTACCTTGGAATTAACTTAACCAGAGATGTAAAGGATCTATATTCTAGAAACTATAAATCACTCTTGAAAGACATTGAGGAAGACATAAAAAGATGGAAAGATATTCCATGCTCATGGATCGGAAGAATTAACATAGTTAAAATGTCCATGCTACCCAGAGCAATCTACACTTTCAATGCTATCCCGATCAAAATACTGAGGACATTTTTCAAGGAACTGGAACAAACAGTCCTTAAATTTGTGTGGAAACAGAAAAGGCCCCAAATCTCCAAGGAACTGTTGAAAAGGAAAAACAAAGCTGGGGGCATCACAATGCCGAATTTCGAGCTGTACTACAAAGCTGTGATCACAGAGACAGCATGGTACTGGCACAAAAACAGACACATAGACCAATGTAACAGAATAGAAAACCCAGAAGTCCTAGTGGATTTTAAAAGCCTTACAGGGGGAAGAAGGGAGCGGTGATCATACGACCCTGGTAGGCCTCGTACAGGAAGGAGAAAGCCAGGGAGGGCGGGTGGTGTGGCGGGAAGCCTGCTGCCCACTTGGGCACCGGGACCGCAGGACACCTGGAGCCCGGCACAGGGGCAGAGAGGACTCGGGCAGTCTGAGGAGGTCACTTCACACAGCCTAAAGGAGAAGATGGACGCTCTTATCTCATGCTCAGGGTAGATAAGAAAATGAAGCAAATGTCTGCATTTTTTAAAATAGAGTATTAATATATGAATGGATATTAATTACACAAGTGAGCTCCTGTTTCGAAATCACTAATTAATTTCATTCTTTTGCAGAATGTGCTCTGGAGATTTAAATTTTCTCAGCTTAAGGGATCTTCAGATGACGGAAATACTCGAGTGAAGCTGCTCTTCCAGCATCTTGACACCAGACAGATAGAGGTGAAGGTAGGGCACCTGGTTTACGCTGCCGTCCAGCTACACTCGGAGTAAAACCTAACGGTCGGAAGGGTTCCATTCCCCCGCGTGTGACCACCCCACCTCAAAGCTCAGACGTAAGGAAGAGCCCGTAGTCTGTCTGCATACAGCTGACGTCAGGATCACTGAAGCTTATTAACTGGTTCCGCTAAAAATACAAGTTCCTTACCAAACGTTAGCGGGAAATGAATATTTTAAAATACATGAGATGGGGCGCCTGGGTGGCTCAGTTAAGCCTCTGACTCTTGGTTTCGGCCCAGGTCATGACCTCAGGGCCATGGGATCAGGCAGATTCCATGCTCAGCACGGAGTCCTAAGGGTCTTTCCCTCTGCCCCTCACCGCTGCGCACGTTCTCCCTCTCTCTCCCTCAAAACAAAACAAAACAAAACACACACAAGAAGCCAGAATCGAAAGGAAGCATTTTACGGACTGCATCGTGCGTAATTCAGCGGATGCTCTGTCTGTGACATGAAGACCCAACTGCCGTCAGCTGAAAGGAGCTCAGGCACGACTCCTGTTCACGGCGCTGAGCTGCCATTTTACTGCCAACAAAGGATTGATTTTTTCCGTGTTTTATGTGCACGTGTTGTCAACAACCCCGTTTTAATATAACTAAAGACAAAGGATAAATCCAGTGCACTAAAAAGAGAAAGAAGAAAACAAACATGTGAAGCCCATCAACACGTCCTATTTGGAAACAGATCCAGCACTTCGCCCGCATCTTGTTCTGAGGAAGACACATCACACGGGACGCGGTTATAGCCAAATGTCAGTTTTTAACATCTTTTAATTGAGTTTAATGAAATAATGTTCCGTATCTGCTTTTTAAAAAGATTTTTATTTATTTGAGAGAGCATGAGCTGGGGCAGAGGCAGAGGGAGAAGCAGGCTCCCCGCTGAGCAGAGAGCCCTATGCGGGACTCAATCCCAGGACCCTGGGCTCATGACCTGAGCTGAAGACAGACGCTTCACCGACTGCGTCACCCAGGCACCGGCCTTATCTACTTTTTAAGAATAACTGCTATTGTCCAGAATCTGTTGACATTCTTAACTTTAGGGTATAGATAAAATCGAAGTCTGAATGTAAATGTGGTGATGGCACTTGGGTCATGAGGTGTGTAATGGGGCAGCGGGTGAAATGGCAGATGTCATCTGGATGCAGGATACGGCGGTGACGGGGGGCCCACTGAGTCCAGGGGACACCCGCCACCAGCAGAGTGGGAACCCCGAGAGAGGGAGTGGGGAGACTTGACATAATTTTATATTTGGCATTTTCTCTGCACTTACATGGTGACTGTGGGTAACGTCAGCACTTCCTCCTCTTGTGGTTGATTGATTGGCCTTTGGAGGGTGGGGGAGGAGCCAGGAACAAGTTTCCTGTTGAAATCCTGCAAAGCTCTTATTCCAGTGAGTTCTGTGGGAACGTGGATGACACTTTGGAAGTCAGTCTGCAGTGGGTCTGAAGGTTTTCATGCTTGTGGGTATTCTAGCGGCTTCTGCCGGAGCACCTGCTGACCCAGGGCGAGTGCTTTGGGAACATTCAGTACCTCCCCTGATATCAGAATGTCCTTTTGACAGGCGATGCAGGTTTCACTAGGTTGAAAGGCATTTATTTTGATTTGTTTAATGTTTAGTGAACTTTTGGTTATCTGTATTCATGAGAAGAGTGGGACCTGGGAAATATAAACTGGACAGTGTGAGATACAGTATGTGAATTTGGGGCATGCATTTTGTTTCAAAAGTTGTTTCAACTTAATTTCCTTGTGGCATTTGTATAGACTGGACCAGTTGATGAAGACAGAGAGCCCTGGAAAGTTGGGGCCACAGGGATGGACACAATACTTGAGGGGCTTGAAGCTTAAATAGTTTGCAGTGATGTCTCTATGAAAACAGTACAATTAGGAATACAACAGCCCAGCTACACACAGAGAGCCGTCCGGGGGCCGTTGGGGCCGTTGGGCAGAGACACAGAGGTGGTAGCCGAGGGCAGGTGCAGTGGGAGGCTGGTGCAGTGGGAGGCCGGTGGGCACGTTGCTTGGCAGGGCCTTGCGGGGTCTGGGCAGGTGGTGACGCAAATGAAAAGAGCTGGCTGTGTTCTCCCGCGGAGGAGAGAACGCGTGTGTGGTGGGCTCCAGGAGCAGCAGCGAGCGAGCAGCGGCTGTTTCCAGAAGCCACCTTGAGTCGACGTCCACGGGCTCTACAGCTGGGGAGGTGCGGGGAATCTGGACCCTGTGAGAACCCTCAGGGTCGAGGCTCTGTTTAAGCAAAGAGCCCTCAGGACTGAGCTCTGAGTTGGGAACCACAGCTTTTGCAAGTACTGGGTGTGAGCGGTATGTTGTCTGCATTAGAGCTCGGGAATGGGTTCTGCCTCAGAGAACATGGTGCTGCTGTTAACTGAGTTTTCTAGTGCAAGGAGTGATAACCGTGGAACGATTTTCCTCTTCGTATTTATTGAAAATCTCTCTGGACTGTTTGGCCCCAGCAGTGCCTCAGTGACGAGTGCGTCATGAGGATGCTGGGTCCCCCCGGAATCTGGGGGGCCCAGGGTCCCCAGGCACAGGGGGACGCGCTCTTCCCGCTCATGAGCCTGGGATGTGTGCAGGGATTGGCCCTGACTCCATGCTGCTTCCCGTGGCTAACAGGATGGGGTTGCGGCACTTTTTAAAGGAAATATTTGGTTTTCTTTTTCCTAAAAGCATTGTGAAACGAAGGATCTGCTTTCCTCCTGTTCTTGTTGGTGGTGGTTGCTGCTGTGAACTGCAGGTAGGAGGACTGAATCTGGAGCCACGGGGGCAAGGGTGCCCTTCTCAGGCCCCGCTCCTCAGTCCCCCACCTCGCTCCGAGAGCCGTGTGTGCGTCGTACACGTTTCTGCAGGATTTCACTTCTGCTGCCACACTGAGCCGCCGAAGGGCAGCTTGAGTTTAGCTTTTTAACTTCAGCAGCTGATAAACATGTTTCAAATGAATAGATTAATGAACAAAGAGACAGCAAGTAAGCCTTGAAAGAACTGCCAGACACACACACACAAATTTTTATTGGTTTCCAAGGAGGAAATTGTTCCAATTACCTTTGAAGTCAGAGACTCCAGACGCCCGTGGAGGTGATTGCCTGTGTGTGTGCAGGAGGCCCGTCGTGCTTGTTGGCGGCAGCACATGGTTCACGAAGCATGAGTGCGTCTCCAGGACGAGCAGTGGCCTGTGATCATCATGCGCTAGTGGCCGAGCAGGAACCCCCACCGACACCTGCTCCTCGGCACTCAGGGAGTCGGCCCAACGCGCCTGACAAGGCAGGACGGAGCCTGGGCGTGGGTGCACGTTTGTGCGTAATACGTCCGAGCGCTCTGGCTCGGAACATGAAGCCTGGCTGCTGAGCTTCCGTGGCTAAGAGCGTGGGTACCACGGCGTTTGTCATCGAGCAGCTGACTTGTTGCATCTGGGCAGCGGCCCAGGAAGCAGGTGGTACGGGGGGGGGGGAAGCACAGTGGGGCGGCGCCACCACACAGACACGTGGATGGGCCACTGGGCGTTCCACGTGACGGTGGGTGTGAGCGGGTGGAGCCTGAGCAAAGCAGGGGCAGTGCGTGTGAGAGTGGCCCCTTCCAGAGCGTCTCTGTTCTCATGGAGCTGAAGCAACAGCAGAGCTAGCTAGTTTGCTCCCTGTCTCTCTGCTTCTCTGTCTCTGTCTCTCTCTGCTCCTGCACCAGGCTCCTAGCGGCTCATCCCAGAAATGAAGTAGCCATGTTTGGCTGCGGGGCTCTAGGTCTTTGTCTTGGTTCGGGACCCGTGTGGACACAGGCACAGAACTCTGCAGTATTCACACTAACAAAACGCACTGGAACTGAATCTCTGAGCATGTCCCTTATCCTTGAGTTACCAGCACCGAGGAGAGGAGGTTCCCAGGGCAGAGACAGTAGTCACATGCTGGCCGGCTTTCACTTCGTGGCAGCACGTGGCAGCCTGGGCAAGCCCAGCCATCAGGGAGGCTCCATGAGGTCCATGAGTCCGCGGCCCACTTACTGGAACCCTGTACACAGGTGTTGGAAGCCTCAGCCTGGAACGCCCTCAGCGCCCCGCCATGTGGCTGCTGCAGCTCAGTTAATAGCATGTGGGTCTCTGGCTCAGTCTGGCATCCTTCTGGCTGGGAAGTCATCATGTCCCCATTTTCAGGAGAAAGACTAAAGCCAGCCTGCCCATGGAGCACAGCCAACTGGCTCAGCGACCGCCAAATCTCCCTTTGCATTCCGTGAAACTCACTCCCCAGCACGGGGCACACGGGTGTGCCAGCCACGGTCCCACCTGTTTCCAGATTTGAGGCCAACAGGACCCAGCCTGGTCCCCACAAACCACCCTCAGCGACCTTGAAGCTTCTCACCTGCTGGACTCGGCCTGATTTCGGGTCTCAGCTCCTCTGCCTCTGCCAGTGTTGGAACGTGGGGCAAGGAGACATTCAGGACCAGGGACAGAGGTGAAGTCCGTACTGCAGGACACTGTGGCGACAATGCGTGCATCACACACAGGCTGAGTTCCTATCTCCAGGTTACCTCCAGTTGAACAGATTCTCTCCTCTTGAGTATGATTTCACCACGGTGACTGCCGTTTCCTCAGAGGCGGGATGGAACTGCGTACATGCCTCTCCGATGGCTGTAGCAACACCAAACGTGGGCTCCTGGCGTTGGGAAGCCTGGTCCATCCGTGTGCTGTCCGTGTGGCCCACGTTCAGCAGATGCTCCCCGCAGTTAGCTGTTCCTTGGAAAGCGTTGTTGATTTGCACGTTCTTTTTCTACACCCAACATGGGGCTTGAACTCACGACCCCGAGATCGAGAGTCACATGCTCCACTGACCGAGCCAGCCGGGCGCCCCTTGTACACGTTGTTTTCAAGCACACTTAATAGAGTGGGCTCCCTGTGCACCTGCTGATTCTCTGAGCCTCGCGCCTGCCCTGCGGCTCCTCCAGCAGACGTCAGGCCTCAGCACTCCGGCTGTCATGGGCTTGGAGACATGAGTTAGTGCTGTTGGCTCAGGAGACTGGTCTTGGGCATTCACAGGTGGGAAAGAAAGTTAGCGCTTTAAAACAGTGGCCTCTCGGGGGGCCGAGGTCCATGTGTGCCGGGTCCTTCAGGAAAAATGTCTTACTTACCTGATGTTTAACCACTCAGCTTTCAGACGAGCTGAAAATGAGCCTCAGGTCCTGTGGGTGAACTTGATTTTCCCAGAAGAGTTACAGAAAATGCAGACGCATGTGGAGACACACTTTGGTCTTTATGGGACATTCAGAAGCCGTGTCAGATGTGCTCAGTTTCTGTCAGAGGAGATTCAATAACCCGCCATCCCAGGACTTCAGGAGTTTCTGCTCGCTGTGATTCTATTTTGCAGACTATTTTGAGGGGAGGATTTTGGGCGGGTGCGGTGAAGGCTGCCACAGGGAGCTGCCCCTGGTGTGTGTTTGAGCCTGTGAACTGGAGATGCAGCCGGCATGCTTGCTGTGGGGGGACCTTGGGGAGTAAGTTGGTTTTATTTTTCTTCCTGGTAACTATGGTCATAGTTGTATCACCCTATTGGCTAAATCATATTCTCATGACTGTTTTTTCTATTTTTTTTAATAGACCATCTCTGTTAGGCTCTATGTTCTGGACATTGAAATAATATTGATTTTGTAATTAAACATATTTCAATTCAAAGATGTTGGTAAGGAAATAGATGTAAATATGCTTCCTTTGACCGAAACTTAGCAAGAGAAAAATAGGAGTGGCAGTAATAGCCATCAGGGTTTTTTTGTGAAAATGCAGGACATTTATCACTGTGACTGCAGTCAGACAGCCTCCCCTTCTCCCTGCCACTCTCCCTTTGGATGCGGGATCTCATCACAGCAGCACAGTTGGGGAAACTGAGGCCAGGGCGCTTCACAGGATGTCCGCACCCCCCAGCTTCTGTACAGGGGAATGAAGGGTATGTGTGACCAGGCTGGCCTCAGACATGACAACCTTGTGTTTCTTTCCTTCATGTTTAAAAATTGTCATAAAATATATACAGCACCAAATTTCCATTTTAGCTACTTTTAAGTGCAGAGCTCGGTGGCATTAAGGACACTGGCATCACTGTGTAGCCACCCGCACCGCTGTCCCCACCCCTTCACATCCTCCTTCCCCCCAGCCCTGAGTTCCCTTCCTGTCTCCTTGGACATGTTTGTCCGGGCACCACATAGATATGAATCCATTTTCCGTCTCTGTGGACGTGTTTGTCCGGGCACCATGGAGATATGAATCCACTTTCCGTCTCCGTGGACGTGTTTGTCCGGGCACCATGGAGATATGAATCCACTTTCCGTCTCTGTGGACGTGTTTGTCCGGGTACCACGTAGAAATGAATCCACTTTCCGTCTCCGTGGACGTGTTTGTCCGGGCACCACGGAGATATGAATCCACTTTCCGTCTCCGTGGACGTGTTTGTCCGGGTACCACGTAGATATGAATCCACTTTCCGTCTCTGTGGACGTGTTTGTCCGGGCACCATGGAGATATGAATCCACTTTCCGTATCTGGATGTGTTTCTCCAGGCACCATGGAGATATGAACCCACTTTCTGTCTCCGTGGACGTGTTTGTCCGGGCACCACGGAGATAATGAATCCACTTTCCGTCTCCGTGGACGTGTTTGTCCAGGCACCACGGAGATATGAATCCACTTTCCGTCTCGTGTATTTGTCCGGGCACCATGTAGATATGAATCCACTTTCCGTCTCCGTGGACGTGTTTTTCCGGGCACCACGGAGATATGAATCCACTTTCCGTCTCTGTGGACGTGTTTGTCCGGGTACCACATAGATATGAATCCACTTTCCATCTCTGTGGACATGTTTGTCTGGGTACCACGTAGAAATGAATCCACTTTCCATCTCTGTGGACGTGTTTGTCCGGGCACCACGTAGATATGAATCCACTGTCCATCTCTGGATGTGTTTGTCCGGGCACCACATAGATACGAACCCACTTTCTGTCTCCGTGGACGTGTTTGTCCGGGCACCATGGAGATATAAATCCACTCTCCGTCTCTGGACGTGTTTGTCCGGGCACCATGGAGATATGAATCCACTTTCCGTCTCTGTGGACGTGTTTGTCCGGGCACCACGGAGATATGAATCCACTCTCCGTCTCTGGACGTGTTTGTCCGGGTACCACGTAGAAATGAATCCACTTTCCGTCTCCGTGGATGTTTTTGTCTGGGTACCACGTAGATATGAATCCACTTTCCGTCTCTGTGGATGTGTTTGTCCTGGTACCACATATAAATGAATCCACTTTCCGTCTCTGTGGACGTGTTTGTCCGGGCACCACGTAGAAATGAATCCACTTTCCGTCTCTGTGGACGTGTTTGTCCAGGTACCACGTAGAAATGAACCCACTTTCCGTCTCTGGATGTGTTTGTCCGGGCACCACGTACAAGTGGGTCCACTTCCTGACTCCGTGGACGTGTTTGTCCTGGGCACCACGTACAAGTGGGTTCTACGCTCGCTGTCCGGGCTCCATCCGTGTGGCTACACTTGTCCCACGTCACTCTGTTCGGGCTGCACAGGTCTCTATCCTTGGACCCGCCAGGCCGTACTAGGCTCTCACCTGTCCCCAAGCATGTGGGTGGCTCTACCTTCTGGCTGCCATGGGCACTGGCACCCTGGTGTCTGCTCAGCCATCCAGGGCATGCCCCCAGAAGTGGCACTGCGGGGTCCTGGGCTGTCCGCCTGGCTTCCCCCCCGCAATGTGAGCGTTCCCATTCCTACCATCCCCGTCGATTGGTTATTTTCCTCTCGTTCAAGATTCCAGCCATGCTCGTGAGTGCGAGGTGGTATCTCATTTGGTTTTTACGTGGATTTCCCTGGTGACTAATGGTGTGTAGCATGTTTTCATGTGGTTATTGGCCATTTGTGTATCTTCTCTGGAGAATGCTCGATTCAGGTCCTTTCCCACTTTTTAACAGGGTTGTTTGTCTCTTTGTGGTTCAGTGGAAAAAGTTCCCCCTCTATATGTTCTGGGTGTTGACTCCCTATCAGAAATACAATTTGCAAATATTTTCTTCCGGTCTGTAGGTTGTCTTCATTTTTATTCCCTTGAAAATGCTCCCTGACAGCCAGAAGTTTTTAATTTTGATGAATCCAACGTATCCCTTTTCTTGCTGCTGGACAACCAAGTGGGTGGTTCACCATGGCTCGGTGCGGCGGTGCCCTGGGGACCCCCATTCCTGACTGAGCCCACGAGGCTGTGCGAACGGTTTACACACAGCTGGTTGTGTTCGTGTCCAGATGGACAAGCCTGGGAAGGAGGGAGTGATGGGCCAGCTGGGGAACATGCAGCTAACGGGCAGGACACAGGGCGGGGCCCCACTCACAATCCATGGCCATCCTGCTGAGAACCGGCCTGGTGCCGGTTACCGCTGAGCTTTGGTGGAAACCTTGTTTCACAAGCTTCTGCAGGAGCGAGTGGGGGTTAATGAGTGAACGCAGGGCAGGCGGCGGTGCTCTGTCTGTTGGGCATCCCAGACGAAGCTCCCTGCTCGGACCCCTCTCCTCCTCACCAGCTGTTTCCTCCCTGTCCACGGCCTTGTACCTGGGCTTGGTGACCGAGAGAAAGGTGGGATCACTGGCAGAGACGGCGTCCTGAAGTGCCCGCTCGCGGTCCTTCCTGCTGCGTGGACTTGAGTGGGGGCTGAAGATTTTTCTCACGGAGAAGCATGATGGACGTTGGCAGAGAAAGACGGAAGTGACCATGAGGCAGCATTTTCTCAGGCGGGAGGGCAGACGCGCCAGGCCCGTGGGGGACGCCTTGCCAGGCAGTCGCATCCACCTGCCAGTCCGAGGTGGACGTGAGGCGATGTCTGGCTTACACGTGTTCATTAGTTACTGGTGACCCCCAAACAATGGGGGTGTGTTTTCTCTGGTATTCTGATACATTTATGTCTGTGTTGGATTTTTAATACAGATTTCAAAATGAGGGAAACTCTTCCCTCTCTCTTTAGGAAATTCACTTTGCTGACGTCTCAGTGTGGGAGTTATATATCTTTGTCAGAACGTGGAACCTTCCAGGTAAAATGTGTACCAGAGCAGCGAAAAGGCCTGGGCGCCCCTTGCGCCCTGGCAGCCTCCCCGTGGCACGAGTCTTTCCGGCCGCCGTGGTCCGAGCCTGCACTTTGTACAGAAGGCCCTGGACCAACAGGCGCTCGGCTTTAAGATCTGTGTCTCTGGGGAGAGGACGCAGGCAGAAGTGATGGAGCTGTTTGGGGAAGTCGGACTTTTTAACATCCTGGCGAGGAAATACCGCTGAGCTTCTGTATAAATAAGATTTATGACGTTATAACTGCATCATTTGCTGAAGGGGAAAAGGTGGTTTAAACGTGGGCCAGAGAACGAGTGAGGAGGTTTTACGGCCTGAAGCGGCAGCGTCAGGAGAGCCCCAGAGGACATGGCAGAGGTCACGGACAGATGCTTTCTTCAAGGAAATCGGGTCAGAAGCCAAGCAAATGACCTGCCCTGGACAAAGAGGGTGCGGGCGGCCTGGTAAACTCCATGCAGGATTGGGCATCAAGCCAGGGGTGTCAGGAAGGCACTTTGAACAGGTCTCCGTCTGACCTCACGGCGGACAGGCTGGATTGTCCCATCCTGGGGAAGCACGGCCTCAGGGAGACTCCCTTTTTCCAGCCGTAACCTGCCCTTCTGGGGCATTTGGGATCTTGGTTTTCCCACGCTCTGCCCGGTGACCGCTCACCAAGAGCTCTGTGGTGTCTGTCACTGTCCCTCCTGCCGGCTGTCACCACCCTGCAGTCCTGTCCTTCACGCAGGTCCTGGTCTTTGTCCCTGGGGGCGGGTACTTGTGTCCCTGGTTCATGCTCCCTCCATGGCTCCCACACCTGCCCAGTCCCCTGGGGAGCGGTTAGGAAACCAGCGCCTGCGGCTGGCCGCCATGCGTCAGAAAGGGTGTCCGTCAGCTCAGACACTTCTGACAAATGCCAGGCAGTCTGTGCACCAAGATGGGCTGTGGATAGAGATGTGATTTCTAGCGGAGAAGATTGATTGAGGACACACGGGGGATTTCAACGCCAGTGCGCTGATGGGAAGTGTCGCTCTTGTGATCGACGCCGCAGACCCGGAGCGAGGACTGAGGAAGAAGAAATGTTTTCTCAAGACCCAGTGACCTCATTGGTCATGTTCTGAGGAGCCCAGTATAGATCCTTACGGCCTCCTAAAAGTTTTACTTCATTACAGAAAAGTTCTACGTCTTCAAACACTCAAAAGTTGATAATCATACAAGCTGTGACTCGTATTCCAAGCCATTATTGCGGCCACCAAGAAATATTTAAAAATGTTTTATAAAAATCTAGGTCATTAGGACAGACATGCTGCAGAGGAAAGAAAGGGGCCAGGCGTGAGGGGCAGCGGGCAGACCCGGGGCAGAAGGCAGGTGTGCCTGTCTCCAGGCGCTTGCGGCTGGCTCTCTGGCCCTCAGCCCTCTGGAGCT